>NC_133420.1:19473947-19788026 GCF_049350105.2 Macaca mulatta | reverse complement strand
CCATGCCCCCATGCTCCACTTGGAGTCAGGGGCTAGGTGGTGGCTCCAGCCTCAGCTCTCTGGAGGCAGCAGCCCTGGGTACCCTCCCAGCCAAGGGCCACCACCCTCGACCTCTACAGGGCAGGTATGAACTGGTTCATTCATTCAAACTGAGCCCCACCCAGGCCCTGTGCTGGCCCTGAACCTGCCTCATCTGGTGCTAACATTCCCAAGGGAAGGAGACAAACAGATAAACAAGTAGCTAGGAGACAAATCTATAAGCAAGATGATGGCAGAGGGTGACACCTGCTGCCAAGACAAGGAAACAAAGGAATGGATAAAGAATGCCAGGGCAGCTGGGCGCGGTGGCTCACACCTGCAATCCCAGCACTTTGGGAGGCCGAGGCGGGCGGATCACAAGATCAGGAGATCGAGACCATCCTGGCTAACACAGTGAAACCCCGTCTCTACTAAAAATACAAAAAATTAGCCGGGTGCAGTGGCAGGCGCCTGTAGTCCCAGCTACTCAGGAGGCTGAAGCAGGAGAATGGCGTGAACCCGGGGGGCGGAGTTGCAGTGAGCCGAGATCGCGCCACTGCACTCCAGCCTGGGCGACAGAGCGAGACTCCGTCTCAAAACAAAAAAAAAAAAAAAGAATGCCAGGGCGGGAGGCACCCCTTCAGATGGGGTGGTAAGAGCGGGCTTCCCTGAGGAGGTGACCTGAGTAGCAAGAGGAGCCTGTCATGGGAAGATCTGGGAGAACATTCCAGGGAGAGGGAACGGCAGGTGCAAAGGACTACAGGTAGAAATAGGCATGGATGTCTGAGCCCCAGATAGCCAGTATGGGTAGAACAGGGAGAGTGAAGGAGACACAAGGTCACAGAGGCAGGCAGGGGCAGGATCACACAGGGCAGGCAGGCCAGGAGTGGTGGGGGTGGGAAGCCTGCAGCTTAGGTCAAGGTGGCAGCCATGGGCCATTGTATGTGGCAGATGATGGTAGAAGGGGAGTCAGAGGCACAGCCCAGTTTTCTGGTGGATACACCAGAGGCTGACTGTTCTGTCTCCTGAGCACAGAGGCCGGTGGAGGAGCAGGCGTGTGGAGGAGGGACTGGCAAGAGTCATGAGTGCGCTTTTGGGTATGACATAAAATGAAACCTTGAAGGCGGAGTGCTTCACCCAGTGCCTGGTGAGCAAAGAGGGCTGTTATTGCTCTGTGTTGTTTTGCTTTTTGCGACAGAGTCTCACTCTGTCACCCAGGCTGGAGTGCAGTGGTGTGATCTTGGCTCACTGCAACCTCTGCCTTCAGGTTCAAACGATTCTCCTGCCTCAGCTACTCTCCTGAGTAGCTAGAATTACAGGCATGCGCCATCATACCTGGCTAATTTTTATATTTTTAGTAGAGACGGGGTTTCACCATGTTGGCCAGGGTGGTCTTGATCTCTTGACTTTGTGATCCTCCCACCTGGGTCTCCCAAAGTGCTGGGATTACAGGCGTGAGCCACTGCGCCTGGCCCTAATTTTTATATTTTTAGTAGAGACGGGGTTTCACCATGTCGGCCAGGCCGGCCTCAAACTCCTGACCTCAAGTGATCCTCCCGCCTTGGCCTCCCAAAATGCCGGGATTACAGGTGTAAGACACCACACCTGGCCTCTAACTTTTATTATCCAGAAGGGATATCAGAGACCAAGTTAGACAGACCATTCCCTCCAGAGAGAAGCGCTCCCTCATGCCCCTCCACACACTGCCCAGTGCTTCCCGTCGGGTGCTCAAAAGGCCTAATAGCTCTCACCACCATTTGGGATTCTAGATCTGTGTGACAGTTTCCTGAGTGACATCCCCTTTTCCTCCTGCCCCCCATTAGAGGGCAGGACCATGTCTGCCTCCTTGAGTGCTGACCTCCCGGGCCTGACAGAGCAGAGCCCTGATGGACAAGAGACTCGCAGAGAATGAAGGTCCCCAGCTGCCAGGGAGACCCCAGCAGGCAGGCCCCAGGCTCACCGGTTCTTGCCCGTCTCGTCTTGGAAGATTTGGTCGCAGTAGGCCATCATGCGCTCAGTGAAGGTGTACACCTGCAGGCCGGGGTACATCCTGGTGAGCTGCAGCAGCGTGCGGTAGGTGCGGCCGCCGAGCACCCGGTCCATGTGCCTGCCCTGGCCCCATACCACGTAGAGCGTGTCTCGGGCCTTCTGGAAGTAGTGTGAGTAGTTGCGCAGCAGCAGCGGCACGCTTGTGTGTGAGATGACACGCAGGGTACTGCGCTGGCCCACGTCCGCCTCAAAGCCCACGGTGGGCGCCTGGTTCATGCGGAACACGCACTCGGCACCGTCGATCTCAGCACCCAGGCCTGAGCCCAGCATCTGGCCGGAGCTGGACACCACAGCACAGCTGCGGCAGGGCTCGCGGACCAGCGGCTGCAGGGCAGGCAGGGAGAAAGAGACAGAGAGGCATGAGCGTGCAGCTTACACCCCCTGCGCCTTCCCCAGGTATATCCACCAACCTCACTTGATCAGGTATCGGCTCGAAGGACTGTTATTGACCCATTTTACAGGCTGGGCAGCAGGGATGACTTTCCCAGATCACAGTGATATCCAGTGTCAGAGCTAAGGTTCTGCACTCAGCCCCCCCACTTCCTCATCAGCCATATTTGTGATCCTCATTCCTGTCGCTGCCTCTGAGGCCCTAACTGTCTCTACATAATAAGTTCTTATGAGGTTTGCTTGAGCAAATATTTATAAAACACTTAGAACAGTGGCTGGCACAGACTGGAGGTCATATCAGTATTTGTGAAGTAAACATGAACCTCAGTTCTTCAGAATCATTCTTAGGCCACCCCCTCCCCTGCGCATGCCTCACCCACACTGTGCCCAGTTTCTAAGTAAAAGCAGGGTCGTCAATGCCCAGGACAACTGTGGGACTCCCTGGTCCTGAGCCTGAATCCTGGCTCTGCCCCCTCCTAGCTATGTGGTCTGAGGCCAAGTCACTGGCCTCTGTGAGCCTCAAGTCTCTCATCTGTAAAATGGGAAAGAAAACATCTGGGCCGGGAGTGGTGGCTCACACCTGTAATCCCAGCACTTTGGAAGGCCGAGGTGGGTGGATCACCTGAGGTCAGGAGTTCGAGACCAGCCTGGCCAACATGGCGAAACCCCATCTCTACCAAAAACACGAAAATTAGCTGGGCGTGGTAGCACACTCCTGTAATCCCAGCTACTCAGGAGGCTGAGGCAGGAGAATCCCTTGAATCTGGCAGGCGGAGGTTGCAGTGAGCCGAGATCGTGCCACTGCACTCCAGCCTGTTGACAGAGTGAGATCCTGTCTAAAATAAATAAACAAATAAAAATATAAATGCAAAAAAAAAAAAAAAAAGAAAAAGAAAACAACATCTAGCCGGGCACGGTGGCTCACACCTGTAATCCCAGCACTCTGGGAGGCTGAGGTGGGTGGATAGCTTGAGATCAGGAGTTCAAGACCTGCCTAGCCAACATGGTGAAACCCCATCTCTAAAAATTAGGCAGGTGTGGTGGCGCACGCCTGTAGTCCCAGGGCAGGGCTAGGGCAGGCACATGGACCGGGTGCTCGGCGACTGCACCTACCGCACACTGCTGCAGCTCACCCGGATGTACCCCGGCCTGCAGGTGTACACCTTCACTGAGCGCATGAGGGCCTCCTGTGACCAGATCTTCCAGGACGAGATGGGCAAGAACCGGTGAGCTATTCGGGAGGCTGAAGCATGAGAATCACTTGAACCCGAGACGTGGAGGTTGCAGTGAGCTGAGGTTGCAGTGAGCTGAGATCGCATTACTGCACTCCAGCCTGGGTGACAGAGTGAGACTCTCTCTCTCTCTCAAACAAACAAACAAACAAAAAATAATTTCTTGGCCGGGCACGGTGGCTCACGCCTGTAATCCCAGCACTTTGAAAGGCCAAAGCAGGCAGATCACCTGAGGTTGGGAGTTCGAGACCAGCCTGACCAACATGGAGAAACCCCATCTCTACTAAAAATACAAAATTAGCCAGGTGTGGAGGTGCATGCCTGTAATCCCAGCTACTCGGGAGGTTAAGGCAGGAAAATCACTTGAACCCGGGAGGCAGAGGTTGCAGTGAGCCGAGATCGTGCCATTGCACTCCAGCCTGGGCAACAAGAGCAGAACTCCATCTCAAAAAAAAAAAAAAAAAAAAAAAAAAAAAAAAAAAAAAAATTCTTCTTAGAACCTAAGGCTCAGAGCCGAGATCGCACCACTGCACTCCAGCCTGGGCAACAGAACAAGACTCTGTCTCAAAAAAAAAAAAAAAAAAAAAGAAAAGAAAAAAAAAAGAACCTAGGGCTCAGAGAGATGACATGATTGGCCAGGATCACATGGCTGGTGAGCAGAGGGGCCGAGTTCAAGGTCCAGTTTGGGACAAGCCCAGCTGTCACTACCCACCCCAGATGCATTGCCTGGCCCACTTACCTTCCCATCTGGCACACTGCTATATCCACTGAAGTGCAAGGGGCCCGGCACAGTGGGCCTGGAGTCTGTGGAGAAGTGGTGGTCCAGGCAGGTGGCCAGGCAGAGAGGCAGGCCGGCCCAGCAGCACAGGAGGAAGTAGACGGCAGAGAAGACCACAGAGCACAGGATGATGAGCACGAGCCGACCCTGAGGGAGACAGTGGCCATGGGCGGGTGTATGTGGGGAGGGGCTCCCAGAAGCCCCTTCAGCGCTGCTGCACCTGGCCTCCTGGGTCTAGAGCAGCTCCTAGAACAGCAGCAGAATCCAGTCTCCACCCATTGGGCCTTACACGGGGATGCCAAGCTCTGGGCACATAAGGCCCTGGAGATACCACTGTCATTATCCCCACCTTCTAGATAAGGAAAGCAGTTCGGGGTGAAGTGAGTAGTACAAGGCCATACAGCAAAGAAGCACCACAGTGGGGCCTTAAATACAGGCTGGAAAGCCCATATGTCTAACTGGAGGCTGGGGTGTACCATGTGAGCTGTGGCTCTCCATCCCTCTGGGCCTGTTTCCTCCTCTGCAAACTGGGGACTGATAACGCCTACCGTGACCTGTGGCTCTCCATCCCTCTGGGCCTGTTTCCTCCTCTGCAAACTGGGGACTGATAACGCCTACCGTGTGAACTTACGGGAGGGGCAGTGAAAGCGTTCTGTATACTGTAAAGTGCTGTGCACATGACAACGGGAAAGTGGTGCCTCAGAAGGGCCACCAGCCTCTTCAGCCTAGGACCAGGGCTGCCTAGTGTGGCCCTGCCTCCGCCCCACCCCCAGCTGACTCAGTGGCCGTCTGATGATCAGCAGGCCAGGTGGCACAAGGAGATTGGAGCAAATGTCATTCAAGAAATGGCTTTAATAATTGAAAAGCTGGTGCCTGGAGGCTCCTGCCTCCAGAAACCATGTTCCAAAGGCCGTTGGAACCAGGAAGCTCTTCTAGCCATCCGGGCTAGGCCCAGCCTGGGGCTGCCCTCCTGGCAGACTTAGTGAATGCCTCCACCACCACCAAGCCTCCCAGGAGGGGAGGGGCTTGGTGGCAGCAGAACTGTGGGCTAGTCACTGGGTAGTGGTCCACCCTGGTCACCACCTGTGTCTCTCTGGGCTCCAGTTTTCTAGACTCGAGGCACAAGTCCCTAGGCCACCGTTCAGAAGCCACCGAGCCCTTGGCTGGTGCTCTCTGAAAATCAGAAGTGGGCAAGTCGCCCCCACCCCCCACCCCATCACCCCCACCCACCCCGGCGCATCCTGCCCAAGGCCCACCATTTTCTGCCCGCAAAGCTACGTCAGCTTCTAAAAATAAGTCTTTTCTGTGTGGCCAGCTGTGCAGGGGAGGTAGTTCTGCCTGGCACCTGCTCCCCTGCCCATGAGGAACCAGAGACCTTGACTCAGGCAGTTGAGATGAACTGCCCCCCACAGCCAGCTGTCTCTCTCTCACAACCCGGGGCTTCTGCGGTAAAGACAAGAGCGGCTGAACTGAACTTTCACACCCCCAGTCCCAGGTAGGCCTTGCCTGGTTAGCTCGTAGTGTTACCTCCGTTTTACAGGGATAGCAAGGTACGGACACCGCAGAGGGGATGCCACCCGCCTGGGGTCACACAGAGAGCTGGACTTTGAGGCCATTCTGCCTTTCTCTGCTCGGCAGCAGGGAGGTCAGAAGTGGCAGTGGCTCCTGGGGTGGAGAGGCTGCTGAGCTGCTCCGCTGGTCAGGGTCTCTGCGTTCCCTGGAAGTCCTCCTTCTTCCACCACTTACCGGAGCCTTCATGCTGTCACTGTCCCTCGGTAGTCTAGGGGCTGCTGTCTCCAGGGCTGGGGCTGGGAAGGGGTGGGAGCCGGGCACCTGCCAAGACCCAGAAACTCAGAGCTAGGAGGGATAAGGCACATGAGGTTCTAGGCTATCGGGAAAACTGAGGCAGGGGAGGGTACAGGCCGGGGTGAAAGCACATGGCGCCCGGGAATCCAACCCCTTGACGTCTCCAAACACCGGAAGGCAATGTCCCCATCCTAAAAGAGCAGGACTCAGCGACTTTTGCGAGACCTCCTGCCAACCCAAGAGGCAGCCAGGGGGCACCCCCAGCTCAAGGTCACCAATCGGGTCTGGGGCAGAGAGAACCAGAAGCCCGGAATTCCACCCCATCCATCCTACCTCTCTACCCGGGGGACGAATGGAGAGGCCGGGGAAGGGCAGGACGTGGGATTTTCACCGCCCTTCCAGATTCCACTGCCTCATCTCCCGGCCGGGTGCTAACCGGGCGTGGAGGCTGGGGTTCGCAGGAGGCTCGCGATCCGCTGCTCGGAGCTCCATGGCCCCCGGGCCGGGCCGACCGGACTGGAAGCTGATCCGAGCGGCCAGAGGCAGGGGGCGGGGCCGGGGCCGGCAAGGACGGGCGGAGACTCGCGCGCCTGGGGCGGGGCCTGCGCGCCGCAGGCGGATCCTACGAGCGCAGCCTGCGCGACCTGGGGAGGGCTCTGCGCGGCCGGGACGGGGCGGGACGTGAATGGCTGGCGGCGAGGCCTCCAGCTAGGGGCGGGGCCTCAGGGCCGGGGGCGGGGCTTCAGAGCCGGGGCGGAGTCTGAGTACCAGCATCTCCCTTTTCTGTCCTCCGCATTTCCAGCAGGCTCCTGCCTGGGCGAGGCTGTCGGGCCGCAGGGGAAAGAGACCTAGAGTGTGTCGGGGGCCACCGGGCAGTGGCGGCCTGGCTGTCCGGACTTGAGTGTCTCCATTTCTGAAATGGTGGTTGGGCAGGGAAATTAAGCGGGGCTTCCGGTCAGGCAGTCCACGTTTCAACTGGTAGGGTTGCTGGATTTATCAAGTAAGATAGAGAATGCCCAGTGACACTGGAAATTCAGATAAACAACGAATACATAAGTTATTTTCAATATGATTATTTTATTATGATTATGTCAGTGTGACATTCACCTGAGCCTGTTTTTCTCCTCTGAGACCCACGTGCAGAAGCGGCTCCTGTCACAGCCAAGATTCGAACCCAGGCAGTTTCACTCCAGACCAGGGGCTGTGACCACCTACTCTTACCTCTCAAAGGCTCCCTCGCTGGAATGTCCTCCAAATCCAAGTCAAGTTAGCCCAGGCCCTGGGCAGATGCCGCAGTGTGTCCTATTGGGGTCCCTTGGGATCTCAGAGGCAACTGCCTTCAGGCGCCAGGCTGGTGGCAGAAAGCACTGGGACGGTAGCAGGGGTGGGCCTATGGGGAAGTGAGAGGGCACACTTCCCGTCTAAGTTTTTTTGTTTTTTTTTTTGAGACAGAATCTCTGTTGCCCAGGCTGGAGTACAGTGGCACCGTCTTGGCTCATTGCAACCTCCGCCTCCCGGGTTCAAGCAATTTCCAGCTAACTTTTGTATTTTTAGTAGAGACAGGGTTTCACCATGTTGGCTAGGCTGGTATCGAACTCCTGACCTCAAGTGACCTGCCTGCCTCAGCCTCCCAAAGTGCTAGGATTACAGGCGTAAGCCACCACGCCCGGCCCTTGTTTATGATTTTTTTTTTTTTTTTGCAAAATGTTGCATTGGCCAGAAAGATCTTCTCCCCATCCCCGCCACACCCACCTCCTCTGCAGGGCGCTGGCCTGGGAACCAGCTTGGGCTCCTTCCCTGGTCTCCATTTCAAACTCCTTTTTCCTTTTTCTCAGAGGCTCAGGCCTGGGCTAGATGCCAGGGTATCTGTCCCCAGCTCAGCAACCTTCCCAATCTACCCTGCTCTAGGTTCAAAGCCATATCACCCCTGGGCCTGGTGCTGTAGGACTCAGTGCCTGTCCAGGGGCTGGGAGGAGGGCTGCTGTAGTGGCCCTGCCCCCCAGGGGCCTCCTTTGAGCACAAACTCTCCTGTCTCTGCCACTCCAGCCTGGACACATGTGGGGAGTAGTGGTTCACCCTCAGTCACCATGGCTCCTCACCCACACAAGGCAGTGTGTCCCCAAAGCCAGGGCCCTTCCTTCTCAGTCCTCATTCTTCAAGTTTCTTTGCTCATAGGCCCAACCCTGAGGGCACAATGGTGAGAAGTTCCCTATGGATTCACGCACTGCCCACAATGGCTGGTGAGATGATGATTCCTTCCCCAGAGAGGCAACTCCACCCTTGCTAGGACCACATGGAGACAGCAGCATGCCCAAATGGTCCGGGCTCCCAGGGGAGCTGAGGATCATAAGACTACAGTGGAACTGTGACCGGGAAGTCCTACAGCCCCAGAGAAACTTCTTCACTTTGCTTTTGGCAAAAACCTACTCTGCTTACCACAACCTACATGATCCTACACGGGGTGAACTCCTTCAATCAGCCTTTACCGACCCTGGCCACCCTCCGGCCGCCAATCATACTGAAGCCGTTCCTACTGCAGGACCTTTGCACTCACTGTGTCCTCTGCTGGACGGCACTAGTCATAGAGTGGCTCCTCTTGTCATTCAGCTGAAGCATCACCTCCTCTGAAAAGCCCTTGCCAACCACCCAGCTGACACTGCACCCCCATCCCTCTTGCCTCACCCCAACTCAGTATTTCATAGTGGTTGTCACACTCTGAAATTGCCCTGTGTATTAACCGGTTGCCTCGTTTATGGTCCACCTGCCCCACAGACTCTAAGCTCCATGTGGGCCAGGGCACCTCCACACCTGCACAGAGCCCAGCACAAACTAGGTGCTAGGTCACGTCTATCAATGCATGAGTTAGGAGAGCCTGGGTCCCATGAGTTCTTGAACAAATCACTTTCCTCTCCAGCCTGAGGTCCCGGCTAGGCTCATGGCCAGAGACCCAAAGGTGGAGAGGGGCTGAGTCATCCTTATGTGTGACAGCAGGACTCTGTGGCACTGACTCAGCCCTGTGGGATCCAGACGGGTAGAAATGTGGAGTCAGACTCTAGTTCCTGTTGCAATTCCCTGCCACCTCTGAGTTTCCCTGGCCCATCACCTCCTGAGTGATGGGCATGACACACTCTATGTCACAACTTCCTGCTAAAGCAAAAACAAGAAATTTCCACTCAGCTCATGCCAGCACAGAGAGGTTGAGAAATCAGGCAAGGTCACCCAGCCAACTAGGAGTGATATCAATATTTAAAGTACATATATTCTGGTGAAGTGCAGCGGTTCATGCCTGTGGGCCCAACACTTTGGGAGGATCAAATTGGGCAAATTGCTGGAGCCCAGGAGTTCAAGATCAGCCTGGGCAATATGGCGAGACCCTGTCTCTGCAGAATAAAATAAAAGTAGCCAGGTGTAATGGCACATGCCTGTAGTCCCAGCTACTTGGGAGGCTGAGGTGGGAGGATCACTTGAGCCCAGGAGGTTGAGGCTGCAGTGAGCTGTAATCCATGCCACTGCACTCAAGCATAGGTGACAGAGGGAGACCCTGTCTCCAAAAAACCCAAAAACCAAATATTCCAGGAACCCTGCAGCCAGAGCTCTCTCTTTCCTCCCACTTCCCCCTCAGCCATCTTTCTTTTTTTGTTGTTGTCTTGTTTGAGACACAGTCTTGCTGTGTTGCCCAGGCTGGAGTGCAGTGGTGCCATCTCGGCTCACGGCAACCTCTGCCTCCTGGGTTCAAGGAATTCACCTGCCTCAGCCTCCAAAGAAGCTGGGACTACAGGCGCCCGCCACCACACCTGGCTAATGTTTGTACTTTTAGTAGAGACGAGGTTTCACCATGTTGGCCAGGCTGGTTTCAAACTCCTGACCTCAAGTGACCCACCCACCTTGGCCTCCCAAAGTGCTTGGATTACAGGCATGAGCCACCACGCCTCGCCCCTCAGCCATCTTTCTTTGGTGGGATCTGATGGGTCAGTGGAGTAGCAGTGTGCATTGCAGCTGAATGGCTTCCCCGAGGTCCCGCACCGTCCAATCCTGGGGGTCCACTCTTGGCCCACGTGGCCCCCTCCCACTCGGAAATGTTTTCCTTCTCTCACTCCAGGCCCTTGCTGTGCTCTTAACTTGGGACCCTCCTAGGGACATGTCAGACTCTTCTCTGGTCTCAGTGGAGAAGTTAAAGCCTTTCCCCCAATACTATCCATTAAATGATCAGGTAGCGGTCCCTTCCCCCAGACTGTGAGTTCCGCGAGTTCCATGAAGGCAGAATCTGTGCCACTTGCTTCCTCCCCAGGTCCCCATTACCCAGCAGAGGGCCTGTCACGTGGCAGGTGCTCAGCAAATATTTAATGAGTTAATGAGGTCTGTTTCCATTCTTTCATTTTACAGATTAGACCAGCGAGGCACAGAGAGGTTTAGCACCTTGCCCCAGTCACACAGCCAGGCCCTGGAGCAGCTCTGGAGGGAAGGCCCGCTTGGGCTTGGGCATGGTCAGATTGAACTGGGGTCAGAGGCCAGGCTGGAGTTTGCTGGAGGAAGGAGAAGGAGTGATCAGGGGCCATGCAGGCTCCCGGTGATGTCTGTGCAGCCAAGACCTTGGTCTGACCATGGACCCTTGCCCCCATTTCACTGATGAGAAAAGTGACTTTCAAAGAAGGGCAGAGCTCACTTCAGATCAATAGTAGACACCGTTCAGAATGCCTCCCAGAGCTCCAGGCAGCCCCCCAGGACCCCACCTTCCCCCACCTGCATCCCTAGAGTATCGGGCCAGGAGCAGGGGGTCGGGAGGCCTGGGTACTCGGGGCCGACCTTGCCACTTACCGGTGCATAAGCCCCTTAAAGTCTCTGGGCCTCAGTTTCCCCATCTGGACGACAAGAGGGCTGCAGCCTTCAGCCTCCCCCCTTGCCCAGATCATGAGGACCAAGCTGCAGGAGCTGGTGGTTAAGAATACAGGCTCCGGAATCCAAAAGTCATGGTTGAGTCCTGGTTCCAGCATTTATTGCTGAATGATCTTGATCGGTCCCTTCACCCCCTGAGCCTCCATTTCATGGTCTGTAAAAAGAGAATAATAGCATTTTTTTAAGGACTAAATGAGCTAAAGTAGGGGAATCCTTGGCATGATGCTGGGCACGGCACCACCGTCAAACCGGGCTGCGCGGTTACGGTATTAGTTAGGGGATGCTGCCCTCTGGCGACCATCAGGAGGAAGCGCAGGCGAGATGCTCGGGCCCAAGGGAACCGGTGTTCCTGGCGTGAGCCCACCATCCAGATCCGGAAAGTGGGGCCGGGCGCCCGTCACTCTGTGTGCTCCTCCACCCACTGGCAGAGGCGACGGGCGTAGCGAGCCGGGCTGACAGTGGAGAAGGTCCGGCCCGGGTAGCGCAGTGTCTTCCACAGGTGCTCCAGCCGCTTGCGGAGCCCGTAGACCGTGGCGAGATCCACGACGCCCAGGAAATAGCGCTGCTCGGGCCCGTCCAGGATGTGTAGGGCGTTGGGGGCGTCGGGCAGCAGCCGGCGGTTTTGGACTCCCGACTCTTCCGGGCTCTGTGCCCCTTGCACAGACCTGGGGGCCGACAGGAGGATGAAGCTGCCACCTCCTCCAGGAAGCCCCAGCCAGTCGGCTCTGCAAGCCTGGCCAGGCTGCCCACCCCTCTACCAGCTCATTCCCACACCCCCTGTGTGCCTAGGTTTGTGAAGTCAGGTAGATGAGAAAAGTCAAAGTGTTGGGCTAGAGCTGCACTGTTCAGTACTTAGAAATTGGCCACAGGTGGCCACTGAGCCTTGAAATGTGGTGCCACATGACTTCAAGTAAGTCTATTTCCTAAATTTCTGTTTGGAGTCATCCAACCCTAGAAGTCTCAGGGTCGCGGAGCAGAAGTTTTGTGAACAAAATCCAGCGACCCCAGTTTGCAGAAGGCGTATGTATGATTTTGCCTCAAAATGTATTCCATACCAGAAGGTACCTTTGGCGGGGCGCCCAGTCCCAGCAGAAGCAGGTTCAATTCCCTAACTTTGTCCTCAGGCATCGCTGAGGGGCTTTAATCCTGTCCTGTCTGGGTCTGGGGGTAAATACACCAATGAGAAAAAAGCCCTGCCCGCGCTGGCCAATCAGAACTCAGTGGTCTGAGAGTCTGAGCAGAATGCTGGTACCCTGTGGGCTACCTGGATGACGGGGAGATGCGCGATGGGGAAGTTCTGAGTAGGGGCTGGGAACTGGGTGGGGGTGGGGCTGGGACAGCCAACATAAAAGTATTTCAATGTCACAACAGTTCCATGCAAACCAGGAATCACTGACTGAATGACAGCGGTGGCCTAAGCACCAGCTAGGGGGAGAAGGCAAGGGAGAAGCTGACCTCGCTTGGATGCGCAGATGTGGGAGGCTCTGTGCCCCATGGCAGGCTTGCCACCATCCGGTCAGGACATGTCCAGCCTAGCCACAGACTGCTTGAGGAGCCATGACTCCAAATTCTACCCAAGCCTCACCCATCCCAAGTTCTTCCTCCGAGGGGAAGGAACAAGGCACGGGATGAGACGGGTGGCGGCTGGATGAGCGGACCTCCTCCTTCACTCCCCTTGCCCACCCACTGGATCAGTGGAGTGCCTGTCTTAGCCCCTACGTAATTCTGTTCGACCTCAGGAGTGGGTCTGAGGGAACAGAAATGGAAGTAGCTGGTCAAGTACTAACATGAGTCCCCAGAAGTCATTCTGCAACCTCATGTCCCCTTCCCGAGCCTCAGTTCTCACATTTCTCAAATGGGGATGAGTCTACCCTCCCAGTGAGGCTCCCAGTCAGCGTGAAGGAGTGACAGTTACCACTACTGAGATGAGGATGGGAAGACGGTGCCAACGATGATGACCTCAGGGTCCTGGAAGTAGAATGACCAGCTTAAAGGGCAAGGACCCTTTAAAGCAAAAATTAGGCTGGGCGCGGTGGCTCATACCTGTAATCCCAACACTTTGGGAGGCTGAGACAGATGCATCTCTTGAGTTCAGGAGTTCAAGACCAGCCTGGTCAACATGGCAAAACCCCTTCTCCACTAAAAATACAAAAATTGGCCGGGTGCTGTGGTTCACACCTGTAATCCCAGCACTCTGGGAGGCAGAGGTAGGTGGATCACCTGAGGTCAGGAGTTCAAGACCAGCATGGACAACTTGGTGAAACTCCATCTCTAATAAAAATACAAAAATTAGCCAGGCATGCTGGTGTGTGCCTGTAATCCCAGCTACTCAGGAGGCTGAGGGAGGGAGAACTGCTTGAACCCGGGAGGCAGAGGTTGCAGTGAGTCAAGATCACGCCACTGCACTCCAGCCTGGACAACAGAGTAAGACTCCATCTCAAAAAAAAAAAAATTAGCCAGGCATGGTGGTGGGTGTCTGTAATCCCAGACTCAGGAGGCTGAGGCAGGAGAATCACTTGAATCCAGGAGGCAAAGGTTGTACAGTGAGCCAAGAGGGCACCACTGCACTCCAGCTTGGGTGACAGATCGAAACTCCGTCTCAAAAAAAAAAAAGCAAAAATTTAAAAAATTAAAAATAGGTCTTTAAAAAATTTTTTTTTTAATTTAAAAATAGGTCTTTTTCTCTGGTCTGAAACCTTCGAGGGTTCCACAGCCCCATTGGAAAATGGGCAGATTCTTCAAATAATCACCAAAGCTCTTCTCCAAGTGGACTTCATCTGTTCTGTCCCCTGCTGCAGTCCACCTGTGCGCCTCCTGCCCTACCAGCTAGGCTTCTCCAGCCCTCCCCTCTACACACACTCGCACGCACGCACACACGCACGCATGCGCACACACGCACACACACCCATGCATGCACGCACACATACATATGCGCACACACACACACCCATGCATGCACGCACACATACATATGCACACACGCACGCACACACACACATGCACATACACACACACACAAACTCTGCACTTTCCAGCCTTCGTGTCTTTGGCTGCATTGCTCCCGGCAGAGGGAAGGCACTCCCACGCCCCCATGTCTGTCTTTCCTTTACTCTCACCACCTCAATCTCGCTGTTGCCCCTGTGGGGGGCTCACCTGGCTGTACGGAAGATGAGGCTGCTGCCCAGGCCCCTCTCATCCTCGTGGAGACATTGGAAGGCCATCAGGAGGCTGTAATCCAGCACGTTGAGCTCCCGGAGGAAGGTGGTGTCCAGTTCCATCTGGCGGAGGAACCAGTTCCGCTGGGGCCCTGCCGGAGCATCAGTGCCCCAACCTAAGCGCTCATCATGTGCCAGCCACGGTGCTCCACACACTCTGCCCCGTGACAGCACGTGGCATTACTGTCCCCATCTCACAAATAAAGAAACTCATCTGTAATTTGCCTTGGTCACCTAGCTAGGAAGTCATGGAGCCTGAATTGGAACTCTGCTCTGCCTGATTCCAGAATCTGGGCTCTTTTATTTTTATTTTTTGAGACGGAGTCTTGCTCTGTTGCACAGGCTGGAGTGCAGTGGCGCCATCTCGGCTCACTGCAACCTCTGCCTCCTGGATTCAAGCGATTCTCCTGCCTCAGCCTCCTGAATAGCTGGGATTACAGGCATGTGCCATCACGCCCCGCTAATTTTTGTGTTTTTAGTAGAGATGGGGTTTCAGTATCTTGGCCAGGCTGGTCTTGAACTACTGACCTCGTGATCCACCTATCTTGGCCTCCCAAAGTGCTGGGATTACAGGCATGAGCCACCATGCCCAGCAGAAACTGGGCTCTTAATGACTCAGGCAGAGGGCAGCAGGGACACCCTTCTAAACTTCACCCTGAATGAAGGAGGGGCAGGCAGTGACCACCCCCGTGACTCACCCAGCTTGATGGTCTTGCCCTGAAAGTTGAGGTCCTTCAGCACCAGAACAATGGGGCTGCCCTCAGGGGCAGGATCCACCCAGCGGCTCACCTCGCAGCCTTTGATGTCATACCTGAGTGAGGTGACAGAATTCAGCTTTACATAGATTTGAGACACACAGAGAATCTCACAAGAGCTTCCAGTGACTACTTGTGTGCACTGAACTATTACATAGATCATCCCCAATCCTCAGCACAACCCTGGCCTGCCTGCCTCTTTCTTTTTCTTTCCTTCTTTCTCTCTCTCTTTCTTTCTTTCTTTCTCTTTCTTTTGTTTCTTTCTTCCTTCCTTCCTCTTTCTTTTTCTTTCTCTTCCTTCCTCTCTTTCTTTTTCTTTCTTTTTTCTTTCTCTTTCTTTCTCTCTATATTCCTTCCTTCTTTATTTCTTTTTTCTTTCTCTCTCTCTTTCTCTCTCTCTTTCTTTCTCTTCCTTCCTTCCTCTCTTTCTTCTTTCTCTCTTTCTTTCTCTTCCTTCCTTCCTCTTTCCTTTTTCTTTCTCTTTCTTTCTTTCTCTCTCTTTCTCTTTCTTTCTCTCTTTCTTTCTCTTTATCTTCCTTCCTTCTTCTTTCTTTTCTCTCTCTCTCTTTCTCTTTCTCTCTCTCTTTCTCTTCCTTCCTTCCTCTTTCTTTTTCTTTCTTTTTCTCTTTCTTTCTCTCTTTCTCTTTCTCTCTCTCTTTCTCTCTCTTTCTCTTCCTTCCTTCCTCTTTCTTTCTTTCTTCTTTCTTTCTCTTTCTCTTTCTCTCTCTTTCTCTTTCTTTCTCTCTTTCTTTCTTTCTTTCTTTCTTTCTCTCTCTTTCTTTCTTTCCCTTCTTTCCCTTCCTTCCTTCCTTTTTTTTCCTTGAGATGGAATCTCACTTGCTTCTTTCTTTTTTTAGAGAAGGTCTTACTCTGTCACTCAGGCTGGAGTGCAGTGAAACAAACACGGCTCACTAAAGCCTCGACCACCTGGGCTCAAGCAATCCTCCCACCTTAACCTCCCAAGTGTCTGGGACTACAGGCACATGGCACCACACCCAGCTAATTTTTTTATTTTTTGTAGAGGCAGGGTCTCACTGTATTGCCCAGGGTGGTCTCCAACTCCTGGGTTCAAGTAATCCTCCTGCCTTGACCTCCCAAAGTGCTGTGATTACAAGCGAGACCCACCATGTCGGGCCCTATAGCTGAACCCTGGTCTATTATTGTTTCTGAGTTAAAGATAAGAGCAGAGCAGGCATTCACACTCAGGCCACTGGAGGCCCAGCCCAGGCTTGAGCCCTGCCTGTGCCTGCCTCTGGACACCTTGTTACCCCTGAAGGTGTCCCAGACACAGGGATCCAACCCCAGGCGGAGGCACCAGGAGGGCCTGGGGGCAGCCAATGGGGGGGGGGGCAGGGAACCTGTGGGCAGAGCCAGCACTGGAGGGCACAGGGGGCTACGGTGCAGTCAGAGGCTGGGTCTGAGTCGCTGCTCCCCACATGTTAGCTGTGTGGCCTTCTCCGTCCTCGGTTTCTCATCTAGGAAGGAGGATAAGAGCTGCCCCTCAGACTCCTTCTGGGAATTAAAAAGCATGAGAAGGGCCCAACACAGCGCCTAACGCACACTGAGTGCTCCAGATATGCTGGGCGTGAGCGTTACTGTCTCTGACCCACCAGATCTTGGGAACGCCCCTTCTCCTTCCTGGGCCTCAGTTTCACCTTCTGGCTAGTGAGTGTGGGTGCTTCAGGCGGTGAGTTTCGGCTGGGGTGGGGCACCAAACCTGCTTGGGCCACTCACCTCTCGGAGATGCGGCCGGCGGGGTAGAAGACGCTCTGCATGACGATGAAGTACGTCTGGAGGCCGGGACAAGGAGTGAGGGAGGCCGGCTGTCGCCCTCCAGCCGCCCGCTCCACCCAGCCACCTCTCCTTGGCTTCACCCACCTTCTTTCCCCGGTCCACCCGCAGACTGTGCACTCCTGGAAGGGGAGAGGGCGCCGAATGAGGATCCCCAAACTCCACGACCCGGGGTGCATCCGGCACCGGCACCAGTCCCAGGGCCAGGCCACGCCTCCTTCTCAAGATCCGCGGCACCCGGACCCTTCCTTGTCTGGGGTCCGGATCTCGACCCGATCCCACCCCTAAACCCAACTCCAGTGGTGCCCCGCCCCCACGCATGTCCCCAACCCCATGCCCTACAACCCCAAATCCGCCCATTTGGGCCCCGCCCACATACCCCGCCCTCCCCAGGTATATTGCCACCTAGGACCGGCCCCCACCGAGCCCCGCCCGCAGCCACGTACCCAGCAACCGCGCCAGCAGCGAGTGCGGGTGCCGCTGCAGGTGCTGCACGTAGCGGGGCAGGTGGGCGAGCAGAGCCTGCACCTCTCGGCGCCCCTGGGTCTTCAGGAAGAAGCGCTGGTCGTGGCTGGGGGGCAAGAGAAAGAGGTCACTGCCCAGGCCTGACTGCAGCGGCTCTCACCCGGCCCCCTTCCCCGACCTGTGCATGTGGATCTCGCTACCAGGTCTCGGCACCGCCCCTCTAGCCTTCGGCCCTCGCACTCTTCTCCTCTTCCATCTGTCCACCGTCCGGCGCTGACCCTCCCAGATCAGGGCCGCTCTGTTTCTCTCTTCAGGGGGCCTTCCCCGCCACTGGGAATTCTGCCCTCCCAGCCAGGGGTACCACTCCCAACCCTGCCCCACCCCTGCCGCAAGCTCACGACAGGAAGAAGCTGGCCTTGCTCTTGGAGGTGCTGAGGAACTGCAGGTAGGGGCCGCCGGGGCCCAGGGCAGCCTGATAGTCGTCCTCCGCCAGGCCCAGGGAGCGGCGCAGCCAGGCAAAGGCGGGGCCGGCCAGCGTGCCCAGCTCGAAGCCCTGCAGGGGAGGAAGAGCCTCCTCTGGAGTGTCTGTGTGGGCCCGGGTGTGTGCAGTTGGTCCTGGGACAGGAGGGTCAGGGTGACTACACCCTTTCTGCAAGGCCCAAGGCTCAGGGACAAGCCTTCAGTCCCACTGCACAGATGGGAAAACTGCAGAGGAGAGAGCAAGACCAGCACACATCCCTCCCCAGAGGGGAGTCTGGGGCCTCCTACCTCATGAACCTGGGTTAGGACCTCCGAGAAATCGTCCTGGGAGGGTGGCCCCTGCAGGGAGAGGTAGAGGAGCTCAGGGCAACCCCTCAGTCCCCTGCTGCCTGCCCCAGGATCTCCAGATGTCCTGCACCTGGCCCGCCCCCCATCTCCTCCAATTTGATTCCTTCAGCAAACTGGGACTGGAGTTGTTTCTAGGAGTGCCTGAGTTGGGCAGATGCGTTGCTCACCCTCCCAGGGCTGCCAGGGGGACAAGAGTGACCCACAGCAAGGCCTGAGTGTATTTCATCCATTCTGGGTCCCCAGCACCAGGCCATGAGTTTAAGCCAGGCACGTTCCCAGACTCACAGGCTGGCCAAGTGAAGCCAGATTCCGTCCAGTACAAGGGGATGGCTCTGAAGCCAAGGGACCTGCCTGATGCAACCTGGGAGGGGAAAAATCAGAGAAGGCTTCCTGGGGGTGGGGACTTCTAAGCTGAAATCTAAAGGGTCGTGGAGAGAAGGAGCAGGGTGCTCGCAGCAGTAGAAAGAGCACTGGTGGCTGCCAGCAAGGGAAGGAGGGTCCAAGTGGCTGAAGCTAGTCAGGGAGGGATGGAGTGTGAACAAGGCTGGATGCAGCTGGATCCGGAGGTCATGCTGAGTACTGGGGAGCCTTGGAAGCTTTTCAGCAGGTGATGAGGTCAGTTTTCGAGTTAGAGAACTCCCTCGTGTCTCTGCACTCTCCCTGGATCTCCAGGTCCCTGTGCCCGGATGTGGCCTATGGAATGTGGTCCCACTGCACACACATGCATACACACGAACGCCACACACATGCTCACCCAGGCCCGCCCAGCTGCTGAGCTTGCAGTTGGGCCACCTTTCTGCTGAGCCAGCCCTGCCTCAGCCTGAGCTCCAGAGAGGACGGGCCAGGCCAGTAGGGTGGGGGTGGGTCCCTTTTCAACCATACACCCTGGCAGGGCTGGGAGGGCCTCAGAAACCAAGGAGTATAATCTCCCCCTATTATACAGATGGGGACACTGAGGCCCAGAGAGAGGCAGAGACCCACCCAGAGTCACACAGCAACGACCTGAGTCAGGGGGTTCCTCACACGCCCAACACACCCCAGACGTTCCAGCTCCCACATCACAATGTTCCTTCCTCTCTGCCTTCCTCCCCTTGATGTCCCTCTCTGATCCCCACACCTGCAGTTTTAGCCAGACAGGGCAACAGCCACGTCTTGCTATTGCTGGTGTGGACATTTGTGGGACAGATGGGCCACTCACCGTGGGTGGGTGGTCCATGGAGACCTGGGTGGCAGCCCACAGCCCTGCCTGCATCATGCACGTCATCCCATGCAGTTCATGCCCCGGGCTGATCTCAAACAGGCCCAGGCGAGACTGCTTATCTCGGAGGCGCCAGAGAAGCCCCCGGCGGCTGGAGGTGACTGCTCTGCATCCAGCCTCAGGGGAGGGGGCCAGGACCTGGTGGGAGGACACAAACAGCCTGTGGCAGCGTCACAGAGGAAAAAGATCAGGATTCAAATCCCACTTCCACTACTTGTGAGACTTCCCCTCATCTCTCTCTGCCTCAGTTTCTTCAGCTGTAAAATAGATGATGCTGGTACCCAAGAGGGGCCACACAGTGCCTGGCACGCAGTCAGCACCTGAGTAGAGCAATGGTTATGATTATCAGTAGATAGGGTGTAAGCTCTGCAGTCAAACCTGGCCTGAGACGGACCCTCTCTCACCAACCTTGTGACCTTAGGTAAGTCGCCTAACCTTTCTGTGCCTCATTTTTTCATCTGCAACGTGAAAACTCGAACAGCTTGTTCGTGGCAGGTATGAACTCTTGTTACTGTTGAGTTTGAGCTCCTTGCACGGGAGCCCTTGATAACAGGAGCTGTGATGCCGGTGATTCAGTCACAACTATTCCATTCGCCTATGCTGAGCGCCTCCAGGCCAGCACGGAGGGGCCAGCGCGATGCTGGTCATAGCCGCTGGCCCACCAGTAGTGGGCATCCACTGTGTGCCCCGCACTGGATGAGAGCTTGACCTCCTAACAGCCTCCTGAAGGAGGAGCTTTAGCATCCTCTCCATTTTCCCGATGAGGAAACTGAGGAAGTGCTGAGAGATCTCCGCCAGGCCGCCCCTCGGCATACCTGGTGCCCAGTGTGGGGCGTGTCCTGCTCTTCGCCGGCTGCAGGGCCCCTCCCTGGCTTGGATGGGGGCGTGTCCGCGCCGCTCGCCGAGGGGAGGCCCGACCCCTGCCCACCAACCCTTCCCTCTCCTGTCCTCTCTCGGGTCCGCACCTACCTCGCGGGGCCCGGGGCTCGGCGCAGCCATCGCCCCCGCAGCAGCTTCCCGGGCTTTGGCCGCGTTCCCCGCCGCCCCGCTGCAGGAGTCAGGCCCCGCCCCTGCCTTGCGGCCGACCAATCGGGTGGCGCCGACCACGGCTGCATCCAATCTGCACGGGAGGCGCTGGCGAGGGCCTGCGGGTCCCGCCCCCGCGGCTGCAGCATCCTTCAGACCTCGGTCCGGCTGGGGCGGGGCCGCCGGACGTTGGCTGGGGTCCCGCGAAGGGAGCACCCCCATTTTCCGCCCTGGGCTGGGGGACTCGGGTCGCTAGGGCCGCCTGGGGAGACGAGTAACCTAAATCCTGTGCCACCCACCCATTCTGGCGTGAAATTCCCTTTGCCTGTCTTTTGGGTGAAAACACTGAGTGATCTAGAGAAAGAAGTCACTACCTCTAGGTCACACAGGAAAGTCGGGACATCCATTCACTGAACACATAGATATTGAACACCCACTGTGGGCCAGCAGTGCTAGGCCCTGGGGATTTAGTGGTGAGCGAGAGGGAGGGGCTCAGCTGCCTGCGTGATCTTTAAAAGCATAATTCAGATGATGTCACTCTGGTGATTAAAGCCTCCAGTGGCTCCCATGGCAATGGAACAAAACCCAAACCCCTCACCCTGACCCCAGGCCCATCTCAAACCACTCACCCTACACTTACCACCCAGCCGCCCAGACCTTCCTGTTCCTTACCCGCCAAACTCTCCCATTGAGGCCTCTGCATTTGCTATTCCCTCTACTTGAAACTCTTGACCCCAGACTGCCACTCGCCTTGCCAGACTCCAGCAGACTCCAGCAGGAGACTCCCCACTCCTGATCACATCACCTCTATTTTCTTCACCACCCTAACACTGTCAGAGACTGACTTGTTTATTGTTTATCACGTCTCCCCCTGGAGTGGGAATGCCATGAAAGCGGGGCCATGTCACTCCTGCTTCCTGGCTGAGTGCCTGGCACAAGCCTGTGCTGGATGAGTGTCTATGGGACCAAGGTGAGTAGGGTGTGCAAAGAGCCTTGGCGAGTCCAGGAAGTGAAAGGCTAGAGTGGCTGGAGTGAAGAAGGGAGAGCAGGCTGGGAGGCAGCGCCTTGTGGGGACCCAGAGAGGTACTGTGGGTATGGGCGTGAGTGTGAGGCGCCAAAGTGCGAGAGTTTTGTTTTTTTTTTGAGACGGAGTCTCGCTCTGTTGCCCAGGCTGGAGTGCAGTGGCCAGATCTCAGCTCACTGCAAGCTCCGCCTCCCGGGTTCACGCCATTCTCTGGCCTCAGCCTCCGGAGTAGCTGGGACTACAGGCGCCTGCCACCTCGCCCTGGCTAGTTTTTTGTATTTTTTAGTAGAGACGGGGTTTCACCGTGTTAGCCAGGATGGTCTCAATCTCCTGATCTCGTGATCCACCCGTCTCAGCCTCCCAAAGTGCTGGGATTACAGGCTTAAGCCACCACGCCCGGCCGGGTTTTGTTTGTTTTGAGACAGAATCTCGCTCTGTTGCCCACGCTGGAGTGCAATGGCGCGATCTTGGCTTACTGCAACCTCTGCCTCCGGGTTCAAGCGATTCTCATGCCTCAGCCTCCCAAGTAGCTGGGATTACAGGCATGCGTCACCATGCCCAGCTAATTTTTTTTTTCTTTTTTTCTGAGACAGTCTTGCTCTGTCACCCAGACTGGAATGCAGTGGTGCGGTCTTGGCTAACTGCAACCTCTGCCTCCCAGGTTCAAGCGATTCTTCTGCCTCAGCCTCCCAAGGAGCTGGGACTACAGCCATGTGCTACCATGCTGGGCCAATTTTTTTTTTTTTTAGACGGAGTCTCTCTCTGTTGCCAGGCTGGAGTGCAGTGGTGCGATCCCGGCTCACTTCAACCTCCGACTTCCTGGTTCAAGTAATTCTCCTGCCTCAGCCTCCCGAGTAGCTAGGATTACAGGCATGCGCCACCACGTCCAGCTAATTTTTGTATTTTTAGTAGAACCGGGGTTTCACCATGTTGGCCAGGATGGTATTGATCTCCTGACCTTGTGATCCACCCGCCTCAGCCTCCCAAAGTGCTGGGATTACAGGCGTGAGACACCACACCCAGCCATTTTTGTATTTTTAGTAGAAACGGGGTTTCATCATGTTGGCCAGGCTGGTCTCGAACTCCTGACCTCAAGTGATCCACCCACCTTGGCCTCCCAAAGTGCTGGGATTACAGGCATGAGCCACGGTGCCTGGTCAAGGTGCACATTTTTGAAGGGCACTGGTTGTTATGCATAGTTGGACTGGTGGGGCCACAGTGGGCAGAAGTGGTGAGGAAGCCATCTGTGACTTAGGGCAGAGGATGGTGGCTTTGCATCAGGAAGGTGGCTGGAGGCCGGGAGAAAAGGGGAGGATTGATAAAGCTTGGGGTCCTGTGGATGGGGGGATGAGGAAGAAAGCCAGGTTAAGGACATGGGACACCAGTCACTAGAGGGGGCAAGGCATGAGGAGGAGAGCCAGATCTGGGAGAAGTATGAGAATTCAGCTCATGAGAGAATGCATTTGAGGTTCCCACCATGGCATCCGATGAGGATGTCAGGTGGGCAGCTGGGCCATGTGCAACGCATCAGGCCAGAAGTGAGCCTGGCAAGAGTGAGAAGGCTTGTGACACATCCCTGAGGAGCCCAGCATCACGTGGCAGAAGACAGCATGAGTGAGACATCAAATAGCAGAATGGTCATCACAGTCCGGCATGGTGGCTCATGCCTGTAATCCCAGCACTTTGGGAGGCTGAGGCAGGCGGATCACCTGAGGTCAGGAGTTTGAAACCAGCCTAGTCAATAAGGCAAAACTCCATCTCTACTAAAAATACAAAAAAATTTGTTGGGCGTGGTGGCGGGCGCCTGTAATCTCAGCTACTAGGGAGACTGAGGCAGGAGGATCACTTGAACCCAGGAGGCAGAGGTTGCAGTGAGCCAAGATCGTACCACTGCACTCCAGCCCCGGCAGCAGAGAGAGACTGTCTCAAACAAACAAACAAACAAAAAGAATGGTCATCACAGACATCAAGAAAGTGGCTGACAGCGGATCGGGGATGTCACAGGCCAAATGCAGCTGAGAGTCAAGCAGACATCCTTTGGATTTAAAGAGTGGACATCAACTGGGCATGGTGGCTTATGCCTGTAATCCCAGCACTTTGGGGGGCCAAGGCAGGCGGATAGCCTGAGGTCAAGAGTTCAAGACCAGCCTGACCAACATGGAGAAACCCAGTCTGTACAAAAAATACAAAATTAGCCGGTGTGGTGGCGCATGCCTGTAATCCCAGCTACTTGGGAAGCTGAGACAGGATAATCACTTGAACTCGGGAGGTAGAGGTTGCAGTGAGCCGAGATCATGCCATTGCACTCCAGCCTGGGCAACAAGAGCGAAACTTCGTCACAAAAAAAAATTACAAAAAAAAAAAAATAGAGTGGACACTGCTGGTGGCCTCAGTGGCTGGAGCCTGCCTGGAGATGGGGACAGATGCTAAGTGTGGCAGGAGGTGAGGAAATGCAGGAGGCAGATGTGGACCCCCTTTGGGGAAGCTTGGTGGTGAAATGGACAGAGGGAGACACTTAGTGGGAACTATTGGGTTGACAGAGGGCCTGTAAGTGGGATCCCCGAGCACACTTAGGAAACAGTGGGAGAATCCTGTGGAGATTTTTCTCACAACAGGGTGGGGCCATCTGTGACCTCAGGCTCCCACTATAGTAGTTGGAGGTTGGTGGATTAGGATCCAGAGCCCAAGCAGGCAGCTCTGCCTGGACTGGAGGACAGAGTATGGAGCAGGTAGGGACAGGGCGGGTGTCTGCAGATGGCCTCTTTTTTCTCTGTGATGAGGAAGATACCTCTGCCAACTGGAAGAAGAGTGAGGGTCCCGGGTTTGAGGAATGGGGGTTTATACCAGGTGCGGTGGCAAATGGGAGAGCCAGCTGCCCAAGTGCGGTGGGACTGCTGGAGGGCTGGGGGCTGGGCCAGTCCAGCCAACCTGAACACACAGCAGCCTTCGCTGCTCAAGGCCACGTTAAGTTGGGCTGTGGGGCTTTTAGGGGAGTGGCCCAAGGGTCCCTAAAGTAATAAATCCAACCTGCCCAAGCTGGCACAGAGGAGGCATGGCACAGGGGTGCCAGGGCCTTCAATGACTCCCAGCTGTGAGCTCCATTGGGTAGGAAGCACATCTCTCCCAGTCCCTGCTTTATCCCCAGCGCACGGGGTCAGGGCAGAAGGCCCCTGAGTCAACCCCACTGTACAGGATCTCCTGACCCAAGACCACTCCCAGCCCGCTCCAGCCCCGACCCTGGGTAAACACAGCACAGAGACAAACACATGATCAGTGTTTATTGGTCAGCTCTCCCAAACAGGCCAGCCCTGGGGAGCTCCATGAGGAGCGATCGGTCAGCAGCTAATATGCCTTGAGGCCCAGGGCTGGTCCTGGGGTCTGTCAGTCCTTCCCCAGGTGTTCCAGGTCCAGAAGGCTTTGCGGGGTCTTGGGCTGTGTCAGGCTAAGGAAAGCTGCCTTGCTGGAGGAGCAGGACTTGTGGAGAGAGGTCAGAGAGGTCACACATGCGGCCCTAGAACCCGCTAAGTCCAATGTCAGCATGTGACAGGAGGGGAAGTGAGGCAACATGGCAGAACCCGGGGGAAAAGGTGGCAGGGAGTCTGAGAGTGAGGTTGGGAGACCAGCATCTTTTAGGCCCTGAGCAAGAAGGGGGTGACTGGAGTCTTCCAGGTATTCCTCCCTCCTAGCTTCTGGAAGTGAGAGTCAGGGAGGGGGCTCCGGTCAGGCAGGGGTAAGCTCCATGTCATGGGGACTCTGCAGGACAGGCAGGCTGGAGGCGCCACTGTGCCTGGACAGGTTCTGCAGGCTCCCCTACTTGGTCCCTGTGCTGGAGGGGAAGCAGAGAAGGGGCTGGCAGCCTCATCCCCGCGGGACCTTCACTGAGCCTTCTTGGTCACCCTCTCGCTCTTCAGCATCACGTAGGTGATGAACAGTCCTGGAATACATAGACCAGAAAGGCCACATAAGATCTAAGCTCAGGGCTGCTGGGAGGCCAGGGCACGACACAGCAGAGCCACCCACACGCAGGGCTGTGAACCTACCCAACCACTCTCCAGGGAACCTGCTTATCTCCCTAGTCATTCGTCAAGCCATAGGTCCACTCACATTCATTCAACAAACACCAGCTGAGTGCCTGCCTCAGGCAAAGATGCTGCATTTAGTGTTTCAGATTCCAAGGGGAACAAGATCCACCCATCTATAGATCACCCAGTCAACCACTTGTCCACCTATATACCTACCCACCTCCTATACCTCACCCACCCACCCATCCACCCACCCATCATCCAGGCACCCGGCTATTGACTGACTCATCCAAATGACTTTCTGAGCACAACCTCAGTGCCACAGCCCATTCTAGATGCACAGTAATGATGGAGACACAGTCCCCGCCCCTAGGAAGCCATGAGAGAGAGAGGTGCAGGAATTAGAAGCCAGGGTGACAAGAGGGTGACTGAGGTGTGAGCAGAGCAATGATGGGGTTGGGGGCAGGAAAGAGGGGGACAGGTCATTGGAGTCCAAAAAGCCTGGGGCACCAGGAAACCCAGAGGTTACTGACTGGCAACCTCGAAGGATGAACAGGAAAACCCCAGGGGTGAGTTCGGGGCAAAGAGCTTCCAGCAGTGCCAAAGTGTGGAAGCATGTTCAGAGGTGGGGTCCCCCCGAAACCCTGCCCGGGGTCAAGGGGAGGAAGTGATGACTTACCCACAAACAGGAGCAGTAGGAGGCCTGCAGCCAGTGGGATGGCGACAGCATAGGCTCGGGGCAGGAAATACTTGTGGATGACATGCTCACTGTCGATGAATGGCTGGCATCGAGGGCAGAGCTCTGGTGAGCCTTGCTCGCCTTGCCCAGCCCCCAAGCCCAAACACACCACCTCCAGCATCTAAGGGGCTGGCCCATTCAGAGCACTGGGCCTGCATTTGCTTTTCTTTAAGATTATGGCATTTGGGTGTCATGGTTTGTTTCCTTCCTTAATTTCTTATTGGTATTTACCGGGCACTTGCTTTGGTGCCTGCCATAGGTTGGTGGTGGGGACAAGAGAACAGGGGACAAGAGACCAGCCCTAAGGCACTCACAGCCTAGCAAATAGTACATGAGGAATCCTCGACTGACTCCCAACCTGGGCCTCCAGGGATTCTTCACTAATATTTTTTCCCTAAAGGATAGCAAGTTCTGCACTTCCAAACACACTGCACTTCTTAAGCAATGACCAACAAGTTTTCCCACAAGAAAAAAATATCCTAAAGGCCTTCACAGATATCACTGGCGCTCGCCATGCCTGAGTCAGCAGGCTAACCCAGAAGGAACATAACTCCCCCAAAAGTCAAAGCAAGCTGGAAACAGAGTTTTAAGTGTAGCGGCTAAGGATGCAATCTTGGGCCAGATCCTTCTCCCCGAGCCTCAGCTATCTCATCTAAAAAATGCGGCACCACTGGCATCTTCCTCATAGCGTTGTTTTGAAGATTTCAAGAGATAAGGCAGGCAATGAAGCCAGCGCCGTGCCTAGAACCTACATAGAAGTTGCTTTGGCGGTGCCAGGGCTACGGGAAGGTGAGCAGCGGACGGGGAGAATGACATACCAAGAGAATCACCCAGGCGGTGTAGTAGGTGAAGATGATCAGGCTAACGGCGACGAGGCCGAGTCCCACCACCTGGTCTGTCCCCGTGGCCTGGAGAAAAGGGAGGTCTCAGCTGACGAAGTGACTCTCTATTTTGGCGTACTAATGGAGGCGGGGCGTCGCGGCCCAATCACGGTCTAAGCTTCCCATTCAACAGATGCTAGAGGAGGCCGGGCGCGGTGGCTCAAGCCTGTAATCCCAGCACTTTGGGAGGCCGAGACGGGCGGATCACGACGTCAGGAGATCGAGACCATCCCGGCTAACAGGGTGAAACCCCGTCTCTACTAAAAAATACAAAAAGCTAGCCGGGCGAGGTGGCGGGCGCCTGTAGTCCCAGCTACTCGGGAGGCTGAGGCAGGAGAATGGCGGGAACCCGGGAGGCGGAGCTTGCAGTGAGCTGAGATCCCGCCACTGCACTCCAGCCTGGGCGACAGAGCGAGACTCCGTCTCAAAAAAAAAAAAAAAAAAAAAAAAAAAAAGATGCTAGAGGGCTGACTAGGGATCAGTTTCTAGGCTGGGAGAGAATGCCAGGCCTCCGCGTTATCGTCCGTACAATAGGGGGGGCGGGAGAGCAATCCCCGTTCCAGTGCCCATGCCCCAGCTTCTGAGCACCCGAGACCCCACCCCCAGACGCCCCTATCTCCGGCACTCTGTCCCAATCTCACCATTTCCCCGCGCGTTCAGTCACCGGAGCCGCAAGCCACATCCGGTTCCGGATTCACGCTTTTCCGGCTTTGGGCTGCGGAGCGCGCCGGGAGTCGTAGTCCCCAGGCCGGCTCAGGCCCACGTCGTCGGAGACTAGCAGGAACCGCCTCCTCCCCTTTGCATATCGGGGAAGTGTAGTTCTCAAGAGCATTGTGGGGCCGGTTGCTGCCCGAATCTCCCTAGGGAATGGGACCGAGTTGGGGACCCAGACTCCCTGGCCTTCATGGCCACAGTCCTGTCGCCGCCCCACCAAAAGCCAATCTCTAAGTATCCCAAAGTCCTGGGGTCAGAGTGAGATGGGAGTGCGGGATCGGAAGTTCCATTTTTCAGATGGGAAAAGCGAGGCTCAGAGAAAGGTAGATCCCAATCCGAGTCAGTGGTGAAGCCGACACGGGAACTGGGGGGCCGTAACTAGTCTGTAGGTGGGAGAGGCGCAGAGAATGTTCACTTTTCAGCCTAGGATGGGCGGGGGAGGGTCTGTCCCCAGCCCGCATGAATGGGGAGGATTTGGATTGGTGGAGAGGGGGCGCCCTCCTCACCATCGCCTGGCCTCCTGGGCCACCCTCTGGATGTCCCCTCCTTTCCTTCACCGGCTGCCTCTCGCAGCAGCCCAGACATGTTTCGGACCAGAACCCACGCACAGGCCCCTCCCCGATCTTGGAGGATCCTTCCTCTGAGAACAAAGGGATGTTGGGCCAGATCATCTTCCACGCTTCTTCAGCTCCGAGATAGGAACGCGGGCCCCCACCACTCACCGGCCGGCTGCTCCTCATCCATCCAGCCTCACTGGGACGCCACGTTCCCCAGGGAAGCCAGCTGGGAAGGGTTTTTTTTCTTTCTTAGAGACGGAGTTCTATGTTACCCAGGCTGGTGTCGAACTCCTGGCCTCAAGCGATCCTCCCAACTCGGCCTCCAAAAGTTTACAGGCGTGAGCCACCGTGCCCAGCCTCCTGTGCCTTTTAATTCACTGACACACTTGTTCATCCGGCCCTGTCAGCTCCCTGAGGGTAGGATCTGAGATTGCTGCTGTATTCCTGGCACTCCGTGGAGGCTTGGCCCAAAGTAAGAGGTTTTTTTTGTTTTTTTGTTTTTCCCCCAGAGATGGGAGTCTCACTGTCGGCCAGGCTGGAGTGCAGTGGCGTGTTCTCAGCTCACTGCAACCTCCGCCTCCTGGGTTCAAGTGATTCTCTTGCCTCAGCCTCCCGAGTAGCTGGGACTATAGGCGCGTGCCAACACGTCCAGCTAATTTTTGTGTTTTTAGTAGAGATGGGTTTTCACCGTGTTGGCTAGGTTGGTATCAAACTCCTGACCTCAGGTGATCCGCCCACCTCAGCCTCCAAAAGTGCTTGGGTTACAGGTGTGAGCATCGCGCTCGGCCCAAAGTAAGAGTTTTGAACCAGCCAGCTTTAAAATTCAGTGATTGTTTAGATCCTGGAGTATAGCATCTGGACTCCAGGCCTCCCTGAGGGGTTATGTGGAGGCCTTTGGCCTGCTGTCCCCACCTGGGGGGTTTGGGGAGAGATGTACTCTGAGCCTGGCATGGTTCACTCCCTCTGGCATTTATCTCGTTGGTTTGTTGGAAGCCCATCCTGTCACTCAGGCTGGAGTGCAATGGCACAATCTTGGCTCATTGCAACCTCTGCCTCCTGGGTTCAAGTGATTCTCCTGCCTCAGCCTCCTGAGTAGCTGGGATTACAGGCAGTCACCACCATGCCCAGCTAATTTTTCTATTTTTAGTAGAGATGGGGTTTCTCCATGTTGGTCAGGCTGGTCTCAAACTCCTGACCTCAGGTGATCTGCCTCCTAGAGCCTCAGCCTCCCAAAGTGCTGGGATTATAGGCGTGAGCCACTGCGCCTGGCCAAGAGCAACATTTTTAAACCTACAATCCGATTCTTTTCCCTTCTCTCTCAGGAGACTTTGGGCTCAGCTAGGAGCCCACTTTTACCTCCCTCCCCGGTTGTGCATATAACAGAGGAAGGGGCAGAATCCGCCTTCAGGGTTTAAAGAGGCCGTAAGTGGGGGTCAGCCCTGAGGAGTGGGGTGAATGCTATCCTGGGATACAGATGGAGCCCTGGTGGCCTGATTCCTCCTGGCCTGGCCAGTACCATTGTAGCTTCCTGCCACCTCCAAGCTCATTAAAGACCCAGAGTGACTTGCCTGTCCCAGAGCGACTTGGGAGGGTCAGAAACAGGGGTGAGGGGCCCAGGGCAAGCCTGGGCCTGTAAACGATGGCAGCCTGGGGCTTTAGTTTGGGAACACATTCACACCTCCTATAGGTCAGGCTGCACACTCGGGTTGATAACCCCATCTGCAGGTGAGGAAACAGGCACAGTTATTTGTCCTCAGGCATGCTCCTTAGAGGCCACTTGATTGCAGAGAAGGTCTACAGGGCAGTGGTTAGAACTTGGCCCTGAGGACAGAGCTTTCGCTCAGTATGAGGCTGGCAGGTAACGGCCTTCTGTTTCCTCCTCAGGAATCTGGAATGATGAAGGTGGTGATGATTGTGCCTGTAGCCAGGACCAGGAGAACCCTGGACCCCTACATCTTCCCCACCCCTGGAATGTCACTATACATATCTGACTTCCTTCTGATGTTGCCTTTGACCCTAAAGTCAATATGATAAAGTAACAAGGTAAAAACAAAACAGCGAAAGAAACAAAAACCGAAACATTTAATTTTTTCCCCTCAAACCAAGACACTGACACTAGGCTGATTTCCCCTAACAATGTTATTTTCTACAACAGAAGCTGGGACAGAGGAACAAACACAGCCCAGTCAAGTAGTGGTGGCAACATTCTGTTAGAAAGGAGGGGACTCAAAGAAAAAAAAGACACCTCCCCCCACCTCCTTGATCACCTCCCTAAAGACAGAGAACATGGACACCCTCCATCCTGGCAGACATGCCATGTGGTCAGTTTGTGCAGTAAACAGGAAAGAAAAAAAAAGAAAAAAAAAAACCCTAAACATATTGTAGACCTTTATTTTTTAAATCTCCTAATAAAAACGTTAAACTTTCAAGAAGATTCCAATCTGACATTGCATAGACCAATTCCTTTCCAAAAATATCTCCGATATACTCTCCATCTCTCTCAATATATAGAATTTGAAGTCCAGGAGCTGTGGGCGCCTGGTGGGAATTCACTGAGCTCAAGGGGACAGGAGGGCTGAGGACAGGGCTCCCACATGGGAACAACAAAGCCAGGCTTTCTGGCCTCTGGCTCCAGCCAGCATCAATTTGGTTGTGGCCGAATTCTCAGTCCCATCACCCTGGCCCAGGGCCTGGCGTGGGAGGATGTGGCAAGCTCTGTCTCCTTCCGGTGTTCCTGGTCTGGAGGAGTCTCCCCAACAGCACCAAAGCCAGCTATTTTCTGCCCAAAGCCCCAGAACTTTGAATGAGAGGCAAATCTACCCTGAAGGCACCTCCCTCCTAGGCTGGGTGAGGTCACACAGACACAGAAGGGCAGGACAGAACTCCCCCCATCTTCTGGGGGCGAATTCATCTGGACACAGTGCGGTCAGCTTCCTTTTTAAAGTGCCAGTATCTGTGGGGCAGGAAGGGACTCTCAGGGCTGAGCAGAGCCTTCTCTAGCCCGAGTAAACACTCTGTCCCACCTCGGCAGGCACCTTCTAACATTCATTTTCTAAGGGTTAGGTGAGTAAAACAACAACAAATGCTAGAAATGCTCTGGTCCCAATGCCAGGGAGTTCCAAGACCAAGCAGCCCAACTCTCACCAGCAAGGGAAGACGGGGAACTAGGGAAGGAACCCTCCCCGTCTGGGGAGGGCACCTGCACCCCTCCCAGAGAGAGAAGCCCCCATCCCGGCCCCCCAGCTGGGCCCCAGCACTGCTGGAACCAGCCGGCAAGTGGGGCAGAAAAGCAGCACCTCCCCTCACCTGGGGGAGGAGACAATATTGAACCGTGAACTCAAGAAGAAAGAAGGAAAGAAAAAATGAAAAAAGCTACAGGGCTAAGTAAACACCAGCCTGCTGGGTTTATACAAAACGAGTGAAATTTTAAAGGGGCAGGAGAGTTTGTCCAGGGACTGGCTGGCAGCCAGAACCCACCTTCAAGCAAGTTACAAGGACTTGGGGGAAAGTGCTGAGAGCAGAGGCTTTAGTAGGGGGCAGGGCCAGACTGCTCCCCGCTGGGAAAGCACACCCCTTAAAGGAGCCCTTCCCCCTTGCCCAGAACGGGGGATGCTTACAGAGGAAGGCTGAGGCTTTTCTGGCAATGAAGCCAGCTCCGGACCAGTCTAGCCACAGCCCACCTGCCTCTCTGGCATCCACCCCAGTCTGGGCAGCTGACCCTGAGGGCAGAGAAGGACTTTGCTTGCTCCAACCTTCCTGCAGGAAAACCAGCTGCTCAGGACCCAGCCCTGGGCAGAGGGCACCGTCAGTGCTCAGACCTTTCTCAGCACAGGTCTCAGACCTGAGCTGGAGCTAACTGGAGGGAGGAGAGGCAGCACCCGTTCCCGCCGGGCTGCTGGACCCTGGGCCTCTGACTGCACAGCAGGCAGTGACCAGGAGTCTTTGGGAAGGGGCCCAGGGAAGGGGAGGTGAGGGGCCAGCGGGACTGTGCTGGGGATGAGCATGTGCAAAGTGCAGGCTGCAAGGCAGCGGGAGGACTTTTGCCGGGGGAGGCAGGGGTCTCGATCTGGAGTGTGGGTGGGGTGTGAGGTCATGGCTCCCAGGAAGAGGCCGCCAGCAGGTCCCCCAGGACACAGGAAGGGACAGCTGAAGCACTAAGCAGTCAGACAGTCACAGGTGCAGGATTCTGGAGGCAGTCTGGCCCCCCACCACCAGGGCAAGGGAACAATGGAGCAAGGCCCTGCTGCTAAGACGTGACCAAAGCCAATGCTCCTGGAGTGAGTGGGGACACAGGTAGAGAAGCCCCTCAGTCACAGGCATCTCTACATTTAGGAGCTGCTGCATGTCCTCAGCCAGAGAGCCGGGTCAGTCTCTGGCAGCAACAGTCCTGGCCAGCTCCTTCTTGTCCACGAGCTGTATGGGCCCGCCTGGCCCGCCTGGCCTGCCCTCTAGTGGTTCAGAGGAGAATATTCACAGTGGTGCCTGGGCCTTGGTGGGCCAGGAGGGTCCCAAGCATGGAGGGGAGGGCAATGGAATGATGCTAGGGGGACAGTGTGGACTGGAGTGCATGGAGGAGGCATGGAGGAGATGTGGCGCAGAGGTGATCTGAAGGGGAACGTTCCTCATGGAATGATGCGGGTCTGGACTCCAGAGAAAGCAGTACTCTTCTCCAGCCCGGACACCTGCTCCTCAATGGCTTTCAATCACAACTGGCTCGTAGACCCCAGAAGAGACCCTGCAGGTGAGACACAGGTCAGCATGTCCCCCTCAATGTCCCATGTCCTGAGCGCTCCACTGGACCAGGCCTTTGGAGGTGTTTCACAAGCAGGTGCTGTTAACCAGCCCTGTGTTGCAAAGGGGCCAAAACCAAGGCCCAGCGATGGTAAGTCCCTTGCCCACAGTGACAGAGATAGTAAACATCAGTCTGTGGGGCCTGCAGAGCACTTCCAGGCACGTCTGGCTGTGCCACGCCATCCTCACAGTCACCTTGGCAGGGAGTGACTGCACCCTGCCCCACTTGACAGGTGAAGAAACTGAGGCTCAGAGGGATGTGAGGGTGGCCAAGAGGGCAGTGGGAAGTCAGGAAACCTGGTCAGCTCCTTTCCCTGCTGAGCCCAGGCAGAGTCCTGGAGTCGGGGACTCTTGGGGCTCAGCATGTAGCTCTGCTGTGATCTCACTCCCAACCAGATTGGTTTCTTTCCCGGAGATGCTTCCTCATTTTCAGAGGGGGCCAGGGAGGGGTGTGTTTACAAACCCCTAAGGAAGCCAGCCCCTCAGTTTCCTTCTTGCTCACCGCTCCCCCACCCCCACCCCAGAGCAGGCCAGGAAGACTACTGCAAGGTGACGGCTGCCATTCCAGGCTGTGGCCAGCAGGAGTCAGCAGAGCAGCGTGAAAGGGCAGCCTCGGCGCAGCAGCCTGGCCATGTCTCTTCCCTGGGGATGTGGATGTTAGGCAGGCTCCCCACCTGCCCTCAGCAGCCTGCCGGTGGGAAGCTCATTTGCTCACTCGCTCGTTCATTCGGTGAGCCAAAAGCACATGGAGAGCCAGGCACACAGTCAACATGCTCCGAATGAATGCCTGTGACGCGGCATAGACTCTATAAACTGTAGTTCCTGCAAGTTTGGTCTCATCTATCCCCGCCATCTGTGGATGCCGTGTAGGCAGCAGCCTGCGTTAAACCAGGCCTTCGCTCAGGGCCTGGTGCCTAGATGGTGCTAGGGAAAGATTTGTTCAGTAAACCCATGAGGCATCACCACCACCATTGTTCCCAGTCCCTGGAGCTGGGAGGAAGGGGAAGGGAGGATTCTAAATAAACCTGTGTGGCCCCTGCCATGTGCCGAGCCCTGTGCCAGGCACCGCCTGAGGCGACCCTGTGAACCATGGGAACTGACCGAACCCGTCCGTGCCGTCACTGCCCCAGGCTCCCAGGTGAGGTGGTGGTGTCCACACTGCCTGACGGATGGGGAAAGGGAGCTTCAGACATGACAGGCCCAGGGTCACACTGTGGCGACAAGACTTGGCATTCAAGGCCAGGTGAGTGGACTGTGGGGACTCTGCTCTCACCCCCAAGCCCCAGCCACCCCGACGACCCCTCCCTGAGCCTGCCCTACCTGGTGGCAAGCTGGATGCCGCTCAGCGTGGCGGAGCCATCACGGCTGACGAACAGCCGGAGGTTGCTGTCTGTGGGAACACAGGGGAGGATGGAGGCTAAGCGGGGCAGGGCTAGCCCTTGGAGCAGGTGGCCTCGCCCCCACCAGCCCGGCACGGCTCACCCTCGGTGTTGCTGCCATCCGTGAAGTCCTGGCTCTGCACGATCTTCTCCACGATGGCATCCGCATCGATCCTCGTGTCATCCACCCAGGTCGGGTGGCTCTCCACCGAGTCCTTCTTCCGCCTGGGTCGGATTTTGGGGGGCAAGTCACAATGGTCAGGGCAGTAACAGGCGCAAGCACAAAACCACGACAATAATGCCGGCCAGCTGCAGCAGTGCTCAGAATGCCCCTGTGTGCTCCGTGCTGTGCTCCACTGAACCCCTGAGTGCACAATAGGGTGCAGCTGCCATCATGAGCCGGTTTTATAGACGAGGATGCCAGGCAACGAGCAGGTAAGTCAGTTTTCCAAGGCCATCCAGCGCATAAGGAGTAGCTCTAAGGCTTAGCCCAGTTGTCAGGCCCACAGACTGTGCTCTTGTCCGATCCGCAAAACCACAACAGCAGCCATGAACAGAACCTGCTGCATGCCGGGCATGGCTGCACCCTTCAGGGCCATGAGTTGGTGGAATCATCACCACCCAATCCACTGAGTTGGGGACCCTATGGTCCCTGTGTTACAGGTAGGTAACACAGAGGTTCAAGCGGAGGTTCAAGGCACCGCTGGGAGGGGTCTGTTCTCCAGGGGGCACCAAGCAGTAGGCCTCACCTGAACGAGCGGTCGGACAGATGCAGGGGCCGGGGTGGCCGTGGTGGCTTCTCCGGGGCCCGGTGCTCCCGCTCACTGCCCTCAGGGCTCTCCACAGTCATGCCAAGGCCCCCAGAGGCGCTGCTGCTGGTGGACGTGTTGCGGCGGTGCGTCAGGTCTGAGAGGCTGGAGGAGCGTGAGTGCTCTGTGCTGTAGCCTGTTGGGGGCGCCGCAGGGGAGCGTCATAATGGGGGATCCCGAGGAAGGAGGAGGCCGCAGGGGCAGGGCCAGGCAGCCACTCACCAGAGATCTTGGACTGCTGGCTGGCATAGCTGGAGTTGCGGGAGTGGCCAGAGTGGAACACCTCCTCAGGGCTGGACAGGTTCTGGTCGGGTTCCTCTGGCAGCCCTGGAAGGCAGAAAGCAGCAAGGGGTGAGGTGACAGGGGTCACCCAGTGCTGCTCACCATTGCCCTTCACAGCGTGCCCTCACAGAGCCTCCCATGGCGGGGAGCCATTTAACAGACTGAAAAACAGGTTCAGAGGAGCAGCAACCAGCCTGAGCCACAGGTCACCTTCTGAACCCAGGTCCGTTGATTCCACAGAGGGCATCCTTGTGTGGGGTGCCCACCACAGACCAGCGAGGAGGAATGCTGAACAAAAACTGCCTCCATTACCCAGAAGTGCAGTGAGAGGTTCAGAGCAGGGAACAGTGCTTACTGGGGGTCTGGCCCAGTCTGAGGACAGGGAAGGCTTCTCCAAGGAGATGGCCTTAATGGCAGACCTCCAGGACATATCGCTGGAGGGAGCCAGCTAAGGCCTCAGGAGGGCAAGGGCCTTCCAGGCACAGAGAACAGCATTGGCAGAGGCCCCGAGGCTGGAAGGGGCCTGGGTCAGCAGAGTTGGAGTGGAAGGGACAGGGTGAAGGGGAGCAGGCTGGCCCAAAGGGACAGGCCCACAGTCCTGTCCCAAGTTACCCATAAGTCCAACTTCAAAACAGATTTTCCTGGCACTCCCCAACAGGAGGCATAAGGGACCAGGTGGGACCTACCCAGGGCTCTGAGTACCCACCCGCCCTCCTGCCCAACACACCCCAGGCTGGCCTGTGATACCCCAGGCTGGCCTGTGTGCCCATCCATAACTATGTGGCTTTTCAAGTCCCCAACAGGTTCTCTGCATATGGGGTGAGCCCAGCTCCAGAGGCAAGTGGGCACTCAAGTCCCACCCTGCCTGGGGGAGGGGCCTCTTCTACTTCACACGAAGGTACCACCTGCGCTGGGGTGGTCTGATCCCCAGATACATGTCTCTTCTGGGGACTCCCATCCAGGGGCTGGAGAGAGTAATTGTGCTGGGAAGCCCCCAGCTTTCTGTTCCGGGCCTCAGCTGGCTGGGTCTGCAGGGGAAGAGGGAGTGAAGGAAGGCCAGACCCTTGAGGTCAGAGGGTCCCTCACCGCTCCCAGTTCACAGAGGCAGAATCACTTGGCAAGCATCTGCTGGGCCACACGAGGCCTGTGCTCTAACTGATTCTGTGGGACAATCAGGGTTGCCACCTGATGCCTTGTTCACTAATCACCTGGGGGTGGTCCAAGGCTCATACCTCTGGGGGCCCTGCTTAGGGTTGAGGGGGCCCAGCAAACAAACACCTGGGGGCAGGCCAGAGCCTCCTGTCCGGGCAGCACCCCCTCCTCCTAATTGCCACGCCATCTCCTCTGGGGGTTGGGGCTCTTTCACATTTTTCATAACATTATTACCAGTGATAATTTAATAAAAACAGAGTGCCCGGCCAGGCGTGGTGGCTCACGCCTGTAATCCCAGCATTTTGGGAGGCCGAGGCAGACAGATCACGAGACCAGGACAGCAAGACCATCCTGGCTACCATCCTGGCTAATACGGTGAAATCCTGTCTCTACTAAAAATACAAAAAAAAAAAAAAAAAATTAGCTGGGCATGGTGGTGCTCGCCTGTAGTCCCAGCTACTCCGGAGGCTGAGGCAGGAGAAATGCTTGAACCCGGGAGGCGGAGGTTGCAGTGAGCCGAGATTGCACCACTGCACTCCAGCCTAGTGACAGAGTGAGACTCTGTCTAAAAAAACAAAAACAAAAACCAGAGTGCCCACTGAGTGCTTACCATGTGCGGGGCAGGTGCCCACATGTGGACAGTTAATCCCCAAAGTGACCTGGGATGTAACTGCTATTACCAATCCCATTTTCCAGAGAACACCGAGACAGGGAGAGGCAAACTGGCCAGTCAAGGTCATAGAGCACGTGGGAGAGCAAGAGGTCCCAGCACGTCCCTCTGCCAGGTATACTGTGCCTCACCCTCCGAATGCAGCTCAGACACCACATCCTCAGGGAAGCCTTCCCTGGCCCCGGATGGATCCCACCTTCTGGGCCTGTCTTCCCCAGCTCTTACCCTGTTTGCAGGTAGACATGCATGTCATTTACCTATGACTTGGCTGAGGCCTGTTTCTCCTGCTAGACTGCAGGGCCATGAGGATGGGGAGGCCACATCAGTCTCAGTCCAGGGCACTGCTGTGATCTCAGGGCCCAGCAGCATAGCCAGCACACACAAGGTACTCAGATGTCATCAGCCCAGCAGGAGCATGCAAACACCCTCCCACCATCACCTTCCCCTCAGTCAGCATCTCCCTGGGGACCTGGGCATGACATGGAGGTAAAGCCCTTGGGCCACTAGCAGGGGAGGCGCGGGCAGATGAGGAACTGTACCTGAGCTGAGAATGGTGGGCCGGGCCTTGGGGGCCCGGGACCCAGTCAAGGAGTTGGTGCTGCTGCCACCACTGCTGGTCCCGCCACCCTTACATGTCAGCTGCAGGGAGGAATCCTGGCCTGGGATGGAGATGGACTTGGCAGTAGATGGTGGCCTTGGGAAGACAGACAGGTGTGACTAGGGTGCCCCGCTTCAGGACCAGACGAAAACGGAGGACACCAAGAGTCCCTGTTCCTCCACCCCCAGTGCCCAGGACTGGGCTCCCATCCGCCCCCTAGGCCTGTGCCAGCACTCACGTCTTGAAGCAGGGGTCTCCAGAGAGCAGGAACATACCAATGGTGACCTGTGGCAAGGGGAGCAATCAGCCATGCCCTGGCCACCCACAGCCCGCCCAGGAGCAAGGCCCCCTGCAGCCTTTCGGCTCTGGCCTCAGAAGGGCTTGGACTCCAGTCCTGTCTCTCTGCCCCCTTCTGGCTTGGGGGCTCTGGCAAAGCCACCTAACCTCTTTGAGCCCAGTTTCCCTGTGTGGAGGACAGAGATGGTACCAAGGCCTGCCTGGCAGACCAGAGGGGAGGGCATAGCAAGGTGAGGCCTGGGCTTAGCCCTGCGCCTGGCAGAGTGAGCGGACTGCAGTCAGCTACAGGCCTAGACAGTGAGCTTCTCCAGGGTGGAGTCACACACTCACCCCCGGCCCTGTGTAAGGAGTACAGAGCTTAACCCAGCAGGCAGGAGAGGGAAGAGGGCTCATGGGGCCTGGCACAGCAGGTGGCGGGCAGGGTTTGGTGAAAGTCTGATGAATAAAGCATGAAGTCATTGCAAACTTAAGAGCCCAAATGTGGCAACATTTGGATCCTAAAATCTAGGCTGAGATGGAGTGACAGGCAAAGGATGAGCAGGTGGGAAAGAGGGGCACAGATGCTGGGGCCACCACTTATGAAAGGGTGACCACTAGGTTGATGCTTTCTATGGCTTATTCACTCGGCCATGAAAGCAGCCTAGCCCCAGGCTGTTGATGAGGGAACCAAGACTCAGAGAGGGGAAGTGACTCCCAAGACCCTGCAGACAGGACGTGGGGGAGTTGCCCTTGAACCCAAGGCTACCTGGCCCCCAGGCTCCCTTGATCTGGCCTGAGGTGCACAGGGCTACTGTGGGCTGTGCTTTTCAGCCTGACTGAGGCTGAAAGGCTCCGGCTCCCAAGATAGTCTGGACCCTTTCTGGCATCTCCGGTTCCCTCTGCGAAGGGTCTAGGAGGCCCCAGAGTCCCTGCTCACCACCTCCTGCCCAGCTCTGCTCCAGATACAATAGGCTCTCCCTGGGTCCCCTTGCAGAGGTGCTGTTTGGACAGCCTGTTTTCCTGGCCAGGTGGAAGGTGTGGAAACAGAGGAAGAGAGGTGTGCTGATGATGGACACCCAGACATTTCTGTTCCCAAAAGGCCAACAAGGCAGCTGCCTGGGGGTGGGGATGCCCTGGCTATTGGAAACCTGCCCATGCCTGCCCCAGAGCCCTCAGCAGCCATCGTTTTCGCTGATAATCCACTAGGGGCCAGGCTACCTACCGCCTGTCACTTGGGGCAGGATTAGGAGCTGGGCCAAGAAGTCAACTGGCTGGGGGTCAGATGCCAGCTCTGTCTGTGACTCCAGGTAAATGACTTAATGTCTGTGCCTCAACTTCCTCCCATTTGAAGCTGGGACTAATCAAAGACACCACAGCTCGTGGGGCTGCTGTCAGGGGACCACGAGAGAAGAGAGGGCATGCAGTCAGTATGATGTGGACCCACTGCAAGCGCTTGCCAAACCTTGGAGACAATCAGGGCCCCGCCCTGATCTTGATGGGGAAACTGAGGCCAGCAGCTAAGCCAGGCCTCCCTCTGATAGTGGTTTTCTGATTCCTGGACTTGCACCTTCCCGATGTCTACCTATTCAGGTAAGGCCTGTATTTTTAACAACCCTTCTCCAGGGGGTTCTGATGAGCAGCCCGGTTTGTCCCCACCCCATGGTCAGGGTGGCAGAGGCGGCAGGATCCCTGGTACCTTAAGGATAGAGTTGTCCTGGCGAGTGTTCTTCGTGTCATATCCCTCGAGCAGGCAGCAGCGCACCGTGGAGCCCGAGCCCGCAAATTCAGCCAGGTTCAAGTCAGCGAAGCCCAGCTAGGAGGTGAGAGGAGCGTGTGGGAGGCTGAGAGAGTGTGGACTCCTGACTGGCGGAAGCCCGTGTGGACTCCTGACTGGCGGAAGCCCAGAAGGGGTAACTTGGCAAAAGTTGGGGAGGGAGACAGACAAAGCCCCTGGGCCCACCCCACAGCCCTGACTGACTGTTGCATAACTGGACCCAAGGACAGAGGCCCCGGGTCGGCAGCACCAACATGGCAAAGCCAGGAGCTCACATCCCTGAGCTGGACAAAGCACCCTTTGTGCCACGTCCCAGCGTGCACCGGGGCCAGTGCGCCTGACATGAAAGGACATTGTTGTCCGTGACACAGATGCATTGTTCCCTGGGAAACAAGGCCGTGCTGTAGGGAGCTGCCGGGTCAGCAGGCAGGGGAGGAGGGAAGGCCTGTGGGAAGTGATGGGACACCCCCACAGGCCCTGCAGGATGAGCAGGAGCCCCAGGGAAGGCAACTTGGTAGAGGCCAGAGTGAGGGGCTGCTGGGCAGAGTTCAGGGTCTGAACAGGCCCTCAGGAACTCTGGGCAGAGGATCGAGGGATGGGGAGGGAAGTGGGAGTAAGGGCAAAGAGGGCATGTGCTAAGAAAGCTCTGTGTGGCCGGGCGCGGTGGCTCAAGCCTGTAATCCCAGCACTTTGGGAGGCCGAGGCGGGCGGATCACAAGGTCAGGAGATTGAGACCACAGTGAAACCCCGTCTCTACTAAAAATACAAAAAAAAAAAAATTAGCCGGGCGCGGTGGCGGGCGCCTGTAGTCCCAGCTACTCAGGAGGCTGAGGCAGGAGAATGGCGGGAACCCGGGAGGCGGAGCTTGCAGTGAGCCGAGATCGCGCCACTGCACTCCAGCCTGGGCAACAGCGTGAGACTCCGTCTCAAAAAAAAAAAAAAAAAAAAAAGAAAGCTCTGTGGATGGAGGCCAAGTCTGCTAGACCTGGAGGGTAAACTGAGGTTGAGACAAGGTGGTGCCAGGCTTGGGGACTTGGAGGACATCTCTGGTTCCCTCTGCAAAGGGTCTAGGAGGCCCCAGAGTCTCTGCTTTCCACCTCCTGCCCAGCTCTGCTACAGATACAACAGGCTCAGAAGAGAGAGAGAACGAAATGTTTGAACCAATGTTTGAACCCAACCGAACCAATGAGGGATGGGTGTCAAGTACCTGCTGCCTGCAAGTCTCTACTGCAGTGTTCAGGGCACACACTCCAGAATCAGGGAAATGGATTCAGATCCTAGCCCCGCCATGGACTCAGACTAATCCCCATTTTACAGATGAGAAAACTAAGTTCAGGGAGGGGAAGAAGCTTGTCCAGGGCCAAACAGCTAACCCAATAGAGACTAGACTGAAGCTAGGCCTGATCAGCACCGTGTCCAGCCGCTTCTCAGGGCCTCAGTTTCCTCCTCTGTATAATGGGAGTAAAGCCTGCAGTGGGAGTTCAATTATAGAACAGAAGGGAAGGGGCCTGGCAGTGCCTGATATGTGCTGGGTGCCTGGTAAATGTTTGCCAGTGGAGGCGAGATGCTCCCAGGTGTTTGCTGGTAATTCCTTTCCTGGCTGGGCAGCAGTCCTCACCATGTGAATCAGAGAAATTTCCACTCTGACGGCACCCTCCACAGCCTGGCTCTAGCCATACTGCTCTCTGCTTCTGGAGAGGGATGTCAGCGCCCCGGGCCAGGGCAGAGTGCACGGCCCAGCTGGCTGAGTTCCTGAGCTCCGGTCAGTGGGAAGGGCCGCGCCCTGTATAGCACCTCCCTCGGGTGAGAGGTGAGGCAAAGGCATTTCCCCTCCCAGCTGATGGAGCCCACCTTCCTGCCACTGGGCTAAGCCTCCCAGGACATGAGAAGAGGAAGCCAAGAGTATACCACGGAGAAGAGGGATGGAAGGCAGAGCAGGCTTATTCAAAGCCAGAGCTGTCTTCTCCCTCTTTACTCAGTAGAAAAGCTCTTCTTAATACTATGTAGGGGTGAACTGTCTGTGGGTGCAGTGAAACCCTGGTAACAATGCACATGTCCAGCAGCACGGCTGGCTGAGTCAACCATCTCCAGCCATGCCACAGGACACTGCTGCCCTTAGAAAGCACATAGAAATTTGTGATAACACAAAAAGATGCCCAGGATGGATTAAGTAAAAAACCAAGCTGCAAATCTGTGTATGTATTTATTTATTTATCTGGAGGCAGAGTCTCGCTCTGTCATCCAGGCTGGAGTGCAGTGGCGCGATCTCGGCTCACTGTAACCTCCACCCTCCTGGTGCAAGCGATTCTTGTGCTCCAGCCTCCCGAGTAGCTGGGATTACAGGCGTGCACCACCACACCTGGTTAATTTTTTTTGCAACTGTAGTAGAGATGGGGATTTGTCATATTGCTGAGGTTGGTCTTGAACTCCTGAGCTCAGGCAATTCGCTTGCCTCCGTCTCCCAAAGTGCCAGGATTATAGGCATGAGCCACCATGCCCAGCCGTACTCAGGAGGCTGAGGGAGGAGAACTGCTTGAACCCGGGAGGTGGAGGTTGCAGTGAGCCAAGATTGTGCCATTGCACTCCAGCCTCAGCAACAGAGCATGACTCTGTCTCCAGAAAAAAAAAAAAATATATCATATTGTTTGCATGCACTTAAGTACACATAGAGGGTGCTCATTTTGCATTTCTCTCAACCACATGCATAGATTTTATTTGCTGCTCTCTTTGTATAGCATATTTCCTTTTTTCCTTCTTACAAGTTCTGCAAAGGTCTTAATCAATCCCAATAATGGGGTCCCAGAAAGAGGCCTGGAGAGAGGAAAGGGGACAGAAACTGGCCCTTTTGCTCAGTGAACTTCTGTACCATTTATATTCCAACAACCGTATGCTGCCTTTATATTGAGTACAAAGGCCATCAATAAAGATATTTCTAAAAAATAACACATCTCAGGTAGGGCTGAGTGTCTCTTGCTTGTGGCAGAGAAGGGGCTGGAGGTTTCCCTTGTGCCTGTCCCGTGCCACCCCGCATTCCATCCCACCCCCCTTCGCACAGCCCCTCTTACCTTGGAATAAGCCTTCCCGCCTTTCAGCTCCTGCACAAGGAGGGAGACACGAGCAGCAAGTTGACTGGGAAATCCCAGGAACCTCATGCATCTCCCCCCAGTCCCCCCAGATTTGAGGGGAGGAGGACAAGGGGCAGAGCAACCCTCCCCATTTTCAGCTGGGGGTGCGGACTCATGAGGGGAGGGGCCTACAGCCCAGCCCAGCAGCCCCACATGCACCCTTGGCCTCACCTTGCGCACAGACACACGGAAGACACAGGGGTCCAGCAGGCCGGTGGCCGGGTTAGCACTCATCTTACACACGAAGGTGAACCTCTTTCGCCACCGCACGCAGTTCTCCTGTACCTCCTCCCTGCAGGCCAGAGATGACAGGTGAGCACAGGCATGCGCATCCGCGCCAGGGGACCCCATGTGGTACCAGAGACACAGCAAGAGCCCTGCCCATTGGGAGTGAGGCAGTGGGAAGCTTCACTTTCACCCTGTGTCACAAAGTAGCTGTGTTTTCACAAGAATGTACTCGTGTAGTTGTAAAAACAACAGCAAAAAGGTAATAAAAATGAGACAAACACAAGGCAGGGGTGAGGTGAGCTAGGGCAGCTGTCCCTCCCCGGGAAGCCTGGCAACCTGCAGAGCCTCCCTCTGCACCCAGCGCTGCTCCCGCCACCTTGCTCTGAGACCTTGGGCAGTTAACTGCACTGCCATTACCTCCTCCAGAGCCAGGATCTGCCAATTGCCTCGTGACCCTCACAACAGTCTTAGGCTGGACTACTCAGCCTATTTCACAGATGAAGAGACCAAGGCTAGGCAAGCTGCCCCACACCTCCCAGCCAGTAGATAGCTGAGCTGGGCCTGAAGCGTGGTTCCTCCTGACTCCAGAGCCCAATTCTTTACCACTAATAACAACAGCAGCAATAGTAACAACAGCCGATACCCACACAGCGCTTCCCATGTGCCCAGCACCGTTCAAAGAACTTCACAAGAGCCAGCAGACCCTGGAGCCTGCTCCAAGTGCCAGAGAAAGGTGGTCATGCCAAACCTTTCCAACCTCTGCCTGGAACAGCCACACCATGAGCCTAATCCCCAAAGAAACCGGGGGCCCGGAGGCTAAGACCCTTGCCTGAGGCCACCACAGGGAAGAGCAGAACAGGGATTAACCCAAGCAGTTGGACTCGGTGTGGAGAAAGCGACTTGGGGGCTTCAGCTTCACCAACACTAAGCAGAGGGATCTGGTCTTCTAGCCCCTGCCCCCCGTTCCTCCTGAGTTGGAGAGCATGACCACGCTGAAAAATTCAGCACCCCTTTACTGGAGAGATGCTTTGTGCTCTGGGAGTGAGTGGGAGCCAGTGGCAGCAGCTCATCCAAGCCCCTCCCAACTGCTGCGGGGGCCTCGGCAGGATCTGGGGGTGGCAGTGGCACGTGGCGGAACTGAGCTCTGCATCCCCGAGCAGCTCCGCATCTCCACACAGCCTGCCTGGCAGAGCCTGTGCTCAGGAAGGGGTGGCCAGGGAAGGGAGGGGACAGTGTTAGAGACGTTATCTCCAGCTCATCCTCCTAACCAGAACTGCCAAGGGGACAGCTAAGGAAGTGACCCGAGGAGAGTGGGTTAACTGCCAGATCGAGGCCTCAGGGAGGGTCGGAGAGGGCCACAGTCAACCCTCCCCTGAGCATCACCAGGTTTGCTTTGCACGGCAGTCTTGCAAGGTGGGCTCTATGCCACCCCTTCTACTGCTGAGGGCACTGAAGCTTCAAGAGAAGGCCACCCTACCTGCCACTCGAGCTCACATCCCCAGTGACTGGCAAAGCAGGATTTAAACCCAGGACTGTCTGACTTCAGAGTCAGGGCTCTCAGTCGCCACTTCGGCTCAGGAGCCCGGGAAAGCCTGGCAAGGAGAACCCATGGCGTTGTGGGGCCTGCAGTACCCTGCTGTGCCCCTGAGGAACCACCCAGGTCTCTGAGTGCCAAGCAGGTGCTGGGATGAGCCACTGCAGACTGTATTTACCCAGTGATGACTCAGTGTCACCAGGAGAGGGCGGGGGAAGGGGTGAGTCAGGGAAGGTGACATTTAAGCTCAGGATAGAATGAGCCTGGGAAGTAGCCAGGTGGAGGAGACAGTTCCAGAGAGAGGGCACAGCATGAATGAGGGAGCCCCGTTTTCCTAGCCAATGAAAGCCCCTAAGCCTCACCTTCTATGAGGAGCCCCCTCCAGGCAACCCCTTCTTGGCTCCACAAGGCTTTGAGGATGTGACCAAGGCTTACCCTGTGCTCCTGCCAAGGCTGTGACAAGGGACAACAGGGCAGGCAGACCGGGGCTACACCTGCACACTCACTGGGGCACACCGCCCCTGTCATGGCCACTGTTGTGGGAGCACTGAGTGAAATGAATCCTGCAAAGTGCCTGGCCTGGTGAAGGCTCTGTGAGGACACCAGGGACCAAGAGAACCAGAATGCACCTAGCCTGTTAGGAGGGTGAGCTCCAACAACCCTCTGCAACCAAGACTGGGGACAAGCAGAAAAGGTCAGGGCTGAAGACAGGGGAGGAAGGGACAGATCTAAGCCCTATAGGTAGGTGCCACAGGAGTGGGGGCCCTGGGCTGGGGGCATCACCTGAGCCTAGTCATGCTGGCTCCACTTATTCATTCATTCATGATGATGATTCATTCATCATCAAACAACTGAGCACCAGTGTGTGCCAGGCCATGTTCTAGGCACTGGGAACACAGCAGTAACCAGCTTACATTCTAGTGGGAGGAGAAAGAAGAATAACAAATAAACATGAAAAATACCTAGTAGTGGAAAGGAAGAACTAAACTACATTAACAGATGACTTGATCTTTTATACAGAAAACCCTTAAGGAATCCACTAAAAAACTATTTTATTTATTTTTTTGAGATGTAGTTTCGCTTTCGTTGCCCAGGCTGGAGCGCAAGGGCCTAATCTCAGCTCACTGCAACTTCTGCCTCCCGGGTTCAAGCAATTCTCCTGCCTCAGCCTCCCAAGTAGCTGGGATTACAGGTGCATGCTACCATGCTTGACTAACTTTTCTATTTTTGGTAGAGGGGGTTTTACTGTGTTGGCTGGGCTGGTCTTGAACTCCTGACCTCAGGTGATCTGCCCACCTTGGCCTCCCAAAGTGCTGGAAGCCACCACACCCAGCCATTATTATTATTATTATTACTTTTTGAGACAGAGTCTCACTCTGTCGCCCAGGCTGGAGTACAGTGGTGTGATCTTGGCTCACTGAAACCCCCACCTGCTGGGTTCAAGTGATTCTCGTGCCTCAGCCTCCTGAGTAGCTGGGATTATAGGCATGTACCACAACACCTGGCTAATTTTTTGTTTTTAGTAAAGATGAGGTTCTGCCATGTTGGCCAGGCTGGTCTTGAACTCCTGGCCTCAAGTGATCTGCCTGCCATCACGTCCCAAAGTGCTGGATTACAGGCATGGGCCATGATGCCTGGCCTAATACGTGATTACAGGTGTGGTGGCTTATGCTTGTAATCCTAGCACTTTGGGAGGCAGAGGTGGGCACGGATCACTTGAGGTCAGGTAGCTATAGTTCCAGCTACTCGGGAGGCTGAGATGGGAGAATCTCTTCAACCCAGGAGGCAGAAGTTGCAGTTAGCCGAGATCAAACCACTGTACTCCAGCCTGGGCAACAGAGTGAGACCCTGTCTCAAAACAAACAAACAAACAAACAACAATAAATAAATAAATAAAAAATGCATGAGTTCAGAAAAGTTGCAGGATACAAGATCAATATACAAAAATCAATTATTTCTATATATTGGCAAACACAATGAAACAAAGAAAGCAATTCTATGTACAAGAGCATCAAAAAGAAAAAATACATAGGAATAAATTTAATAAAGTACAAAATACATACTCTGGAAAACTACAAAACATTGCTGAAAGAAATTAAAGATCTAAATAAATGGAAAGACATCCCATGTTCATGGATTGGAAGACATGTTGTCAAGATGATACTCCCAAATAGTTCTAAAATTCATCACAATCCCTATCAAAGCCCCACACTGGCTTCTTGGCAGAACTTTGACAAGCTGATCCTAAACTTTACATGGAAATCTAAGGGACCAGAATAGTCAATACAGTCTTTAAAAAGTAAAACATAATTTTAAAATTCACACTTTTGATTTCAAATTATCTACAAAGTTACAATAACCAAGAACAGGTGGTCCTAGCATGAGGACAGACAAATGGAATACAACTGAGATTATTCAGTTTACAAAAGTTTAGAAATAAACCTTAGAGACCAGCCTGGCCAACACGGCAAAACCCCATCTCTACTAAAAATACAAAAATTAGCTAGGCATGATGGCATGTGCCTGTAATCCCGGCTACTTGGGAGGCTGAGGCACAAGACTCACTGGAACCCAGGAGGCGGAGGTTGCAGTGAGCCAAGACGGCGCTACTGCACTCCAGCCTGGGCGATAGAGGGAGACTCTGTCTCAGAAAAAAGAAAGAAACCTTCACTTTTATGGTCAATTGATTTTTGACAACAGTGACAAAATAATTCAGTGGGAAAAAGAATAGTCTTCTCAATGAATAGTACTGGGACACTAGATATCAACATGCAAGAGAATGAAGTGTGTGTGTGAGGGAGGTGGTGCGGGGGGCTATCTCATGCTATATACAAAAATTAACTGAAAATGGATCAAAGATCTAAGTGTAAGAGCTAAACTATAAAATATTGAAAAAAAAGCATATGGGTAAAATCTTCATGACCTTGGATTAGGCAACTATTTCCTGGATATAATACCAAAAGTACACGTGATAAAAGAAAAACACAGATATATTGAATGTCATCAAAATTAAAAACTTTTAGTTGGGCACAGTGGTTAACACCTGTAATCCCAGCACTTTTGGAGGATCACTTGAGGCCAGGAGTTTGAGACCAGCCTGGGCAACACAACAAGACCCCACCTCTACAGAAAATTTTAAAATTAGCCATGAGTGGTGGTGCATGCCTGTAGTCCCAGCTACTTGGGAGGTTGAAGCAAGAGGATGGCCTGAGCCTAGGAGTTTGAGGTTACAGTGAGCTGTGATTGCACAACTGCACCCCAGCCTGGGTGAAACAGTGAAACCCTATCTTAAAAAAAAAAGATGGCCAGGCGCGGTGGCTCACGCCTGTAATCCCAGCACTTTGGGAGGCCGAGGCGGGTGGATCACTTGAGGTTGGGAGTTCAAGACCAGCCTGACCAACATGGAGAAACCCCGTCTCCACTAAAAATACAAAATTAGCCAGGCATGGTGGCGCATGCCTGTAATCCCAGCTACTCGGGAGGCTGAGGCAGGAGAATCACTTGAATCCAGGAGGCGGAGGTTGCGGTGAGCCGAGATCGTGCCATTGTACTCCAGCCTGGGCAAAAAGAGCGAAACTCCATCAAAAAAAAAAAAAAAAGAAAAACCACAAAATAAGAAAAAATACTTGCAAATCAGATATTTGAGGGACTTGTATCCAGAATATATAAAGAGCACCCACAACTCAATAAAAAGACAAATAATCCAACTAAAAATGGGGAAAGGATCCAAACAGACGTTTCTCCAAAGAACATATACAAGTGGTCAACAAGCACACAGGAAGATGCTTAACATCATTAGCTATCAGGGAAATGAAAATCAAAACTAAAATGAGATACTACTTCACACCCATTAGGATGGCTAGAATCAAAGGGGAAGACGTGGAGAAACTGTAACCCTCATATACTGCTGGTAGGAATGTAAAATGGTGCAGCCCCTTTGGAAAACAGTATGGCAGTTCCTCCAAAGGTGAACCATAGAGTTATGATACGACCCAGCAATTCCACCCCTAGGTATATATCCCAGAGAAATGAAATGTGTCCACACAAAAACTTGTACACAAATGTACATCACAGAATTATTCATAACCAAAAAGTGAAAGCAACCCAAATGTCCATCAACTGGTAAATGGACAAATAAAATGTGTTCTATGCATACAATGGTGTATCATTCAGCAATAAAGAGAAACGATACACTTATACATGCTAACTGGGGATTAACCTTGAAAACATGAAGCTAAATCAAAGCAGCCAGCCTGAAAGAACTATAGAGTTTATGATTTCATTTATATGAAATGTCCAGAAAAGGCAAATCCATAGTGACAGGAACTAGATTGGTGGCCGCCAGGGGATGGGGGATGACATAGTCTGGCTCTGTGTCCTTACCCATATCTCATCTCAAATTGTAATCCCCACGTGTCAAGGGAAGGACCTGGTGGGAGGTGATTGGATCATGGGGGTGGTTTCCCCCATGCTGTTATCATGATAGTGAGTGAGTTCTCATGAGATCTGATGGTTTTATAAGGGGCTCTTTCCCCTTTGCTGCTGCTTCTGTCTCCTGCCGCCATGTGAAGAAGGCCCCTGCTTCCCCTTGACCTTCCGCCATGATTGTAAGTTTCGGCACCCATGTGGAACTGTGAGTCAACTAAACTTCTTTCCTTCGTAAACTACCCAGTCTTGGGTATTTCTTTATAGCAGTGTGAGAACAGACTAACACAGGGGACTTGAGGGTAAAAGGAGTAACTGCTAATGGGTATGGGATTTCTTTCTGCGGTGATGAAAATGTTGTAAAATTGGTTGTGATGATGGTTGTGCAACTGTGAATATACTAAAAACCACTGAACCATACACTTTAAATGGGTGTATTGTGTGGTATGTGAATTAAATCTCAATAAAGCTGTTAAATAAGTGGTAGATCAGATAAATATAAAAATGGAGACCACCACAGGGAAGGCGAGTGGGGAGTTCAGGTAGAGATGAGGTGGCTACTTCAGGTGGGGGGTTAGGGATGGCCCTTAGGGCAGTGACATCTGAGCAAGGCTTGGACTGAAGTGGGGACTGAGCAAAGATGGGGGAAGAGTCCTTCAGGTGAGGCAGCAGCAAGTGCAGAGGCCCTGACGTGGAAACACACTTGGCAGGTGGAAAACTACTGTAGAGGACGGTGGCTGAAGAGGAGCTGGGAGGAGATCAGAGGGGATGAGATGGGTGAAGGAGCAGGGGCAGGTCCTGCCAGACCTCAAGGGTGTGAGAAGACTGCATCTGATTCTGACAGTGGCTCTGTCTTGCCCCCGTGGACTGTGGCTTAGGCAGAGGCTGAGAACAGCCACAGAGGAGGGGAGTGGAAGGGCAAAGAGAGCAGAGACTCTTCCCAGGCAGCCAGAAGAGGCCCAAGCTTGAAAGGGGGAAGGCGGGGAGTGGCCATGGGTCCCCGCACTTCACCTGGGGTTGGAAGCAGCTGCTGGAGGCCTGGGGAGGCAGCTCAGTGCTCTGGGCATGTTGAAACACCCAGTGGAATTGGGATTAGTGTCTGGGAACAAAAGCTCACAGTGAATTGTGGGCTTTCTCCCTTTCCTTTTGAGAGTTTGCTGTGGGAACGCCAGCCAGGAAGCCTAAGGCCCATTTGCAGTTCCAGGGCCAAGCCAGAGAAAGCCACGTGGAGCCCTCCTGGCTCAGGTAACAGGCACATTCCCCACCTCCACAGGAAGAGCTCCCAGGGTTCGAACTGGGCCTCCCTCCTGTTTCTACAGGGCTCTGAACAATCACCTATTAGAAGTCACCACTCCCACAGGAAGAGGCAAGCAGCCTCACCCTGGCCCATGGCCAGAGGTCACAGCAAGGGTAAAAAAAAACACAGCAGCTGCGGCCACCTCCTGAGGGCCTACTGTGTGCGGCCAAGAACTCTTCAACACTGAGAGGTGACTGCTACCACAGCCCACTTTACAGATGAGGACAGTGAGGCTCAGAAATGCAGCGTAACTCACTCGAAGTCACAGCAGAGCTAGTCTCGACCCCAGCCCCATCTGTGTCCAGACTCTGTGTCACAGCTGGGACACAGCAGTGCAGTTGACTCAGAGCCCACACTGCCTCCCCCTCAGCCCCGGGGCCCCTCTGGTGGGAAGCAGCTGGGCACCCCCAGGCAGGTGGCATGAAGTCCCATGCATGGGGCAGGGATTATGGGGGGAGATGAATGCAGGATCAGGTCAGGGTGGGGTGAAGGATGCTCGTGATGAGAGGCAGGAATGAGGATGCCAGGCAGGCAGCCATGAGCCCCAGGTTGGGAGCTGGCCAGGTCAGGATTGAGGACATCTCAGAGCCTTGATCCATTCAGAAACCTTTTATTAAGTCCCCACCAGGTGCCAGGCACTGCTGAAGGCTCTAGGAACACAAACAATAAACAGAGAAGACAGAAATCCCTGCCTTCAAGGGGCTTATACTCTGGCAGTGGGTGGCAGACAGACAAACCCAGGCAAATGCGTGCCAGCTAGCCTGTGGTGCAACAGAGAAAAAGGAACCAACCAGGGAGGCAGACAGTATCCCTGGCAATGGGGGCACCAGGGAATGAGGGCCAGAGGAGGTCTTCATAGGAAGGTGACATCTAAGCAAAGACTGAAGCGAGTGGCCACAGATACCACAGATACCTGGGGGAAGAGCAATCCGGGCACAAGAAACAGCAAGTGCAAAGACCCTGGGGTAGGAATGTATCTGTCGCATTTAAGGAGGAGCTGGGGGCCAGTGTGGCTGGGGTGGAGGGTGCCGGGGTGGGTGTGGGCCAGGGAGACTGGAGAGGCAGCCTTGGTCCCAAGCTTACAGAGGGGCTGTATGGAGGGGCAGTCCCCGCGGTGTCCACGTGTATGCAACTGGTCACGGCAGCAGAAGTTGGGAAGTAATGAGGACTGCTTCGATGGTACCCAGCAGGCAATGCCAGAAGGGAAGGAGGGGATGGAGGGCGAGCTGTGCTCCCCAGCAGAGAGGGATGGCCCCATCAGACCTGCAGGAAGGGAACATGCAGAAGGGGATCTACAGGACCCCATTTTTATTTAATTTTTTAAAGTGACATATGTAAATGCCCACAAGCACACAGAAAACAGGAGGTGCCCACATCAAATTGCAAATGAAGGCCACCTCTGGCCACTGGAGGGTCTGGAGATTCAGGTGAGTAACGAAGAACAGAAAGGATGAGGATGGGGGGCATGGGTGTCCCTTTTTTCTTTGTTTTGAACGGGAAGTATCCGTTGTGAGCGTTTCTTAAAGCACACCTGACTGAAGGGAACCCACTCCCTGGCAGTCCTGGGGACTGCACTGTGGCCCGGGGTGGAAATGCCACTCTGCAGAACGACCCACCCCAGCACTATGAGACCCTTGGGGGAAGGCCCAGGGTCCTGAGAGCTGAATGCCACCAGAGCTGGCTGTGACCTCCATGGTCTGCGAGTGCTAAGAGGGCAGGCCTGGGCTGCTGGGTGCTGTGCACGCCAGTACCCAACACACATCTGCAGTGACTAGAGGCACAACAGCTGCCTGTCTCAGAAAGCGGAAAGTGTAAAAAAACTAAAAGAGCAGCTATGAAGAAAAATTATAAATAAGATGTTTATTAAGAAAACAGGCCAGGCATGGTGACTCATGCCTGTAATCCCAGCACTCTGGGAGGCTAAGACAGGAGACTCACTTGAGGACGGGGGTTGGAGACCAGCCTGGGCAACATAACAAGATCCCACCTCGATTAAAAAAGAAAAACGAAATCATAGGACCACGGACCCTCCTTACTGCCCACCACCACCCACTTACCCTAATGTGGCCCGGATCTGGGCTGGAGAACTGAAGTTTTAAAATGATAGAACCAAGGTCCAGAGAAGGAGATTGTTTTAACCCAGAATCCTGGACTTCAGGCTCCCTGGCCAAGAGGCTTATTCACACAGGTGTGAGGGATAATGGCCAGAAGGCAGGCGGGGAGCTCAGAGCAGGTCTGACCAAAGGTGCGCTGGAAGGGTTACCAGAGACACTTTCTTCGTTTCTGTCCAAGAGTTGTTTCCATAATTGAAATTTAAATTGAAAATGAGAAAAGGGTATGGGTTAGGAAGGCTGCTTAGAAACAAAAGGGATCTGGGCCGGGCGCGGTGGCTCAAGCCTGTAATCCCAGCACTTTGGGAGGCCGAGGCGGGCGGATCACAAGGTCAGGAGATCGAGACCACAGTGAAACCCCGTCTCTACTAAAAATACAAAAAATTAGCTGGGCGTGGTGGCGGGCGCCTGTAGTCCCAGCTACTCAGGAGGCTGAGGCAGGAGAATGGCGGGAACCCGGGAGGCGGAGCTTGCAGTGAGCCGAGATCGCGCCACTGCACTCCAGCCTGGGCAACAGCGTGAGACTCCGTCTCAAAAAAAAAAAAAAAAAAAAAAAAGAAACAAAAGGGATCTGAAACCTCAGCTACCTGGTTCAAGGCCTGGGTCCTCCCAAGGTACCAAGTGGAGTCACCCCAAGCAGTACATGGGACCTGCTGGCAGGGCTGGCTGCCTGCCTGGGAAGAGACAGAGATGAACGGCCCTCCTGGGCCTAGGGTTGCAGGGCGTGCTTCCCCAGCTACCCACTGCCAGGAACAGGTAATTACAGAGACTGGGTTTCATTTTTAGCTTTAAGATATACAATTAGACATGTAAATCTCAGCAAGGCGGGACAAGCCCTGCACCCACCACAGCCACTGTGGCCATCCCAGCAGCGGAATTTGGCTATTTCTGGGCTGTCTGGAAACAGTAGAACACCCCACCAGGCTGGTGTCCTTGGCCCGGCAGAACTCTCCAGGAGCTCTCCTGGCCCTGGGAAGGCTGCCCAGTGAGTTGACCATCCTTTGATCCATCCCAGGAAGCACGCCGGGTGGTGTGCGGAGACACAGGGACCCGTATCCCAAATTGGACTGGGACCTCTACAATGCATCCACGAGGACTGACTATGGTGCCGGCTTGGGGTGCGGGACACAATGCGAGCAACCTCCTGCAGGAGCCCCTGGTTGAGGGGGGACACAGTCATTACACAGGAATGACTGCAGTCACCGCCAGTCTCCCAGGAAGGAGAAGGAGCTACGATGGCTGTGAACACAGCAGGCTGGGGGCAGGAGGCCGAGAAGCCTCCCTGGACAGTGACATCAGAATCGGGACCTCAGGCAGAGGTCAGCTGAGTGAAGACCTCGGGGGAAGGAGGTCCCAGGCAGTGGGAACAGCACAGGGAAGACCCAGAAGGAGGGAGGTGGCTCCCAGGAAGAGCCTCCCTGGAAAGTCAGGGGGTAGATGAGGCTGGTGAGGAGAAGAGGCCACCAAGTGACTTGGGGAACCCCATCTCAGTGAGCCTCAACTTCCTCATCTGTAAAAGGACAACCTGCCCATCACACAAGGCTGTTGGGGTGACTCTGTAGTCCCACAGCACCTCTCTCCACTGCTCAACAGAGGAAGGATGCAGAGAATTCTGCCTCTGTGGTCCCGAGGTCATTTCGCTGCCACATCCCCAGCACCTGGCCCCAGACTGATCCAGCATTACTGCCCAATAGGTGCAACAAGATCCCAGAGCCTTGACAACCCCAGGTCTCCATCACCAGGGTGATGCGGGACCAGGTGCCGTAGGGCTGTGGGAGTCACCTCCTGGCCTCAGGCTGCCAGGCTCACAGGATCCCTACAGACAGGGGTCAAATGGGTCCATCAGGGGCTCTCCTCAGAGTTGGAGCAAAAGTACATGCCGGGCTGGCAACCCTCACAGGAGCAGAAAGTCAGGAAAAGGGAATCCAGGTATCAGTGGGGCAGTCCAGTCTCTGTGACAGGGCTCCAGCCTGACCCCATGCCCACTCTCAACACTTCGTCTTACCAGTTCCAGTACTCAGAGACACACACCTCACCTCCACTGCATGCCCAGCACGAAGCCCTCGGGGGGCAGGTGCTCAAACTCACAAGCAAAGAGAGAGGGGTGAGGTCCAGCAGGACAGGGGTTCTCACATAAAAATACCCACTGGCAGCCAGGCGTGGTGGCTCATACCTGTAATCCCAGCACTTTGGGAGGCCGAGGCGGGTGGATCACCTGAGGTCAGGAGTTCGGGACCAGCCTGGACAACACGATGAAACCCCGTCTCCACTAAAAATATGAAAATTAGCTGGGCATGGTGGCACGTGCCTGTAATCCCAGCTACTCGTGAGGCTGAGGCAGGAGAATCGCTTGAACCCGGGAGGCGGAGGTTGCAGTGAGCCGAGATCGCGCCATCCCCCTCCAGCCTGGGTAACAGAGCAAGACTCCGTCTCAAAAAACAAAACAAAACAAAAAAAAAACCAAAAAACATTCCACCGGCTCATGACAAATGAAGATTCCCAGTGAGCCCTGTCAGAACCATGGACTCTGCAGGACAGGGTTTCTCTTTGTGAGGGGCTGTCCTGTGTACTGTGGGACGTTTAGCAGCACCCTGCCAGTAGCACAGCCCCAGGTGTGACAACCAGAAATGTCTCCAGGGATCACCCAATCAACCCTGGTTGAATGCTACTGCTGCAGGCCTTAAAAGGGCATTTTAAACAAGCTCCCAGGTGATTCTGATGCAGGGAGCTGGGCACCCAGCTAAGAGACAGTACCGCTGTGACAGCCATGTGGAATTCCAGGTTCCAGCTGTGCTCCTGGGTTCCTGACAGTGCTGGTCCCCCAGAGCAGGGCCCCATCACTTAAGTCCATCACTTAAGTCCCTCGCCTGCCCCTCCCTCAGCCACGCTCACTCCCACCCTGCCTGCTCTCCCAGGCCTTGGCCTGGTTCCTAGAGAAGTGAGCGGCAAAGTGATGCAATCAGAGTTCCCGGCTGATGAAACCAAGCCCAGGCCGGGGAGAGAGAGAGTCTAATAAGGAAACAATTTAAATCGACAACATCTGCCTTGTGCTTCCCCGAAGAGAAGAGAATACAGCCGCCTGGGAGGAGCCTGCCCCGGGGACCAGCCAAGGCATCTGTCCAGGGGTTGAAGAGCCAGCGTGGCAGCACAGCAGCGTCTGGCTCCTGCCAGGGGTTCAGGGGGAGCAGCTCACAGTCCTAGCATGGCCAGCACCTCCTCCTGCAAGGAGGCAGCAAGAAGTTTCTGGAAGCCAAGCCACTCTGGCCGACACTGGAACACTCAGAGCAGCCACTCGGCAGCCCCAAAACACTCTTTGTTCCACTGCCAAAGACACCCCTATTAGTGGTGGCCTGGGATTGGCAGGTGGGCCAGGAGGGAAGCTGGCATCACAAGTGACCCAAAGAAGCACAGAGTGGACAGCCCACTGGGGCTTCAGAAACTCCAAGACGGAAAAAGGGCAAGGCATGGGTGCAGAGTGGAGGGAAGCCAGGTCATTCAGGCTTGCTGGGAAAGCGTCAAGGTTAGGTGAAAGGATTCTAGAGTCAGACACATCTAGGTCTGAATCCTACTGCTTACCAGTCAAGCAGCAACCTTGAGACTGATCTTCAAAAAACCCCACACAAGTTGGGCATGGTGGTGTGTACCTGTAATCTCAGCTACTAAAGAGGCTGGGACTGGAGGACTGCTTGAGCCCGGGAGTTCAAGACCAGCCTGGGCAACATAGCAAACCCCATCTCAAAAAAAAAAAAAACCCATGCAGGCAGGTGTGGGCATCCCTATTTTACAAGCACAGGCAAGTGGCTGCCCTACTCTGTCCTCTGTACCCAGAGTCAGGTTGTGCGGATGGCCTGAGCTACTGCCCAGGCAAACGTCCTGTGGATGCCACTCTCCAGTGATACCAATGATCACCCTCTTGCTCTCACAGCCCAAGAGGCGAGCAGGCCACTGAAGGGACCCAAAGTAAACTACTGGCTTTAACCAAGAATCCCACGCAACTGGGCAAAGATGCCCCGGCACCCAGTATGGCTCAGCCTGGCTCCTGTTTCCCAGGCACCCTCCTGCGTGCCGAGTGATTCTCAAGCATCATCTTCCTGCTTCTACTTCACAGACCAGGAAACAGACACTCGGGGAGTCCAGGCACTCGCTGCAGGTCACATGGGAGGTGAGGGGTGGTCTGTACTCCCAGGCCCCCCTTCAGGAACCCACCCCCACTTCCTGATCTTGCAGAATCCCTGGGAAATCTGCCAAGGCAGTGCAGCCATTCTCCAGAGATTGTGGCATGGGCATCTGTCACGCTAGCAACTGTGGACCCTGTGCTGTGTGGGCTGACCCTTCACCTCGAGTCTCAATCCCAGGGAAGAGGCTTTGAGACCAGGTTTATGCCAAGGGAGGGATGGTCACTGGGTCAAAGTGTGGGGCCAGTGGGGTGTGGCTCTGAGCCAAATCCATCAAGACCTGCTGGTGTTGGGGACCAAGTTAGGAGGTCCCAAGTTAGGAGGGAGAAGTGGGAAAACGTCCTGCAGCAGGCAGGCCTTGCAGAAGTTCCAAAGATGAGCCCTCCATCTCCTGAACACTTGCTGCATGTCAGGCACCGAGCCAAGCACTCTCCCCGACCTCAAGAATCCACACCCAGCCCTAGGAGATGGGTGCTGTCAGCCCATTATCCCATCGCAGCCAAGGAAATTGAGGCCCAGAACAGGGAAGTCATCTGCCCAAGGTCTACTGGCCGGGAGAGGGCTGTGACCTAAAGCCACGGCTGTCTGACCCCAGAGTTGCAAGCTGGGCTCCCGTGCCAGGGTTGGGCCCAAGACTCCAGCAGTTCAAAGCAAGAAGACACAGCGGGTGTCAGGCTGGGCTGTGGTAGCAGCTTCCCCCAGGATCCATGCCCACAGCAAACACAGAGCTTCGGGACTGGCTCTGCAGGACTTCGCTTCCTGCACCCACCAGTCTCCCAGCAGGCTTGCCCACAAGGCATCGGGAAGCAGAGACTGGGGCTCAAGGCCAGGCTCTGGCACCCACTGGACACTTGATCTTTCTAGGCCTCAGTCGCGGTTCTGTCCCTGCCTCATGGAGTTGCTATAGGACCTGGCACAGTGGACACCCATGCTGAATGGGGGCAGGGACTAGACCCCCAGAAGTAACTACTGAGAGGCACCTTGAGTTCCCCTCTGAGGCAGACGGTCCAGCAGGAAGCTGGGCACGCAAAAGCCCTGACCCAGTCCCCCACCCTGTTCTCCACCCCAGGACCATGGATCAGGATATTTCCCCAGGTCTTTTTTTTTTTTTTTGAGGTAAGGGATCTCACTATGTTTCCTGGGCTCAAATGATCCTCCTGCCTCAGCCTCCTGAGTACCTGGGATTACAGGCGTGAGCCACCAAGCCTGGCTTCCTTAGATCTTAAACCTGGCTGGGACACCCTGGTTGGGACATCCAGGGAGGGGGACCAGCAGGTGGCCTAGGCATGCCTGAGCCACTCCTGGCTGACTCATGCCTGGGTGGTGGTTGATTCACCCAAGGAGGAAGGGGAGAGAGAGGAGGAACAGATTCCCATCCCCAGGGCCTGGCTCCTCGAATGACTAGACTCAAGTCATGGGGCTGCCTCTGTCCTCTCTACCCTTACCCTCCCTCCCAGCCCATCCCAAGGGCACCCCCTACATATTGCAGGTTTCCTCTTCTAGGCTTGGGTCTTAGGTTCTTGTCTCCTAGAGTGTGGACGTCCTGGAGGAAGGGCCTCTGTTTTGCTCACTGCTGCTTTCCCTGTCCCAAGGATGGCGCCGGGCACATGGTAGGTCAGTAAGTAATGACTAAATGAGCGCCCTTCACACTCCTGTTCCTGTAAGGGCTCCTCTAAGCCTTCTCATGCCACCTTCATGGAAGGGTAGGACCATATTCTCTGCAGAGTGCAAGGGGCCAGGGGTCACTGCCATTGCTGGCTCTGCCACCCAGCTGTTCCTAGTGATCCATACAATATGCCCTAAGGCTTCCTGGACTTCTGAGGTGACCAGGAGATAATCATGAACCACTCCGCCAAAGTCACTTTTCCTCCCAGCCCTGCACAGACTCAGACCTGTGTTCCTAGCCGTCTTCATCAGTTCTCTAAGATTCCAACCACCATGGGCTAAGCATCAGGCAGGAGCGTGAGGCCCTGACTCACTGGTCTCCACCTCCTCCCCGGACATCTGATTCCCTGAAGACTCAGACCAATCCTGGACCGATCTTTGCCTTTCATTCACGGACTCCACATGCATGTACTGAGGACTTACTACACGTCAGGCCTGTGCTAGACACTGGGGACACATCCCAAGAGCCTGGCCTTGGTCTTGCCTGTATCCAAGATGGGTGTGGCCAACATAAAAAACCCTTAGGGGCTGCTACACCCCAAGGTCAGGCCTTCTCCTGGGATTTAGGGAGAGCACAGTCAAACGCCCCTTCACAAAGACAGGGTTCAGGGCAGAGCAGGCGGAGTGGCAATGCTCCCTCACCCCACTGTGCTCGGCACTCCTCTGAGAGGTGAATGTGCCTAACAGTCTCCCCTGGCTCTGGGCCCAGGCAGGGACGGTTGTCTTGGCCAAGGCAATAGCCTGGTTCTAATCACAAATGTTTGCCGGATAGGTGAACCACAGGAAGAGAGAAGAAAAACAATTACAGGGACAGAGGGAGGAATATGGACCTTTTGTTTCTGCTCTCAACCCTAGGGTCCTTATAATAACTGCTCTGGATGAATACCAACGCTGCCAGCCTTTACTGAGCCCGTACTCCATGCCAGGGGCTATGATGGGCACATAACAGGCATTAACCCATTTCACCCAAGCATCAAGGAGGACCTTATTAACCCATTTCACAGATGAGGAAAGCAAAGCTCAGAGAGATCTAGTTATCTGGCAGCCTCAGGAGCCCGTCCTCCCCAAGAATAGCCAAGCCCCATAGCCCAGCAGGCCCTGCTGGAGTTTGCAAGAGGCAGAAGGAAAATCTCCAGCCAGAGAAGACTGTTTGCAGCTGCCAGGATGAGTTACTGCCTCATAAACAAGAGTGATGCTTATCAGGTCAGAACGGTTCAGGCTGCCTCACCAGAAAGACCAAGAAAAACACCCGAGGATCTCCTCCAGGCTTCTGGGCACCCAAAAAGGTGCCTCGTTTTTGTCTAGAGGACTCATGCATCCACCCAGCACCACCCAAAAGTGTGGGGCATCTCGAGGCTTGTCTTTGGCACAGAGACATGCAGAACTCACAGATTCTCAGAGAGAACATACCCATGAAACCAACCCCCAAGCAGCAGAATATTACAGGCCCCGGAAGGTCCTTCCAGACATGACTCCCCTCAGCAAAGACAGCACCATCCTGACTTGCATCAGAAAGGTTTTTGAACTCTGTATAAATGGTATCATACACATTTTTTTTTTTTTTTTGAGACAGAGTCTCGCTCTGTCGCCTAGGCTGGAGTGCAGTGGCGCGATCTCTGCACACTGCAGCCTTTGCCTCCCGAGTTCAAGTGATTCTCCTGCCTCCTCAGCCTCCTAAGTAGCTGGGATTATAGGCATGTGCCATCATGCCCGGCTAATTTTTTTGTATTTTTAGTAGAGACGGGGTTTCACCATGTTGGTCAGGCTGGTTTTGAACTCGTAACCTCAAATGATCCTCCCACCTCGGCCTCCCAAAGTGCTGGGATTACAGGAGTGAGCCACCGCGCCCGGCCGCATCATACACTCTTTTGTCCCCGGCTTTCTTTGCTCAACGTTGTTTGTCAGACTGGTTCCTGCTGTGAGTGGCGGCAGCTTGTTCATCCTCAGCACTGCACAGTATGCCTCAGGTTTTGTTTTGAGTAATTCCATGATGACAGAGGTGGAAACCCGCCCTTCTCAGCTGACAGTCACCTGCCCTTCTGCAACCTGCAGCCCCAAGCAATCAACCCCATGGCTGCCCTTGGTGGTTCTAAACTACAAATGTGACTCGAATTCACACCCTTCTGTGGCTCCCACCCCTCCAGACACAGTCCAAACCCCTCCCCTTGACTCCTCGTGACTTCAAGCTCCCTCCCAGGCCCGCTGACCCCTCTTTCCCGCTCAGCATGCTCGCCCTTGCCATGCCTCTGTCGCAGGCTGCTCTTTTACCTGCCACCCGCTAATCCTACTCATGCCCCAGAACCAAGCCCAGCATCATCTCCCCAGGGCCCGTAGCCATACCACTGATTGGATTTGTGCACCTCCCCTCACTGAAGGGCCCTGCAGGGGTGGGGGCCACATCTCCAGGGCCCAGCCTGAGCCCCGCACCCAGAAGGTGCCCAAAAAATTGTCTGGGGGGAGCCTAGGGGGACCAGGGAGCCACAGGTCTGCCCCACACCTGCAGAGTCTGCTCAGAGAGGAAGTGGTAAGAGGTAAGAGTGTTTAGCACCCAGACTTCTGCCCTCCCTGAGCACCAAGCGGCCACCCCCTCTCTGGGCAGGGTTAGTCTGTTTTTAGCTGCCAGGTGCCTGGCCCTGTGCTGAGTAGGGAGCCCTCCTGACCAGCCCTGTTTGATGGAGGAGGAAGCTGAGGCTGAGAGGACAAGGCCTTTAGTCACAGTCACAGAGAAATCAAGCAACTGCCAAGGTCCAATTGCCATGCTTGGAGTCAGGCCCCAGCCCCCTCCTCCTTCCCATTCTGCTTGCTATGAGCATCCCTACCCCACGCAGAGGAGCCCACCCCACCCAAACCACTGATGCCCCCAGTTGCCTCTCAATTGCAGCCTCTGAGCCCATGGAGGCACCCAGCTGTCCGGTATGCAAGTGAGGGCTGTTCCTGACACAGACTGACACCTCGGGCCTGAAGAGGGAATGGGGGGGTGCGGGGGTGGGTCCAGCAGCTGGTAGCAGCCACAGTGAGGTCCTGCACCAGCACTCACACTGTTTCAGAGCCAGGGCAGAAAAGCCCCGGCACCAGAACAGTGCCAACCCACAGCAGGAAGCCCCAAGACCAAGAAGCATGATGCAAGCACTACTCCTGCCCATGAAGGGCCCACAGTCTGGGGAATGAGCTAGAGATGTGGACAGACACTGCAGTGCTCTGAGATGAGGGCCCACAGAGAGTGTACAAGACCAAAAGAGGCCAGGGAAGGCTTCCTGGAAGAGGTGACTCTTCGGCTGAGAAGAAATTCAGTGAGCAGAGAAGTGGGGGAAGGGAACTTGAGGAAGAAGTAACTGCAGGAACAAAGGCACAGAAACCAGAAGGGTGAGGAGTAGTGGAAGCCAACAAGGCCAGCCTGAGGCTGGGAGTGGCGGGGCCTCCCATGTGCCAAGGGGCTGCTGTCTCTCTCACCCACACGCCTGCCCACCAGCAACCTGACAGCCAGTGCCCTCCGCCTCCATGGAGGCTGTCTTCTGCCTGCCAGAGCGGGTCCCAGAGCCGGCTGTGCAGATGGTCTCTTCCCTCACCTAAAGCCCCTCAGCCCAGCCTGGGCCCGCCCAGCAGGAACGCTCCAACTCGCACTGGCTCACAGCAAAGCATCCCCCCGTGGGGCAAGTTCAAGCCAAAAAAGGGACAAGAAAACACGCAGACCCCACTGGGGACCCTGAGCTCAGACACCCGGTGTGCTCCTCACCCACCCCCACCCCTGCCCCGAGTGAAAAGTGCCCTCTCCCAGCAGCACCTCATCAGTCCTGGCCCACACAGGAGTGCCAGCGGCCATGCAGGGGCACTGACCCTGCCATAACTCTGCCTGGAGACAGGAGGACAGACTGTAGCACATGCAGCGTGTGCACTGTATGCCAGGAGCCGCGCTGGGCATCTGACAGACATTATCTCACCGCGTCCTCCGAGAGCACTAGGAGGCAGGCACTGGCAGCCCTGCTTCACAGGGGCGGTCACCGAGGCTTGGAGGCCAAGTCCCTTGCCCAAGGTCACACAGGCAGCAAGTGGCAGAAGCAGGATGGGAACATCTCCCCCAGGCCCGCAGGCAGGGAGGCAGAACAAGCAGGCAGAAAGGCCTCTGTCAGAGCTCTTCCTCTCAGCCACCGAAACCAGCCGGCTGGCGGGACAGAGGACCGGGCAGGGTGGGGGTGCGGACAGCTTCAGGCCTGCATGTGAGAGCGCTTCCAAGCCCGGGGTGCCAAAAGAGGCTCAGGGCAGAGACCCAGGGTTTGCCACCACAGCCCTATGCAGACACAGAAGCCAGCCATAGGTTGGGCAGCTTCGGGCCTTACTGAGCCATGGACAGCAGTCTGACCTCATAGTGGGTGGCTGACCGGTCCCAGGGCATATCTGGAGTCCCCACAATCCAAAGCACTTGCCAGGGAGGTGATAATACAGAGCAACAACCCTCCCCACCCTACATTAATTCTGGGTCCCTTTCTAAGCAAATCTGGTCTCTCCCCCCTGCTTAAACCTTCCTGGGACTCCCTGGTAAGATGAGGATACATCTAAACTGGTTGTGCTGAAGATATTACTGCCTGTCCCCAGCAGCAAGCAAGTGACTGAAGGGTCACCGCATAGCAGTCACCAGACGCCACACAAAGAGTCCGTCGGCTCCTGACCCCTTAGCAGACAGGCCAGCAGCCATCCCAAGGTGCAAGTAGGGCCTCCCAAATGCAAGTCAGGACTCCCAGGTACTGAACAAGCAGGGTTCAAAGGGACTCAGGGCCCCCTGCCACCCCTGGACATGCAGGGCCCTCAAGCACATGATGTGGTTGCTGCTAAGAGCCTCTAGCCAGAGCAGCTCCCAAGATGGAGCTTGAAGCGAGGAACAGGCCTCAGGAAATAGCCTGGCTCCACGAAGCCAGATCATCTCGGGTCAGGGCTGCTGCCAGGCTGGCAGGTAGGCAACAGGGGCTGCCAGGGTGGCACCTGCCAACAGTGTAGCCAGCTGGCAGCAAAGGCTAGGTCCAAGGAGCAGACACCAAGGCCAGGCACAGTCAGGGCAGCTTCAGGCTTCCCCACAGCCACCAGCAGTATAGTCTGACCTCGCGGGAACCAGCAGATGGCCTGGTGCCACAGCTTTGCTGCCCAGGCTGGCCTCTGAGGCCACCCAGCCATGCCCACTTCTGCCAGCAGGGCTTCTCTCCACAGGCCACTCTGCCTCCTTGTGCCCCCAGTCTGCACCTGGAAGGCCTTCTACGGCACCCAGGGGACCAGGCTGGCCTAAGGCAGCACACATCAGGGATCCAAGGCATGCTGCGGGGTCAGGGGAACTCGAGCGGGCAGCCCACGCCAAGAGGCAGCTAGAAAGCCCCTTGAGCCAAACACCGCCACAGAGCACTGTTGCCAGATCTTCCAACTTAAAACAAATGGGAAGTCTAGATTTTCATGCAATCACAAACGACTGGCGCACTGCAGGGGTTGACAAACCCTGGCTACATTTGGCCACTGTGCCCCTATCCATCTCCCGGCACTTACTAAGTACTAGGCATGATGCCAGCCCTGCGGTTGAGAAAGCCCACTTGCCCACTCTGCCTGCCAGCCCTCTTTCCAATCTGCCTACTCCTCTGCCTGCTACCGCCAGGCTAGCAGTACCTGCCAGCCAATTCCCATTGCCCCTCCCTGGGTGCAGGTCAGGCCTCTGCACCTTCTCCACCTGGCAACCAGGCCACGTGGCTCCACTGCCCCTGGGTAGGTACTCCTGAGGCCAGGAACACACCAGCTTGGCCATCCGTTACCCTAACGTACTCCATCCCCTCCTCCACCCTCCCAGTACCCCAGCTCCTCGCCTGACCCTGGGAACAAGTGCCTGTCGGCCAGGGGCCTCTATGCCAAAGGCTTATCCCGATCTCTTTCCTGTCCAATTCCCCTCTGCCTTCAAGGCTCCCAGGAATGGTCACTTCTTCCAGGAAGCTCTCCCTATCTCAGTGATGTGCCACATGAGGACAAGGACCATGTCCAGCCTGAGCTAAGTGCTCGATCCACATCTGTCAAATAAATGGACAGATACCTGGACAGAAATGCCCCCCCCAGCTGGCCTGCCGGGGTCCAGTGGGATGCAAAAGGACATGTCCTAGATCTGCCTGGCTCTGAAGCTTTCACGATGGCCACTAAGCTCACTGCCCCCACCTAGCTGGGAGCTCCATGGAAACAGGGCTGTCTAATCATGATCACCTCCAAAAGCCCAAGACAAAGCATGTGTTCAGGGAAAGTGGAACAGGCACACGTGCCCACCAGCCTCCTTTCCCTCCCCAGTGTGCTCAGCCTCCAGAGCTCCTGCTCTGTGAAGGAAAGTGGGTGCCCTGCCAATCTAAGAATCCCATTGAACCTCCACGGCCCCTGCTCCACTCAGCCCCTAGGGATGGAATTCTGTGTCCACCTCCATCCTGCCCTCCTGGAGCTCTGCACTGTGCCTGTGAGCAGGCCTCCCCCGGCGGTGGATTCAAGCAGCATTCCACAGCCTTTTCCCAGAAGGGCGGGCGAGGGACGGGGGGGTGGAGGCTCTGGCCACACGTGTGTGGAGTGTGAGGAAAGACCCGGCCAGGCTGGCCTCCCCAGGGACCAGGCCTGGCATGGGGCCCCCAGCTGCAGCACCGACCTGGCCAAGGCCTTCTTCACACTCAAAGAACCCCACCCGTGCCTCTGGGGCCACTATCCCAGCCGTGCCATGGAAGGCAGGCAGCATCTTTGTGGTGGGCAGCCACGCGTCCACCAAAGACTGCCCAAATGAAAAGCCCACTGAGGATTCAAGCCTACCAAAGAAGAAAGGCCAGAGAAGGGGCCTCTAAGTCACAGGCTGTCTGCTTCTTGGACAGTCTGGCACCCAAGTACAAAGTGCAAGGGGACCCCAGAAGGACTCCCTCCCCTTTCTGGCCCAGCCTGCCTCCTTCATACAGAGAGTTACTAAGACATAGGGGACAGAGGTCAGAGCCAGGCCCAAGTCAGCTACGCCATCAGCTCCTCCTGTAAGTGGCCCTAGCAAGTCACTTCTCTGCTGCAGGCCTCAGTTTCCCCATCTGTTGGCTGAGAAAACGCTCTCTGCCCATCTCCTCCAGAAAAGACTTGCTATGAGGTAAGTCAGTGCCTCCCTTGTACTCCTCTTCCCTGGCACCACCAGCCACATGCCTGGGGCAGGCTACAGGACTGGTGCCAGCTGCGAGCAGAGATCTCTTGGGTGTTTGGGATTCTTCCTGCCCAAGGGCTGCCTTGGACAGGCTGGCAGCTCCCCGACTCACCAGACTTGGCTAGGACCTCTGCCTCTCTCCTGGGACCCCTGGGAAAGCCTCCCAGATGCCATGTGGATACATATGCCTGGGAGGCCTCCAGGCAGGGACCTTGGCAAATGTTCACCATGCCCCAGTGCCAGCCCGGGCCTGGCCCCAAATCCATAGCAGTGACTTCAGCCCCACCCCCTGAAAAGTCCTGGAGACCCTTTTCCTTGGACTTCACCAAACCTACCATGGTGCCTCCTAACTACACAGCTCTAGACTTTCCTGAACTACCCAATCCATGGAATGGAGCCTTTCTCAAAGGTCTGGGACTGTCACACGGGTCTGCAGCTGCTTCCAGCCCACTGCCATCAAGGCAAGACAGGGCCTTAGAGCTGGACCTGCCCAAATTCAAACCCCATCTCTGCAATTTCAAGCTGAGTAGCACAGACCCAGTCATTTCATTTTCCTGACCCCAGCTTCCTCACCTGTAAGTGGTATAATGCCATCAGTCCATGGGGTAGGTGACTGCAGGGACCCAAATAATCATCTATTTGAGGGGCTAGGCAAGCCCGTAGCATACAGAATGCATACAATCAAGGGCGGTTTACAGAATGATAGAAGTGTTAATTTCTGAACTGCCATTTACCACCTGGGTGACCTCTGGCATGTGGCTTCACCTCTCTGGCTTTGGTGCCTCTCCGGATGGCTGACAGGATTCATGGAAATACCATCTGCAAAACACTCAGCACCCTGCCTGGCACAGAGTGCAGGAGCTCAGAGCACAGCAGCCTGAGGATCGCTGCTCTCAAGGAGGCCTCGGGAAGATGAGGCTGAGCAACAGCCCGATGCACCACCTGCTCTACCTGCTCAAATTGGGTCAGGCGAGCGGTGTACCCAGCTGTTGCCAAGGCACCCAGCACACAGGGAAACACTCCAGCCAGGAGGGCGGGTGCTGCAGGAGTGGGGCCTTGGGCCTGCTTCACTGACACTACTCATGCTGCCACCACCAGGTCTCTGGGCCATCTCAGGGGTTCCTAGGGGTAGGGGAAATATGCTATTGATCTGGGCTCAGGATCTAACCAGGTCCAGTTCCCCCAGACTCTACCCCAACCTGGAAACAATGGGGCCTTCACTGGCTAGAGGGGCAGACTGTGAAGCAGGGTTCCCAGGCTGCAGACCAGGGTGGGTGGGGTAGGAACCCAGGAACCCCCACCTACTGGGCAAAAACACAGCAAAAGCCAAAGCAGCTCTAAACTGGCCTCAGGTTCCAATGTCACCGTCTGCTGCCTCCAGTCACACCTGCCCAGCAGCAAACAGGTGCCTGGTGGCCACTAGCTGCCCAGCTTTGCGGGAGCTCAGTGTCAGTTCCTCCCTCCTCAGCCCCATTCAGGTTGCATGTAGGACAGGGCTGGTAAATGCTTTGGGCTCAGCTGGATTCAGGGAATTCGAGGCCCCTTGCCAGGAGGGAAGAAGGGAAAACAGAGGTGAAATCCAGACCCTGTGGACTAAGACCTGGAACTTCCCACACTTTCCCTAATGGGGAAGCAGGTTTAGGGTAATGGAAAGGCCAACAGGTAGGGGGACAGTGGCTCCAGGGCCTGGAGGTTAGGCAAGGCCTCAGCCTGGGGCTCAAAATTTATATTCCTCAATGGGATCCAAGACCCTGTCCCCACTCCCAGCTCACACACAGGCCCCCTGCTGACTGGATCTGGTTTCCCCCCCAACCGCCCGCCCAGCCAAAGACCTGGAAAGGTCTGGGCCCAGGCCTGGGCCCCTCTACCCACAGAAGTCATAACTGCTGCAGCAGTGTGCCTGGGCCAGACATAACACACAGATTAACTATACCCTAGAGGTGGGTATAACATCCCCATTTTACCGAAGAGGAAACTGAAGTTCAGAGGCACAAAAGGGTTGAATGCAGGCTTCACTGAATCAACTCAGGCAAATCATCTCCTCTCAGAGCCTGTTTCCACCTCTCTAAAATGGCGATAATAATCCTGTGCAGCCCCCACCTCCACTCCTGTTCCATGACACAGTCCAGGGCTTAAGTGAGAGGTGCTAGTAAAACAGGGAGCCCAGCACCAATGGTTGCTGGTTCTTGCAATCAGAGAGGTTAGGTAACTTGCCCAGTGTCACTCAGCCAGTGAATAGTCAACTCCAGGTCCTAGCTGTGAGCACAGCCTTCTCTCTGAAACCTCAGACTGCTGTGTGGGTGGCCTCAGGATCACAGGCTTCCCAGGCAACCAAGGAGGCCAGCCACCCCCACCACAAAGGGCAGCCCTTATCCAAATTCCTCAGATAAGCAGCTCCCAACAGAACAGGGAGCCAATGCTCAGAAAAGGCACCCCACCCTGTCCACACCGGAGATTCCTAAATCTGAGCTAGGCTGTGCAGTTCCCCTTCCTTCCCCTCCTCCCAGCAGAGTGTTTGACCTCTGGATTCATCCAACAGGTCCCCAAACCTGCGAAGTTCAGTTAACAACAGACTTCTTCGAGATCCCTGGCAAGCTACTGACTTCCTCTTTCTGGGCCTCAGTTTCTCTGCCTATAACACGCACACATGGGCTCTCAGAACAGGGAGGCAGCTCTGGCTAACAGGGCCCACAAGGAGGCCCGGGGAGCAAAGGGCAGACCAGGTAGGGAAGCAGCCTGTCCCAGGCACTCGGCCAGGCCCTGCCTCCATTCTATTTTATTTTTTAAAAAGAGAGACAGAGGCTGGGTGCAGTAGCTCACACTTGTAATTCCAGCACTCTGGAAGGCCGGGGCGGGGGGGTGGATCATTTGAGGTCAGGAGTTCGAGACCAGCCTGGCCAACATGGTGAAACCCCATTTCTACCAAAAATACAAAAAAAATTATCGTGGTGGCGTGCTACTGAGGAGGCTAAGGCAGGAGGATCGCCTGAACCCAGGAAGTGGAGGTTGCAGTGAGCCAAGATCGCGCCACTGCATTCCAACCTGGGTAACAGAGTGAGACTCCATCTAAAAAATAAATAAAATTTTTAAAAAATTAGCTGGCCGTGGTGCTAGGCACCTGTAATCCCAACTACTCAGAAGGCTGAGATACGAGAATTGCTTGAACCCGGGAGGTGGAGGTTGCAGTGAGCCACGATTGTGCCACTGCACTCCAGCCTGGGCAACAGTGTTAAATTGTGTCCCCCCAAAAAAGAAAATAAAATAGAGATGGGAATCTCTGTATGTTGTCCAGGCTGGTCTTGAACTCCTGGCCTCAAGCAAGTCTTCTACATCGGCCTCCCAAAGTGCTGGGATTACAGGAGTAAGCCACAGCGTCCGGCCTGCCCCAAGTTCTAGCTGCTGCAGCTTCTCCATCTGTATTAGGCCCACTTTCCAGAGGAGGAGGCCCAGAAAGTAACAGTCAAGAGTCACACTCCCATCGGTAGGACTCCAAGGCTCTTCTGAGACAGGCCAGGACGATGTGACCCCAGGTGGGCCCAATCGGCAAGGGACAGCCTGGGAACTCAGTTGCACTCAGCAACAAGCTGGGCAGCTGGACCTGCCAGGATGGGGGCGAACAACACAAAACCAAACTCAACGGAGCCTCTTTCAGAGAGGGCAGCAGCCTCCTCGATAAGGGCATTTGCAATGCAAAACAGCCCAGCTCCAGCCAGAGGAGGACAGTCACTAGGAGGGGGCTGGGTAGGCCAAAACCCAGCCATCTCCCTCCAGCCAGACTAGGCAGTGCCTGCGATCGGGCCTTCCCAGGCGCCTGGGGGTGCCGGGGAACCCGTGGCTGGCCTGGACTCTGAATCATATGACAGCCCCAGTGGCCAGTTCGGGTGCAAGGTGGTCTGGAACACCCCTTCCCTGCACACCCGCTCAGGCTACAAATCCCTGATAGGCTCTACATGCAAGTCTGCAGAATGGGCCTACTGCAGGCGGCACGCAGGGCCCCAAGAAAAGGCTGAAAGACTAGACCCCCAGGTATTCCGCTGGCGGCGGCTGCCTGGCACCCTGCCAACTGCCTCAGGCCCAGTCCTGCCTTGTGCAACCTGCCCCAGGCACATAGAATCCCCCGGATCCTCCCCACCCCGGCCCCAAGGGGCCCTTCCACACTTGCCAAGTGTCTAGATTTCGCTGATCACCCCTCCTGCTGCAGGCGCGACCGCCCCAGCTCCTACCTTGACGACAAGCTGACAAAATCCCCTCCATCCAGGAGCCGGACCTTGCAGAAGAGGACCCCGTTCACGAAGGGAACCGCAGTCAGCTCCTCCAGGGTAAAAGTGGTTTGGAATTTGAATTTCTTCTTCTTCATCAAGAAAGCCATGAGCGAGTTCCCTGAGTCTGAAGCCGTGAAGGCGAAAAAAGGTGGGGAGGGACGGGATTCCTTTCCCTACACCACACCCCCTCCTCAAAACACCAGAGCCGGATCCCGCCCTGATGGTGGCGGAGACGGCGGAGATCGGAGTCCGGGGCCCCAGGTCTGAGCGACCGACCAGTCCAGTTCGCGCGCCGGCGGGCTTCACCCTCGGGGAGCCGGGGCTCGGAAGGGTTCGGAGCGGCCGGGGACCTCACCGGCATGTAAACAGTGGTGCATGGCCCAGGAGGCAGAAGCAGGGGCGGGGGTGCGGGGCTGCGCGCGAGCGGCCGCGCTGGCTGGCAGCATCCCGAGCCGCGATCTCCGGGGAGCTCACGCCGCGCGGCCGGGCGCGACGGGCGGACCGGTGAGACTGAGGGCGGCGGGCAGGCTGGCGGGCCGGTAAGGCTAAGGGCGGAGAGCGGCCCCGCCCCCGCCTCGCTGGCGGCCGGGGGAGGCGCCCTTGCCGCTCACGCCCCCGCAGCTGGGTGCCCGGCGGCCAGCGCAGGTAAAGCCCAGGAAGTTGGGGCACCCCCAGGGGGCTGGCGGGAGCTCGGGGGCCTCTCCAGGAGGCGCGTCGGGGTCGCTGCGGGCCGGGAACGTCTGGCCTCGGGCCTCCTCAGGGCAGGCACCGGGCCGGCCCGGGGCAGCGGGGGCGCAGCCTCCTCCTTGGTCCTGGGACCCGCGCCGCGGGCCCCGGCGGAGCTGAGGCGCCCTTCGGCCCGGCCGGTGGCGCCCGCCTCGCCCAGCACCCCTCGAGCAGCAGTGCCGCCCCCTGCGACCCCGACGCTGCAGCCAAAGCCCGACGCTGCGCAGCGCCGCTTGGAGAATGCCTGGGCCCCGCGCGGCCGCCAGCAGAGCCGCCGCCGAGCGCGGCAGGGGCGGGGCGCCGGCGGCTCAGTCCGCCCGCGATTGGGCGGCCCGGCGAGGCGGGCGCGCAGCGCGATTGGCGGGCGGCGGCGTGGGGTGGGACTCGTGGGAGGCAGAGGCGGTTCGGGGCGCTTGGATTGGTGCACCGTGCGACCGGGCCCGCCTCCTAGGGCAGGGAGGAGCTGAGGGAAGGGAGAGGGGCCCTGGGAAGGCAGTGGGAGGTCGCGGGGCTGGCGGGGCAGGGAGAGCGAGAGCAGAAGAAAAGAAGAAACAATGACAAGGAGAAACAGTTTGTGGCTGCAGCGGCCTTCCAGGGTCCCGCCAGACTTGAGCTCGTAGAACCCTGAAGCAGGCCCAGAAGGTAGCGAGTCTCCTTTCTCAGAAAGCTGGCGCCCAGAGAGCCCCTGGCAGGTCGCTTGCTCGCCCTGAATCTCTGGTGCTCCTCAGCACTGAGCAGAGAAGCGTCTGGAAGGCTTCGTCGAGGAGGTGGCTCTGGCGCAGTCCGTCACGCAGCCTTGTGACCCAGTTTGTAACATTCCAAGCTGTTATCTAAGCCTTCTCTTGTCCTTTAGTTTCTTGCCCAGCGTGGCTGGTCTCACTGACTAGTTAGCTGTTCTGGGGGCAGAGCCCACTCGAAAGCCTTGTACCTCCTGGGCCCCTCGGCATATTGTGGTTCATTCATCCAGTCCCCAAATGTTTAGGGACAGTCTCCGCTGAGCCAGGCTGGGACCTAGTGGGGAACCTGGTGGGCTTGCCCCTTCCAAATGCTCGCAGCTCAAGACCACCAGGTGGAGAAGCAGACAGGGACACAGGCAGCGACAAATCTATGGATAAGATTTGTAACAGGGTAACCAGGGGAGCTCAGAGGAGGCACCTGACATGGGTTGGGGCGCAGACTCAGAGAGAAAGTTTCTCGAACAAAGGGACCCAAGCCATCCACAGGATGCGTGCCCTGAGTCACGCAGGGTCCAGGCACAGGGAGCTGCCAGAGACCTGGTGGCCGGAGATCGTGGTGCCTGCAGAAAGTTTCGGGCAACTACATCTGGCTGTACTGTGGCAGTTTGAGAGAGGGGCAAGAGATGGGGCTGGCAAGGCCAGATCTCCCGAAGTCTTGTAGACCATAAGGAGGAAGCCACAGACACGCGTTGAGATGGAGAGTGTCCTGGTCAGATTTGCTGGGTTGTTTTTTTTTTTTTTTGAGACGGAGTTTCACTCTTGTCGCCCAGGCTGGAGTGCAATGGCTCAGTCTCCGCTCACTACAACCTCTGCCTCCCGGGTTCAAGCGATTCTCCTGCCTCAGCCTCTTGAGTAGCTGGGATTACAGGTGCGTGCCGCCACACCCCGCTAATTTTGTATTTGTAGTACAGACCGGCTTTCACCATGTTCACCAGGCTGGTCTCAAACTCCTGACCTCAGGTGATCCGCCCACCTCGGCCTCCCAAAGGGCTGGAATTACAGGTGTGAGCCACCAGGCAAGGCCCGGATTTGCTTTTTGTCCTAAGAAGCTTGCTCTAGCTGCAGGCAGTGTGAAGGGGACAAGGTGGGGGAAATGGGTGGATGAGGAGTCTGTTGGTGATGCAGGCAAGAGATCATGACAGTGCAACCTCAGCATTGTGGAGAAAGCAAGAGGATAGGTCTGAGGCTTTTGAGAGACAGGTTTGACTGGACTTAGGGATGAATTAGGTCTGGACATGTGGTGACCAAGGACTGATTTCTTCCTGCTTCCCAAATGCAAGATGGGTGGCAATCCATACTTCTCTGCAGTTTGTCCCATAATTTAGATCACAGAATTAACCAGATTAAAGAAAAATGTTAACAGCAGCTTCCAGTGCGACTGTGTGTCCCCTTTGGCAAACGGGGAAGTTGAGGCCTAGGGGATTTAAAACACTTGCCTGGGGTCTTGCCCCGGAAGCACAGGCTCAGAGTGCTAAACTGTGCTGCACAGTGTGGGGTGTGCTCGCCTCACTAATCTTGGCTGGGCCTGCTCCACAAGGGCAGAGCCTGTGGCTACCTGACCCCAGGAGGGGACTTCAGAGTGGAGAACCAGTCAAGGACATCCCAGTGCCTGGCTGGCTTCTCAGCTATGACCCTGAGTAAACTTGGGCCATGCAACAGGAAGCAGGGTGGGCCTGACTGCCAGGCTTAGCTGGGGTTGGGTATTTATCTCTCTGCGGCCTGTGGCCTGGGAACCCAGGAAATTTCCCTTCCCTCATTTCCCTGATGGTGCCTGGGGAAGGGGGAGAGTGTGGTGCCAGGACAGCGTGCTAGATTTGGGTGAGACAAGCCTGAGTTGGGATCCTGGCTCTGCTGCATGGTGGCGGTGTGGCCTTGGTTCAGGTCTCTGAATTGGGAAGGGGTTCGGTATGGTTGGCTGGGACCACTTGCAACAGAGCTGAGTTCAAAATCTGGCTACTTTGCCATTGACAACCGATGCCACACAAGCTTTGGATGCACCTTTGCATGTGTAGAAAGGAATCTTGAAGAATGCTGTAAACTTTCCCATCTCAGCCACGTTTCTTCACCTGTAAAATGGGAATCAGGATTTCCACCTTTCTAGAATGTTGTGAGGATTTCAAGAGGCTGTGCCTGTGAGAGGAGCAGGGAGCTCCACACTTCCCCAGCCCCCCAGATTCCCAAGCATGGCCTGTCCTACCTCCCCGAGGCCCTGACCAGATGCATAAGGAACCTAGTACCAAATAAGATAATTGTTTGCCAGATCACAGGCAAGTAGTCTGGAGAAGGAAACCCAGGGAAAGGTCAGAGAATGATTGGGTTGGGAGTCCTGATACAGATGGGGTGGTCAAGGAAGGCTTTTATGAGGTGTCATCTTAGCCAAGACCCAAGTAATAAGGCAGACCCAGGTACAGGAAGCTCTGGGGACAGAGGCATGAGCTGGCATGTTTGGAGGACTCCGTGTGACTAGAATAGAGTGAGTACAGGGGACAGAGAGCGGTGAAGCAAACGGGCCTGTGCGCATGGGCCCTTGTGGGCCTAGAAGGTGTTTTTTGTTTTGTTTTGAGTCCAAGTCTCACTCTGTTGCCCAGGCTGTAGTGCAGTGGCGCGATCTCAGCTCACTGCAACCTCTAGCAGGTGTTTAGAGTTTATTCTGAGTCCCAGGGGACACCACTGGAGCATGTGAGCAGGCAGAAGGGTGACAGGATTCAAATTAACATTTTTGATGGTTTTTTTTTTTTTTTTTTTTTTGAGACTGAGTTTTGCTCTTGTTGCACAGGCTGGAGTGCAATGGTACGATCTCAGCTCACTGCAACCTCTGTCACCCAGGTTCAAGTGATTCTCCTGCCTCAGCCTCCCAAGTAGCTGAGATTATAGGCATGCGCCACCATGCCTGGCTAATTTTTTGTATTTTGTGGAGACGGGTTTCACCATTTTGGTCAGACGGGTCTCGAACTCCTGACTTCAGGTGATCCACCCAGCTTGGCCTCCAAAAGTGCTGGGATTACAGGCATGCACCATGTGCCTGGCCAAATTAACTTTTTTTTGTGTGTGTGAGACAGAGTTTTTGCTCTTGTTGCCTAGGCTGGAGTGCAATGGCTCGATCTCAGCTCACCGCAACCTCCACCTCCTGGGTTCAAACAATTCTCCTGCCTCAGCCTCCCAAGTAACTGGGATTACAGGCATGCACCACCACGCCCAGCTAATGTTGTATTTTTAGTAGAGACGTGGTTTCTCCATGTTGGTCAGGCTGGTCTTGAACTCCTGACCTCAGGTGATCCACCCACCTCGGCCCAAATTAACATTTTTAAACACTCCTTCTGGCTGCTGAGAATGGATTGATTGGCAGGGGGCCAAGAACAGAAGCAGGCAGACATTGAGGAGGCAATTGCAGCCATCCCAGTGGGAGACTGAGCAGGGTAACCAGGGTGGAGACAGAGCAATGGCAAGAGAAAGGGAACCCATTTCAGAGCAATGATAATAGTTATGGAAAGTCATGGTCAAAGCTAAAGAGCCCAGGAAGGATGTACAGCCTTTTGAATATTCCCAGTTATTTTGATTTTGATTGAATGTCCCACGGTTCTTGGAGTTGGGAGGTTAGGGAGTCTAAGTACTGGCTTAGGTGTGGGGAAGGAGTAGAGAGGAATGAAGGAATTCCATGTGACTGCAGGCTCCAGAATACAATCACACCTGGAGAAAGTGGGAGGACCTTAGAGAATCTTTATCTTTATCTAGCCCTGGAAAAACCTTGTGATGTCATTTCCTTAGCTCTGTTTCCCTTTAGATCGTGAGCTTCACAGGGTCAGATGCCTTTCCTGTAGAGTCCCCATGTCCAGTACTGGGCCTGCCACGTAATTGATGCTCCAAAAATGGTGGTCAAAGGAATGCATGGTAGCGCACACCTGTAATCCCAGCACTTTGGGAGACTGAGGTGGTGGATCGCTTCAGCCCAGGAGTTCAAGACCAGCCTGGGCAACATGGCAAGACCCCCATCTGTACAAAAAAATTTAAAATTAGCTGGATGTGGTGGTGTGCACCTGTGGTTCCAGCTACTCGGGAGGCTGAGGTGGGTGGGTAGCCTGAGCCCAAAAGGTCCAGGCTCTTCTGGTGAACACAGCAAGACTGTGTCTCTAAACAAATAAATATTTAAATTATATATATATACACACACACACACGCACACACACACCCATATATGTGTGTATATATATTTATATGTATAGGCTGGCCATGGTGGCTCATGCCTGTAATCCCAGCACTTTGGGAGGCTGAGGCAGGAGGATGGCTGGATGGCTTGAGCCCAGGAGTTTGAGATCAGCCTGGGCAACATAGCAAGATCCCTCCTCTTTTTTTTTTTTTTTTTAATTAAAAAAGAAAAAGAATCTATGTATTTAAAAAAGGGGCTGGCCGTGGTAGCTCATGCCTGTAATCCCAGCACTTTGGGAGGCCGAGGTGGGTGGATCACCTGAGGTCAGCAGTTCAAAACCAGCTTGGCCAACATGGCGAAACCCCATCTCTACTAAAAATACAAAAATTAGCAGGGTGGGGCCGGGCGCAGTGGCTCAAGCCTGTAATCCCAGCACTTTGGGAGGCCGAGACGGGCGGATCACGAGGCCAGGAGATCGAGAGACGATCCCGGCTAACACGGTGAAACCCCGTCTCTACTAAAAAATACAAAAAAAAACTAGCCGGGCGAGGTGGCGGGCGCCTGTAGTCCCAGCTACTCGGGAGGCTGAGGCAGGAGAACGGCGTAAACCCAGGAGGCGGAGCTTGCAGTGAGCTGAGATCCGGCCACTGCACTCCAGCCTGGGTGACAGAGCAAGACTCCGTCTCAAAAAAAAAAAAAAATTAGCAGGGTGTGGTGGGGGGCGCTTGTAATCCCAGGTACCTGGGAGGGTGAGGCAGGAGAATGGCTTGAATCCGGGAGGCAGAGGTGGCAGTGAGTCAGGATTGCTGCACTCCAGCCTGGGCAACAGAGTGAGACTCCATCTCAAAAAACAAACAAACAAAATACAAAAGTTAACCAGACGTGGTGGCAGGTGCCTGTAATCCCAGCTACTTGGGAGGCTGCAGGAGGAGAATCGCTTGAACCCAGGAGGCGGAGGTTGCAGTGAGTATAGATCATGCCACTGCACTCCAGCCTGGGCAACAGAGCAAGATTCTGTTTCAAAAAAAAAAAAAATATATATATATATATATAGGGTATTGTTTGATTTTTATAAGATGAATTAGTTTTGTAATTGAACAATATATAATTATAAGAATATTATAAACAAAAGCCTTTCCCTGTCATTCTCTGGATAAAATCCAAGGTTCTTTTTTTTTTTTTTTTTTTTGAGACGGAGTCTCGCTCTGTCTCCCAGGCTGGAGTTGCAGTGGCCGGATCTCAGCTCACTGCAAGCTCCGCCTCCCGGGTTCACGCCATTCTCCTGCCTCAGCCTCCCGAGTAGCTGGGACTACAGGCGCCGCCACCTCACCCGGCTAGTTTTTTTTTTTTGTATTTTTTAGTAGAGACGGGGTTTCACCATGTTCACCAGGTTGGTCTCGATCTCCTGACCTCGTGATCCACCCGTCTCGGCCTCCCAAAGTGCTGGGATTACAGGCTTGAGCCACCGCGCCTGGCCAAAATCCAAGGTTCTTAGCCTGACATTCAGGACCCCCTGGAAGCAACCGCTCAGCCCCTCCCTGCCTGCCTCCCTTGGGCCCCTGCAGCCCTGATGCCCAGAGGTCCTAGGCTTACCCCCCTGCCCACTTAGTGACACCTACTCAATGTCTAGCTTTAGCTGCGGCATCCCCTCCCATCCTATTCCCCCATCAGGTACACTGCCCACTCCCTGCTCTGTGTGCTCATGTTGCCAAAAATCTGTATGCAAAGAAAACGAGGGCTTAGCCTTCTGTCTTCTGTCTCCACCACAGCTGGTGCGTATTTCATTCTCATTGGAAGGAAGGGAGGGAGGGAGGGCAGGAGGGAAGAAGGGAGAGAAGAAGGAGAGAAAGAGAAAGAAAGGAGAAACTGAGGTAGGGACAGGGAATACCACTTGCCCAAATCACCTTGAGGGCAGCCACCCAGCTGGCCTGCTCTCTTGGGCACCTGACACCCAGCATAGTGCCTGCTTCACACTGCTTCACAGCTATGCCATGCCAAGTCGTCTCCCCAGCCCTGCTTGCTAAGGGCGGTCAGTGCTGATTCATCGGTGACTGGCCTCCAATTATTTGCAGAACTGGAATGGCAGGCGAGCCACCGAAGTGGCTGACCAAGGGCATATTGATTTGTGCTGGGATCCTTGCTAATATCTGAGCCAGTCACACGAGAAGATAAAGGCCACAAAGAACTCGCCCACAGCAGTCTGTCCTGATTAAGCCTCCCACGGTCAAATCCACAAGTTTCCCCATTGATCAGCCAACTCTGCCCTTTCCACCCCAAGCCTGACCATCACTCACAGAGGGTAGTCATGGTTCAGAACACGAGATCTGGAGTCAGGCGGCACCAGGTTCCAGTCCAGGGATTACTGAGTCAAAGAGTATTTGCATATTTACTGTTGAGAGATGTCGACAAACTGCCTTCCAAAAAGATCATACACATTTATATTCCCACCAACAGTATAAGAAAGTGGCCATTCCCACGCTTTCTCCATCTTCACCAATCTGACCAAAAGAGGGAAAAAAAACTATCCTACAGTGCTTGCATTTCTTTCATGATCATCTTTTCATATTTTTTGGTGATTTTAATTTCTCCTATAAATTGCCTGTCTACATCTTTTGTTTGTCCATTTTTAAATTTGGGAAATAATCTTTTTGTTATTTATTTGTAGTGGCTTATTACGTAGCGTGGGCTTCAACCTCATATACGTTAAAGTATTGTTTCTGCTTATTATCTTTTTTTTTTTTCTTGAGATGGAGTTTTCCTCTCACCCAGGCTGGAGTGCAGTGGTGTGATCTCACTGCAGCCTCTGCCTCCTGGGTTCAAGTGATTCTCCTGCCTTAGCCCCACGAGTACCACCTGCCACCACACCTGACTAGTTTTAGTATTTTTAGTAGAGATGGGGTTTTACCATGTTGGCCAGGCCGGTCTTGAACTCCTGGCCTCAAGTGATCTGCCTGCCTCGACCTCCCAAAATGCTGGGATTACAGGCGTGAGTCACCGTGCCCGGCTGCTTCCATTTAGTCATCTTTAGGCTTTGTTTATTTTTTATTTTATTTTTTAGAGACAGGGTCTTACTCTGTCACCCAGGCTAGAGTTCAGTGGTGTGATCATAGCTCACTGTAACCTTCAACTTCTGGACTCAAGTAATCCACCTGCCTCAGCCTCCTGAGTAGCTATGACCACAGGTGTGTGCCACCACAGCTAGCTAATTTTTTATTTTTTTGTAGAGATTGTCTCATTATATTGCCCAGACTGGTATCAAACTCCTGGCCTCTAGCAATCCTCCAACCTCAGCCTCCCAAAGTACTGGGATTATAGGCGTGAGTCACCTTTCCTAGACCCTAGACTTTGTTTATGGTGTCTTTTTGCCCCCATAGAAGCCTCTTACGAAGAAGCCCTAGCTAAGAGAGAGGAGTCAATCTACTTCAGTGGAAAGAATTCTAGATTGGGAGTCAGGATGAGGACCTGTGTACCTCCATGGGCTAGACCAGCACTGTCCAAAGAACTTTCTGCAGTGATAGACATGCCCCATATCTGCACTCTCCAATTTGATAACCAGTAGCCACATGTGGCTATTGAGCACTTGAAATGTGCCTGGTGTGACTGAGAAACTGAATTCTAAATTTCATTTAATTCGAATTTTAAATTCAAGTAACCACACATGGCCAATGACTGTTGGGCAGCACATGGTTGGATGGCCTACATTTCTGAGCAAGCTGCAATACCTAGTTGTTATTAGGGGATGAAGAGTCCCTATATGGCTTGGGTCAGGCACTCCATTTCCCTGGGCCTCAGTTTCCCCATTTGTTCAGTGAGGCTCACAACAGCCCCTGCTTCCTGAGGTTCTTCCTGAGATTTGGTTTGTGGGTTGTGTGTGAAAGTCCAGGCCCCGTACTTGACCCAACACCGCAAAACCAGGCCAGATTCCCAGGTTGAAACATGAGAGTATGTTGGTCCCATTTACATGACGTCCAGAGACCTCTGGGTGACTTTCTCCAGAGCCACGCCCCTTCAGCTTGGAGGCCAGCTTTCCCTTCCTAATCCAGCTCCAGCAGGCCTCAGCCTGGGACTCCATATCGCTGGCAGGGCAACGTCCAAAATCTCCAGCCTGTGTTCTGGCCTCTGAGAGCTGGCCCTGCCCTGGCATTGCTGTTGTTCCTACAACATGCAGGTCAGCCCAGCAGCCTCCCCAGCCTTGCCCTCTGTCTGCCTCCTACCCTAGCCTTCTAAGGTCTGCCACTTCATTCACTCCACTCATTCATTTTTCACTCACAGGGGTTTATCCAACCATCTGCTCTGGGACTGGGGCTACATGGATGTGGCCCAAATGATGACTGTTGTGATACACCTAGTTAGGGTGGTAGTGGCCGGGGTTCAGGCAGCAGTGGGAACACAGAGAAGGTCTGCTTGGGGTGGGTGGTCAGGGCAGGCTTCCCTGAGGAAGTGACATGTAAGCCCAAGCCTGACGAGTGGATAGAAGCAGCCAGAAGAGAGGGGAGCCGCTGGAGAGGACAGTCCGAGTCGACCCGCAGCAGAAGACACAGGGTCCCATGATCTGCAGAGGCATGAGCAAAGCTGGAAATGAAAGCAAGCCCAATCCCACTAGAGGGGCTTATAGGCCATATGAAGGTGTTGAGGCCATGTGAGGTGGCTCACACCTGTAATCCCAATGCTTTAAGAGGCTGAGGCAGAAGGATTGCTTGAGCCCAGGAGTTTGAGGCTGCAGTCAGCCACTGTACTCCAACCTGGGCAACAAAGTGAGACCCCATCTCTTAAAAAAACAAAAGAGGCTGGGCACAGTGGCTCATGCCTGTAATCCCAGCACTTTGGGAGGCAAGGTGGGCGGATCACCTGAGGTGAAGAGTTCGAGACCAGCCTGGCCAACATGGTGAAACCCTGTCTCTACTAAAAATACAAAAATTAGCTGGGTGTGGTGGCACGCACCTGTAGTCCCAGCTACTCGGGAGGCTGAGGCAGGAGAATCACTTGAACCCGGGAGGCAGAGGTTGCAGTGAGCCAAGATCACACCATTGCACTCCAGCCTGGGCAACAAGAGCAAAACTCCATCTCAAAAAAAAAAAAAAAAAAAAAAGAAAGAAAGAAAGATGTTGTCCTTTATCCTGAAGGTAATGGGGAACCATGGAAGGTGTTGAAAGATGATGTGATTACTCCAGGGGTCAGCTCCCTACATGGCCTTTGTCTCCCCCTGTAATTCAGGAATTTAGCCCCCTTCACGTTTCCTTTCTCTACTAGCCACCTAGATTTCAAAATACTTCATGTGCACACAGTTCCCAGGAACTTCCTCCCACCTGTAGTGACCTGGGTCCAAACCACAGCCCTGCCACACCTTGGCCGTATCACTTCAAGCAAGTCATGAACCTCTTTCACCCTTCACCCTTCAGTGTCCTCACCCGTAAAATGGAGATTGACATGACACCTTCTCTGCACAGTTTCATATGTTATGAGGGAACATTGCATGGCACAGAGCCACCTAGGAAATGGAGTCTAGTTGAATTCCTTCTGTGCAGGGTCAACCAAAGCCATAAAGGGGGACTGAAGGTCTTCCCAAAGGGCAAGCGGAAGTCTCGTTTCTGGGAAGTGTCCTTGGGCCAGCTGGCCCCGCTGGGAGTGGAGGGCAGCATTTCTGAGGCCTTTCTTGGGCAGCCTGACCATGTGCTAGATACCCCAAAGCAGACCCCCCAAACCTAGAATCGGTCTTCTGCACCTTCTCAGAGTCCCCACCCAGCAGGCCAGGAGTCGGCAGACTGGCGTGAGGCTTACATAACCTGGCAGGAGTCCCACACCTTTCACCCAGTGATCGGGGCTGTGTGTACTCAGAAGAGGAGTTGCCGGGTCACCTCCCTGTCCTTCTAGGTACCTGCACACACACAGCCCTTTAGCCTTTGCTGAGCTCTGCTTATTTTCTGAGTTCTTAGTCATAGTCCCTGGCATTACCATTGGCAACGGCTATTGTTGTTTTGTTTTTTATTGATATAGCAGGTGGTGTTTGATACACGTATACACTGTGTACTGATCAAATTGGGATAATTGAGAAATCCATCACTTCAAACATTTATCATTTCTTTGTGTTGAGAACATTACAATTCTTCTACCTATTTTGAAACATATTGTAAATAATTGTCAACTATAGTTGCTCTACTCTACTATTGAATACTAGAACTTATTTAATTTGCTTTTTTTTTTTTTTTTAAAGACATGGTTTCACTTCCATCACCCAGGCTGGAGTGCAATGGCATGATCTCAACTCACTGCAGCCTCTACCTCCCAGGCTCAAGCAATTCTCCTGACTCAGCCTCCTGAGTAGATGGGACTACAGGCACGTGCCACTACGCCTGGCTGATTTTTTATATTTTTAGTAAAGACAGGGTTTCACCATGTTGGCCAGGCTGTTCTTGAACTCCTGAGCTCAAGTGATCCACCTGCCTCGGCCTCCCAAAGTATTGGGACTACAGGCATGAGGCACAGCGCCTGGTGAATTTATTTCTTCTATCTAACTGTATTTCTCTACCCATTAACCAGCTTCCTTCTTTTCATTCCCCCGAGACACACCCCACAACAGCTATATTTTTAAATGTGAAAGTATCAGTAGTGGCATTTAGTGGTGAGGCACTGGAGAGTAGTGGGAGACAGAGGGAGCAGCAGGGACTGGAGATCTGAACAGAGTGTGCATCCCAACCTCCTCCAGCTGTTAGCTGTGGGACCTGGAGCCCGTTCCTTGAAGTCTCTAGCCTCAGTTTTTACAGCTGAAAAGTGGGTTTAGTGACCATGCTGTCATGAGGAGTAGTGTGAATAAAAGGCTCCTGAATTACTACTTGGCACCTGGCCATGCTCACCAAATGTTGGCTTTTTTTTTTTTTTTTTTTTTTTGAGACAGAGTCTTGCTCTGTCGCCCAGGCTAGAGTACAATGGTGTGAGACTCACTGCAACCTCCGCCACCTGGGTTCAAGTGATTCTCCTGCCTCAGCCTCCTGAGTAGCTGGGATTACAGGCACTTGCCACCACACCCAGCTAATTTTTGTATTTTCAGTAGAGACACTGTTTCACCATTTTGGCCAGGATGGTCTTGAACTCCTGACCTCAGGTGATCTCCCTGCCTTGGCCTCCCAAAGTACTGGGATTACAGGCGTGAGCCACCATGCCTGGCCCAAATGTTGGCTGTTAACATCACATCGTGTTTTGTACCCTGCCTTGTCTACCCATTACAACTCTTTCCAGCCACAGGAGGGAATTGAACACTGTCAAGGGTTTCCCATACATGCCAAACTCCTAACTGCCTGGGTTCACAGGGCCAGGAGCTGGAAACCTGCCTTTTTTTTTTTTTTTTTTTTTTTTTTTTTTTTTTTGAGACAGAGTCTCGCTCTGTCACTGAGAGAGAATGCAGTGGCACAATCTTGGCTCACTGCAAGCTCTGCCTCCTGGGTTCACGCCATTCTCCTGCTTCAGCCTCCCGAGTGGCTGGGACTACAGGCGCCCGCCACCACGCCCGGCTAATTTTTTGTATTTTTAGTAGAGATGGGTTTCACCACGTTAGCCAGGATGGTCTCGATCTCCTGACCTCGTGATCCGCCCGCCTCAGCCTCCCAAAGTGCTGGGATTACAGGCGTGAGCCACCGCGCCCAGCCGAAACCTGGGATTTTAATTTCCTGTTTGGCCTTGGGGTCCTGCCCTTCCAGACCTCAGTTCCACTCGCGAATCCGCAGAGGAGTGGGACTGGGGTTGATGCTTACTCAGGATCCTGATCTCTGATTCTGCTGTTCATACCTAGAAACCTGAGATCCTGCACCTCACCTTTCTCTTCCTTTTTTCTTTCAACAAACATCACCCAGGATTCAAATTCCAGCCCTGCCACTTCTTGGTTCTGTTACCTTGAACTAGGTAGTTAATTGCTCCATGCCTCTGTTTTCTGATCTCTAAAATGGGAATACCTATATTACCTATTTCACAGGGTTTGTTTTTTGTTTGTTTGCTGTTGTTTTTGTTGTTGTTTTTTACATGGAGTCTCACTCTGTCACCCAGGCTGGAATGTAGTGGTGCGATCGTGGCTCCCTGCCACCTCTGCTGCCTGAGTTCAAGCAATGCTTCTGCCTCAGCCTCCCTAGTAGCTGGGATTACAAGCACCCACCACCACACCCAGCTAATTTTTGTATTTTTAGTAGAGAGGGGGTTTCACCATCTTGGCAGGCTGGTCTTGAACTCCTGACCTCAGGTGATCCACCTGCCTCAGCCTCCCAAACTGCTGGGAGTACAAGGTGTGAGCCACTGTACCTGGCCCTGATTTTTTTTTTCTAAACAACTACAACAGCTTCTGTGTGTCGATCTCACTATGGGAGCCATGCCCCAGACCAGCTGTGCTCTTAAGATCTCATCAGATGCAATCCTCCCTGTGGTACCATCACCATCCTCACTTCACAGTTGAAGGAATAGAGGCACAGCGAGGTTATGTCTGCCCCAACCCAGAGCCTGGCTCATTACAGGGGCCAGGGAACAATTGTTATATAAGTGAGCAAACAAATGGACATCCGAATCCAACTGGCACTAACCTTTCCAGGGAGTAAGTGGTAAAGCAGGGGTCAGGAGTCCTTTGGGCTCCTTTAGGGCAGGGAGCTCAGCCGTATGTGCCTGTGGCTTCATTCCCAGACTATACTGTTGCCACTATCCCCTCCTCTTCCTCCTACTCACCATCATCACAGCTAACATGTTACTGAATACCTACCTACTACACACCCCTGGCATTAATCTAAGGTTTTCTGCATAAGAACTTTTAAAATCCTCACAACACTGTCATGAGTTATGTCCCATTTCACAGGTGAGGAGACTGAGGCATAAAGAGGCAACATCATGCTCAGGGTCTTAAGGATAGTAAATGATGGAGGTGATTTCAAATCCAGACAATTTGGATCCTGATCCTGAACTCTTATCCACTATGTTATCAAGATACTCTCCTCTCTCTCTCTCTCTTTTTCTTTTTTTTGAGATGGAGTCTTGCTCTGTCACCCAGGCTGGAGTGCAGTGGCCTGATCTTGGCTCACTGCAACCTCCTCCTCCCAGGTTCAAGCAATTCTCCTGCCTCAGCCTCCCAAATAGCTGGGATTACAGGCGTGTACCACCATGCCAGCTAATTTTTTGTATTTTTAGTAAATACAGGGTTTCACCATGTTAGCCAGGATGGTGTCGATCTCCTGCCCTTATGGTCTGCCTGCCTCAGCCTCCCAAAGTGCTGGAATTACAGGTATGAGCCACCGCTCCTGGCCAATTTTTGTATTTTTAATAGATATGGGGTTTTGCCATGTTGGCCAGGCTGGTCTTGAACTCCTGACCTCAGGTGATCCACCTGCCTCAGCCTCTCAAAGTGCTGGGATTACAGGCATGAGCCACCACACCTAGCCAAGACATTCTTCTCTTTTTATCACTGCTTCTCTGGTTGTAAAAATCAGCTGGGTGTGGTGGCTCACACCTGTAATCCCAGCACTTTGGGAGGCTGAGGGGGGTGGATCACCTGAGGTCAATAGTTCAAGACCAGCCTTCCCAACATGGTGAAATCCCGTCTCTATTAAAAACTAAAAATGAACTGGTTGTGGTGGCAGGTGCCTGTAATGCCAGCTACTTGGGAGACTGAGGCAGAAGAATCGCTTAAACCCAGGAGGCAGAGATTTCAGTGAGCCGAGATCGTGCCACTGCACTCCAGCCTGGGCAACAGAGCAAGACTCTATCTCAAAAAAAATAAAATAGCACATATTCCACAATGAAATGAAACTAGAAATCAATAGCAGAAGAAAAACTGGAAAATTCACATAAACAACACACTATTTATTTTTTTTGAGATGGAGTTTTGCCCTTGTTGCCCAGGCTGGAGTGCAATGGCACAATCTCGGCTCACCACAACCTCCTACCTCCTGGATTCAAGCAATTCTCCTGCCTCAGCCTCCCGAGTAGCTGGGATTACAGGCATGCGCCACCATGCCTGACTAATTTTTGTATTTTTAGTAGAGAGGGGGTTTCTCCATGTTGGTCAGGCTGGTCTCGAACTCCCAACCTCAGGTGATCCGCCCACCTTGGCCTCCCAAAGTGCTGGGATTATAGGCTTGAGCCACCATGCCAGGCCAACAACACACTCTTAACCAATGGGTCAAAGAAGAAATCACAAGGGCCTGGGCATGCTGGTTCACGCCTGTAATACCATCACTTTGGGAGGCCGAGATGGGCAGATCAGGAGGTCAGGAGATAAAGACCATCCTGGCTAACATGGTAAAACCCCATCTCTACTGAAAATACAAAAATTAGCCGGATGTGGTGGCGCCTGCCTGTAGTCCCAGCTAATCGGGAAGCTGAGGCAGGAGAATCACTTGAACCCGGGAGGCGGAGGTTGCAGTGAGCCAAAACTGCACCACTGCAGTCTAGCCTGGGTGGCAGAGCAAGACTCTGTCTCAAAAAAAAAAAAAAAAAAAAAAAAAAAAAAAGGGAGGGCGGGCGGAAATTAGGAAATATTTTGAGACAAATGAAAATGAAAACACAACATATCCAAACATGTGGGATGCAGCTCAGACAGTACTTAAGAGAGAAGATTACAGCAATAAACATTTACATTAAAAAGAAGAAAACGGCCGGGCGCGGTGGCTCAAGCCTGTAATCCCAGCACTTTGGGAGGCCGAGACGGGCGGATCACGAGGTCAGGAGATCGAGACCATCCTGGCTAACACGGTGAAACCCCGTCTCTACTAAAAAATACAAAAAACTAGCCGGGCGAGGTGGCAGGCGCCACCTGTAAACCCGGGAGGTGGAGCTTGCAGTGAGCCGAGATCGCGCCACTGCACTCCAGCCTGGGTGACAGAGCCAGACTCCGTCTCAAAAAAAAAAAAAAAAAAAGAAGAAAACACGGCTGGGCGCAGTGGTTCAGGCCTGTAATCCCAACACTTTGGGAGGCCAGGTCAGGAGCATCACTTGAGCCCAGGAGTTTGAGACCAGCTTGGGAATCAGGGAGATCCTGTCTCTACAGAAAATTTTTAAGAAAAAATTACCTGAGGCCGGCCGGGTGCAGTGGCTCACGCCTGTAATCCCAGCACTTTGGGAGGCCGAGACGGGCGGATCACAAGGTCAGGAGATCGAGACCATCCTGGCTAATACAATGAAACCCCGTCTCTACTAAAAATACAAAAAAAAAAAAAAAAAAATTAGCTGGGCTTGGTGGTGGGCACCTGTAGTCCCAGCTACTCGGGAGGCTGAGGGAGGAGAATGGCATAAACCCGGGAGGTGGAGCTTCCAGTGAGCTGAGATTGCGCAGCTGCACTCCAGCCTGGGCGACAGAGCCAGACTCTGTCTCAAAAAAAAAAAAAGAAAAGAAAAGAAAAGAAAAAATTACCTGGGACCAGGGATGGTGTCTCACGCCTGTAATCCCAGCACTTTGGGAGGCTGAGGCAGGTGGAGATCTCTTGAGATCCGGAGTTGGAGACCAGCCTGGCCGTGTGAAACCCTGTGTCTACTAAAAATACAAAAATTAGCCGACTGTGGCAGCGTGGCCTGTAATCCCAGCTACTGAGAGGTTGAGGCAGGAGCATTGCTTGAACCCGGGAGGCGGAGGTTGCAGTGAGCCGAGATGTGTCACTGCACTCCAGCCTGGGGGCAAGAGCGAAACTCTGTCTTTAAAAAAAAAAAAAAAGGAAAGAAAAAAAAACAAGAAAAAAGAAAAGGAAAAAATTACCTGTGCATGGTGACACACACACCCCTGTGGTTCCAGCTACTGGAGAAGTTCTAGCTACTGGAGAGGATCGCCTAAGACCAGGAGGTCAAGGCTGCAGTGAGCCGTGATCCCACCACTGCATTCTAGCCTGGGCAACAGCTGCCCAAGAAGAAGAAATATCTCAAATCAAAAGTACTACACGCTCATCATTACAAAATTCAAGCATTGCAAAATTTTATACTATAGAAAGAGAAAGTTTAAAAAGTGAAAGTCCTCTGTAATGCTCCTTCCCAGAGAACCTTTGTTAACAGTGTCGTGTGTAGACTCGGATGGTTTTTTCAAAGCTTGCGGTGATATTTTCTTTTTTTTTTTTTCCCTTTAATTATTTTATCGTGGCAAAATATACATAACATAAAATTACATCTTAGCCATTTTTAAGTATATAGGTCAGGAGTATTAAATGTATTCATAATGGTGTGCAACCATCACCAATATCCATCCCTATAACTTTTTTCATTATGCAAAGCTTAAACTTTGAACCCATTAAACACTCCCCATTTCCCCCTCCCCCAAGCCCTAGCAACCACCATTGTAAATGTATTCATAATGGTGTGCAACCCTTCACCAATATCCATCCCTATAACTTTTTTTATTATGCAAAACTTAAACTTTGAACCCAGGCCGGGCGCGGTGGCTCACGCCTGTAATCCCAGCACTTTGGGAGGTTGAGACGGGCAGATCACGAGGTCGAGGTCAGGAGATTGAGACCATCCTGGCTAACACGGTGAAACCCTGTCTCTACTAAAAATACAAAAAATTAGCCAGGCCTGGTGGCAGGCGCCTGTGGTCCCAGCTACTCGGGAGGCTGAGGCAGGAGAATGGCATGAACCCGGGAGGCGGAGCTTGCAGCGAGCCGAGATTGCGCCACTGCACTCTAGCCTGGGCGACAGAGGAGACTCCATTTCAAAAAAAAAAAAAAAACTTTGAACCCATTAAATGCTCCCCATTTCCCCTTCCCCCAAGTCCTAGCAACCACCATTGTACTTTCTGTCTCTATGATTTTGACAGCTCTAAGTAGTTTATATCTGGAATCGTACAGTATCTTTTTTTTTTTTTCTTTTTGAGGCAGTCTTGCTCTGTTGCCCAGGCCTGAAGTGCAGTGGCAAGATCTTGGCTCACTGCAACCCCCGCTTCCCAGCTCAAGTGATTCTCCTGCCTCCCCCTCCTGAGTAGCTGGGATTACAGGTGCCCACCCCCACGACCAGCTAATTTTTGTATTTTTAGTAGAGATGGGGTTTCATCATGTTACCCAGGCTGGTATTGAACTCCTGACCTCAAGTGATCCACCTGCCTCCGCCTCCCAAAGTGCTGGAATTACATGTGTGAGCCACCACGCCTGGCCCTATCTTTTTGTGACTGTCTTATTTCACGTAGCCTAATGTCTTCAGCATTCATTCGTGTCATAGTATGTGTCAGAATTCCCTTTCTTTTTACGGCTGCATAATATTCCATTGTTTGTATATACGACATTTATCTGTTCATCTGTTGATGGACACTTGGGTTGCTTCCATGTTTTAGCAATTGTGAATAGTGTTGCCATGAACATGGGTGTATGATATCCCACTCTCAATTATTTTGTAAATCTAGAAGCAGAATTGTTGGATCATATAGTAATTCTATTTTTTATTTTTTGAGGAACTGCCATAATGTTTTTCACAGTGGCTGCACCACGTTACATTCCTACCACCCATGTACAAAGGTTCAAATTTCTCCTCCTCTCCAGTATTTGTTAGTGGCGCCATCTCTGCTCACTGCAACCTCTGCCTTCTGGGTTCAAGCAATTCTCATGCCTCAGCCTCCCAAGTAGCTGGGATTACAGGCACCTGCCACCACAGCTGTCCAATTTTTGTATCTTTAGTAGAGACCAGATTTTGCCATGTTGGCCAGGCTGGTCTCAAGCTCCTGATCTCAAGTGGTCTGCCCATCTCAGCCTCCCAAAGTGCTGGGATTATAGGCGTGAGCCACTGCCCCCAGTCTGGTTTTTTTTTTTTTTAAATAGTAACCATCCTAATGAGTGTGAAATGATATCTCCTTGTAGTTTTGACTTGCATTCCCCTAACAATTAGTGATATTGAGAATCTTTGGAGAATAGTCTGGTTTTTTTTTTTTTTTTTTTTTTGAGACAAGGTCTTGCTGTGTCACCCAGTCTGTAGTGCAGTGGCATGATCACGGATCACTGCAGCCTTGACTTCCCAGGCTCAAGTGATCCTCCCACCTCAGACTCCCAAGTAGCCACCACACCCAGCTTATTTTGTTTCGTATTTTTTTGTAGAGATGGAGTCTCATCTTATTGCACAGGCTGATCTCAAACTCCTGAACTCAAGCAATCCTCCCACCTCGGCCTCCCAAAGTGCTGGGATTATAGGTGTGAGGCACCTCACCTGGTTCCTTTGCCCATTTTTGAATCAGGTTATTTGTTTTTTGCTGTTGACTTTTAGGAGTTCTTTATATATTCTGGATATTAATCCCTTTTCAGATATTTGATTTGTAAATATTTTCTACCGTCTGTGGATTGCCTATTTACTCTATTGATATTGTCTTTGTATGCACAAAATTTTTTAATGTTCATGAAGTCCAATTTGTCTATTTTTGTTGTTGTTGCCTGTGACTTTGATGTCATAGCAAAGAAATTATTGCCAAATCCAATGGTGTCAAGCTATTACCCTATAGTTTTAGATCTTACATTTAGGTCTTTGACCTATTTTGAGTTAATTTTTATACAGTATACGATATTAAGTAAAGCTCCAACTTCATTCTTTTGCACCACCATTTGTTGAAAAGACCGTTCTTGGTGGGTGCGGTGGCTCACACCTGTAATCCCAGCACTTTGGGAGGCCAAGGCAGGTGGATTACCTGAGGTCAAGAGTTTGAGATCAGCCTGGCCAACATGGTGAAACCCCATCTATTTTTTCTTTTCTTTTTTTTTTTTTTTTTTTGAGATGGAGTCTCACTCTGTCGCCCAGGCTGGAGTGCAGTGGCCGGATCTCAGCTCACTGCAAGCTCCGCCTCCCAGGTTTACGCCATTCTCCTGCCTCAGCCTCACGAGCAGCTGGAACCCCATCTCTACTAAAAATACAAAACTTGGGCCGGGCATGGTGGCTCATGCCTGTAATCCCAGCACTTTGGGAAGCCGAGGTAGGCGGATTGCCTGAGCTCAGGAGTTCGCGATCAGCCTGGGCAACACGGTGAAACCCTGTCTCTACTAAAATACAAAAACATTAGCCAGGTGTGGCGGTGTGTGCCTATAGTCCAGGCTACTTGGGAGGCTGAGGCTGAGGCAGGAGAATTGCTTAAACCCGGGAGGCAGAGGTTGCAGTGAGCTGAGATCACGCCACTGCACTCCAGCCTAGCAACAGAGAGAGACTCCATCTCAAAAAAAAAAAAAAAAAAAAGCCAGGTGTGGTGGTGGGCACCTGTAATCCCAGCTACTCAGGAAGCTGAGGCAGGAGAATTGCTTGAACCTGGGAGGCGGAGGTTGCAGTGAGCTGAGATCACACTATTGCAACTCTAGCCTGGGCAACAAGAGCAAAATTCCATCTCAAAATCAATAAATTAAATAAAACAAAATAAAATAAAAAGAAAACATCATTCTTTCCCCCATTGAATTATCCTGGTACCATTGTCAAAAATCATTTGACCATATATGCAAGGGTTTATTTCCAGGCTCCGTATGTTCTATTCCATGAGCCTATGTGTCTGTCTTTATGTCAGTACCACATTGCTTTGATTACCGTAGCTCTGTAGTAACTTTTGAAATCAGGAAGTATGAGTCCTCCAGCTTAGTTCTTCTTTTTCTAGATTGTTTTGGCTATTCAGGGTCCCTTGAGATTCCATATGAATTTTAGGACATAATTTTCTACTTTTGCAAAAATGTCATTGAGATTTTAATAAGGATTGCACTGAATCTGTAGATCACTTTGGGGAGCATAAACATTTTAACAATATTAGGTCTTTCGGGACAGGTGCAGTGGTTCATGCTTGTAATCGTACCACTTTGGAAGGCCAAAGTGGAGAATTGCTTGAGCCCAGAAATTCAAGATGAGCCTGGGCAACATAGGGAGACTATCATCTCTACAATTTAAAAAAAAAAAAAAATTAAGTCTTTCAGTCTATGATCATGAGATATGTTTCCATTTATTTATGTCTTCTTTAATTTCTTTCAGCAATGCTTTGTAGTCTTCATTGGACAGTCTCACCACCTTGGTTAATTCCTAAGTATTTTATTCTTTTTCTTTTTCTTTTGAGATGGAGTTTCGCTCTTGTTGCCCAGGCTGGAGTGCAATGGCTCACCACAACCTCTGTCTCCGGGGTTCAAGAGATTCTCCTGCCTCAGCCTCCCGAGTAGCTGGGATTATAGGCACCTGCTACCATGCCCAGCTAATTTTTGTATTTTCAGTAAAGACAGGATTTCACCATGTTAGCCAGGCTGGTTTTGAACTCCTGACCTCAGGTGATCCACCCGCCTTGGCCTCCCAAAGTGCTGGGATTACAGGCGAGAACCACTGCACCCAGCCGATTTTATTCTTTTTGATGCCATTATAAATATAATTGTTTTTATAATTTCCTTTTGAGATAGTTGGTTGTTAATGTGTGGAAATGCAGCTGATTTTGTTTGTTTGTTTGTTTGTTTTTAATGGGATGATATGATACGTTTTGTTTTATTTTACCTGCTAGTGACCTTGCAGGCTGCTGCTGGTGGAACATCGTCTTCATGGCTGCACAGGTCTGTGGTGAAGACATCCACACTGGATTTAGCCAGTTCCATCAGGATATGTTTGGCTAATTGCCAGTAGTAGAGCCTCTGGGCCACAAGGCAAGAACATTTTTAATGTTCCCTACAGGAAGGCAAAGCCGGCTTTTCCTAGAGGGTAGAAGACAGCTGGTCCCCTACTCCCACTGTTTGTGCTGCTATCTTTGTTCAGCTGGTCAATATGATCCCTATTTGTTCTGAGCAGCGCCTGACCCATGAGAGCTGCCCAGACGTTCATAGTGACAGTCCTGCTGCTGCCAGCAGGGTCTAGAGATTGACCATCTTGTCAGGAAGATTCATCAGGTGGCTGAAGACGAAGAACTCATAAAACCCTCATGTTTGCCTTTTAACTCATTTAGGAAAGCCAGGAATGTCCAAAACTAGCCTTCGGCTAGAGCTGTTCTGCAAAACCACTAGGGCCTTACCATCAAGGAGAGCACTGCCCCAGCCGGCCTCTGATTAGCATCTCTACACAAGGATAGCCGGGCCGGCTGAATTCCCTTCCAGAATGCAGCCAACAGCCTTTCCCCTGAATCATTGTAACTCCTGCAAACCAGGCACTAAAGTGATTAACTTCCTTCTGGGCTACCTGGTAGCAAACGTCTCCTGGACACATCCACAGTTTTGTCCTGCTGCCACCTCAAAGAGAGCTGTGAGGCCGGGCGCGGCGGCTCATGACTGTAAACCCAGCATTTTGGGAGGCAGAGGTGGGGTGGATCACCTGAGGTCAGGAGTTCCAGACCAGTCAGGCCAACGTGGTGAGACCCCATCTCTACAAAAATACAAAAATTAGGCATAATGGCGGGGGCCTGTAATCCCAGCTACTCGGGAGGCTGAGGCGGGAGAATCACTTGAACCCAGGAGGTGGGGGTTGAAGTGAGCTGAGATCATGTCATCTCCAGCCTGGGAAACAGAGCAAGAGAAAGACTCCGTCTCAAAAAAAAAAAAAAAAAGAAAGAGAGAGAGAGAGCTGAGAGTATTCCTCAATGACAGCTGGTAGGGAAGTGGTACAGGGTCATAGAGAGAGTGGCCAGACCCCTGGAGGCCAGGGCAAGGTCCTTATCGTGCCCTGTCAGTGTTGCCCCAGTGACTCAGCAGAGCACTTACCTATCTGGACATGTTGTTCCCTCTCACCTGCACCTCTTTTGCTGCACACCCCCCCCGCCACTGCTTTGCCTGGTCTACTCCTTGTCACTTTCTTTTTTGAGACAGAGTCTTGCTCTATTGCCCAGGCTGGAGTACAATGGTGTGATCCCAGCTCACTGCAACCTCCACCTCCTGGGCTCAAGAGATTCTCCTGCCTCAGCCTCCCAAGTAGCTGGGACTATAGGCGCACGCCACCATACCCGGCTAATTTTTGTATTTTTAGTAGAGACTGGGTTTAGCCATGATGGCCAGGCTGGTCTGGAACTCCTCACCTTAGGTGATCCACCCACCTCAGCCTCCGAAAGTGCTGGGATTACAGGCGTGAGCCACTGCGCCCGACCCTCCTTGTCACTCTTTAGACTTCAGCATTGGTGTCATTTCTGCAGGGAAGCTCTCCCTGACCCCTCCAAAGAAGAATGGTCCCTTTCTAGATACTCTTAGGGTACTAAGCTTGCAGCACTTAAAACAACAATGACAACTCATTGTTGGCGCCATTGCTCTTTATGTCTGTCTCCCCTCAGGCAGTGAGGTCACAGTTGTAGAATCTGTGTCCTGGTCTGCATCCCAGTACCTGGAAAGCGTCAGGCACATGCATCAGGCACATGTCAGTGTCTGGGAGATGGTGTAGCTCAGTGGATATGAGCATGAGGTCGGAGTCAGGCTGCCCAGGTTTGACTCCTGCCTTTATCAATAAGGGCAAGTTACTGAATCTCTCTGCACTTTTGTTTTGCACATCTGTAAAATGGGGATACTAGTACTTATCTGGGCCGGGCGCGGTGGCTCACGCCTGTAATCCCAGCACTTTGGGAGGCAGAGGCAGGTGGATCACCTGAGGTCAGGAGTTCGGCCTGGCCAACATAGTGAAACCCCGTCTCTACTAAAAATACAAAAATTAGCCAGGCGTGGTAGCAGGCACCTATAATTCTAGTTTCTTGGGAGGCTGAGGCAGGAGAATTGCTTGAACCCAGGAGGCGGAGGTTGCAGTGAGCTAAGACGGCGCCACTTCACTCCAGCCTGGGCGAAAGAGTGAAACTCCGTCTCAAAAAAAAAAAAAAAGGTATTTATCTGATCATTAGGGTTATTGGAGGGTTGCATGAGTGAATATATGTGAGGTGCTAGGAATGGGCGCCTGGCCTGCAGAAAGTGCTGGACTAGTGCTCATGTTGGCATTAAGTGAACTGGTTAAATGAGGGTCTCTAAGGATCCATGTGTAGCAGGCCCTGGTGATTGCACCCAGCATGGGAGGTGCTTAGCCTGTCACAAGTATGTATGCTCTTTGCCATGGTTGTTGTCGTGTCAGTGTTGCTGCCATGGGGCTATAGTTCTAGTGACAGTGATGATATGCCCCCAGAAGCTGATGGCTGTCCCACCGTTCACATTACTCTGGCTTGGCGGCTTGCCCTGAGTGTGTCCATCCACCCCTGCTCCTGCTGATGAGAGCCTGGTCTTCCCCCCGTGTAACCCAGTTCAGATTCCTCAGAGCACTTTTGCCATCACCCTTTCGGGGCAGAGCTTTGCTGTTCTGGGGCAGGTGTCCCAGCAGCTGTCAGCAGGGATGTGTTACAGCACAGAATCCGGGTAAGGAAGCATTCCCTGGGAGGAGGCTTGGACCAGGCTGGCTTTCCACGCCCAGGCCCCTCAGGACAGCTGCCACATAGGGAGACACCATGTTGCTTGGGGGGCTTAACCACCCAATCACATTTCCTCTGTTTGCAAAGTGTAGTGGACAGCCTTTGGGGAGCCACCCAGCCCACACCAGCTCCTCTGAGAACCCCTGAGAACTCCTTGGAAGGCATCTTAGTAAAGTTGATCCCACACCATTGGCTGACTGGGTGCCACCTGACCCAAGATGGGCCAGATTCTACGTGGGAATTTGTACTCAGAAGTGGTCTTAGGGTAGGCGCAGTGGCTCACGCCTATAATCCTAGCACATAGGGAGGCCCAGGTGGGCGGATCATGTGAGGTCAGGAGTTCGAGACCAGCCTGGCCAACACAGTGAAGCCCTGTCTCTACTAAAAATATAAAAATTAGCTGGGCATGGTGGTGGGTGCCTGTAATCCCAACTACTCGGGAGGCTGAGGCAGGAGAATCGCTTGAGCCTGGGAAGTGGAGGTTGCAGTGAGCAGAGATCCTGCCATTGCCCTCCAGCCTGGGAGACAGAGAGAGACTCCATCTCGGAAAAAAAAAAAAAAGAAAACTAGAAGTGGTCTTTGTTGGCATCTGAACTACCCATTGGCATAGCCATATGCCCAGGGAAGCAGAGAATGAAACAGCCCTTGGCACTAAGGACTCTGGAGGGTCCTGCTGGTTCCCAGGTCTTTATTTTGGTCCCTAGGGAGCTGTACTGTAGAGCCTGCCCTCTCCACCAGCCGCCTCCTTTGTCCGTATAATAAATTCCTGGGGCCGGACGTGGTGGCTCACACCTGTAATCCCAGCACTTTGGGAGGCCAAGGCAGGCAGATCACTTAAGGTCAGGAGTTTTGAGACCAACCTGGGCAACATGGTAAAACCCTGTCTCTACAAAATGTCCAAAAATTAGCTGGGCATGGTGGCTTGTGCCTGTGGTCCCAGCTACTTGGGGAGGAGGCTGAGGCAGGAGAATCACTTGAGCCTGGGAGATGGAGGTTACAATGACCTGAGATCATGCCACTGCACTCCAGCCTGGATGACAGAGGGAGACCCTGTCTCAAAAAATAAAATAGGCTCACACCAGCACTTTCTTTTTTTCTTTTTTTTTTGTTTAAGATGGAGTTTTGCTCTATTGCCTAGGCTGGAGTACACAGGTGCAATCTCGGCTCACTGCAGCCTCTACCTCCCAGCTTCAAGCAATTCTCCTGCCTCAGCCTTCCGAGTAGCTAGGATTACAGGCACGCGCCCTCATGCCAGGCTAATTTTTTTCTGTATTTTTAGTAGCAACTAGGTTTCATCATGTTGGCCAGGCTGTTCTCGAACTCCTGACCTCAGGTGATCCACCTGCCTTAGACTCCTAAAGTGCTAGGATTACAGGTGTGAGCCACCGCACCCAGCCAATCCCAGCACTTTGGGAGGCTGAGGCGGGCGGATCACCTGAGGCCAGGAATTCGAGACCAGACTGGCCAATATGGTGAAACCTCTATCTCTATTAAAAATACAAAAAATTAGGCCGGGCGCAGTGGCTCAAGCCTGTAATCCCAGCACTTTGGGAGGCCGAGACAGGCGGATCACGAGGTCAGGAGATCGAGACCACCCTGGCTAACACAGTGAAACCCCGTCTCTACTAAAAATACAAAAACTTAGCCGGGCGAGGTGGCGGGCGCCTGTAGTCCCAGCTACTCGGGAGGCTGAGGCAGGAGAATGGCGTAAACCCGGGAGGCGGAGCTTGCAGTGAGCTGAGATGCGGCCACTGCACTCCAGCCTGGGTGACAGAGCGAGATTCCGTCTCAAAAAAAAAAAAAAAAAATACAAAAAATTAGCCGGGCATGGTGGCAGGCACCTGTAGTCCCAGCTACTCGGGAGGCTGAGGTGGAAGAATCATTTGAACCCAGGAAATGGAGGTTACAGTGAGCAGAGATCGTACCACTGCACTCCGGCCTGAGTGACAGAGCAAGACTCTGTCTCAAAAAATTAATTAATTAATTAATTTAATTAAATAAATACATAAATAAATTACTCAACCACTCAAAGCTAACTGTGAGTGGGCTTCCGTGCTCTTCCAAATGCAGCATGCTGTGCATTTCCTCAAAATGCTGGCCCTGCCTCTGCAGAGGAAATGCTCCCACCCCTGCAGCAGGCAGCACAGCCAGGGCCGGCACCAGTGGGTGATTTACTGGTCTAGCTGAGGCTGACCCTGGGCCTTCCGGGAAGCATCTGCACCGCGGCTCCCATCACTGCCCTGGGAGCCGCTGCACTCCTGGGGAAGAGCGCAGCTGCCGCAGCACAGGAAGCCCTCGAGTCTGTGTCAACTCCCGTCTCCGGTTGTACAGGACCAGCCAGGGAAGAGGAGCCTCTGTGAGGTCAGCAGGGGCCAGGCCCTGCTCAGGGCACTTGTTTTGTTTTCCTCTTACAAAATGGAAATTGCTTTATTTATTATAAATATAAATGCAGATGTATGATTTTTTTTTAAAGCATTACGCAAATGCAGAAAATTTTAAGGAAAAAGCCTACCTCACCTCCGATCCCATCACTCAGAAAACACATACACACACACTTTTGTTTCCCCAGAAAGGAAATCAAACTATACATACAGAACCTGCTTTTGTGTTTTCTTTTGAGACAGGATCTCACTCTGTCGCCCAGGCTGGAGTGCAGTGGTTCAGTTTTGGCTCACTGCAGCCTCTGCCTCCCAGGCTCAAGCGAACCTCATGCCTCAGCCTCCCGAGTAGCTGTGCCACCACGCCCAGCTAATTTTTTTTTTTTTTTTTCGTAGAGACAGGGGTCTCACTATCCACCCCAGGCTAGTCTCGAACTCCTGGGCTCCAGTGATCCTTCCGTTTCAGCCTCAAAGTGCTGGGATTACAGGTGTGAGCCATCTTGCCTGGCCAATTTTAGCCATTCTAATAGGTACGTGGATGTATTTCCTTTCGACGTTAATTCTCATTTCGCTGGTAACTAATGAAGTGGAGAATTTTCGTGTCCTTGTTCCAGGCTATCTCGGTATCTCATCAGTAAATGGAGATCTACCTTGAGATTTGTTGTGTTTGCTTCTGCAGCACATATACTAAAAATTGGAACCATACAGAGAAGATTAGTATTACAAAAAGATCTGTAATGACTGTAGTGCTACAACAGTGGCTGCAGCATTTTACTTTATTTTATTATATATATGTATATTTTTTGGGGGACGGGGGGGGACGGAGTCTCCTCACTCTGTTGCCCAGGCTGGAGTCCAGTGGCACATTCTCAGCTCACTGCAACCTCCACCTCCTGGGTTCAAGCGATTCTCCTGCCTCAGCCTCCCAAGTAGCTGGGACTACAGGCAAGCACCACTACGATCAGCTAATTTTTGTATTTTTCGTAGAGACAGGGTTTCGCTGTGTTGGCCAGGCTGGTCTCAAACTCCTGACCTCAGGTGATCCGCCTGCCTCGGCCTCCCAAAGTGCTGGGATTACAGGCGTGAGCCACAGCACCTGGTCACAACATTTTATTGAATCGAGGCCCTAGTGATGGACATCTTGGGTAGCTTGGATATTTTGCTTTCCACACAATGCTATGACACAAACCTAGTATGTACATTTCTGTACCTTTGTCCATGGCTTCCTGTGGCACCAATGGGTAAAAGGTGTGCGCGTGTTTAAGGCTTTTGAGACTTAGTGACGAATAGCTCCCTTGGAAGCCTGCACCTCTGACAGCCCCATTGGCGGTATATGGGGAACAATTCCTGCTTCTAATTCAAGCAGAAACTTCCAGCGAGATGGCTTGCAGGCTTTGAGGAAGTCTTTCAATTATGACCCCGTGACTTTTGGCAAGAAGCCAGAAATAAGGGCCGACTGGCCACAGGACTCACTTGAAGTGACCTTGGGAAACCATTATGATGGACTAGGGGAGGCGAGGCTGTTTCTGGGGGAAGAAGGGGAAGCACTGGGGTCAGGCCTGGGGGTGAGCCCAGCAACAGTCCATTCCTCACCCTGCAACCCTGGCCCAGCCACTTGGCCTCTCTCACATGAGCTTTCTCAGATGTGGAGCAGAACATATAATACCCCTCGAGTATGTGAAAGCCCTTTACAAACTCAAAAACACCCCCCACAAAGGTGTGTTGGTGGGACCTTTTATTTCCTCCCCGGAAGCGTGGGCGGCACACACTTCCTCCTGCTTGTCTGTCTGAGAGCACCTGCCTGAAGAGGATGCTGAGGAGAGAGAGGGCAGGCTCCAGTGAGAGAAGAGCGGAGGTGTGGCTGGCAGAACAAGGGTTTCCCCCAACTCCAGATCCTAATCCTGTGATTATGCACGCAGGTGCCAGTTGACATGGCCAAGGAGAAGGTAGCAGATGGAATGAAGGTTGCTAATCAGCTGACCTTCAAACAGAGAGATTATCCTGGATCCATCCAGGGGCCCAGTGTGATCACAAGGGTCTTTCAGCATGTAGGAGGAGGCAGGAGAGAGAACAGAGATGCAGCGTGAGAAGGACTCAGCCCTTCATTGCTGGCTTTGAATGTAGAGAAAGGGGCCACAAGCCAAGGAATGCAGGCAGCCTCTAGAGGCTGGGAAAGGAAGGAAACAGATTCTCCAGAAGGAGCCTCCAGAAGGAATGAGGCTCTGCTGTGGACACTTTGACTTTAGCCCTATGAGACCATGTCACTCTTCTATCTTCCAGATCTGTAAGATAATGAACTTATGTTTTCTTCTTTCTCTCTCTTTCTCTCTCTCTCTCTCTCTCTCTCGATGGAGTCACCCTCTGTCGCCCAGGCTGGAGTACAGTGGCACGATCTGGGACCACTGCAGCCTCCACCTCCTGGGTTCAAGCAATTCTGCCTCAGCCTCCAGAGTAGCTGGGACTACATGCGCCCGCCACCATGCCTGGCTAATTTTTGTATTTTTAGTAGAGATGAGGTTTCACCATTTTGGCCAGGCTGATCTCAAACTCCTGGCCTCGAGTGATCTACCCGCCTCAGCCTCCCAAAGTGTTGGGATTACAGGCGTAAACCACTGCACCGGGCCTTTAACTTACGATGTTTTAAGCCACTAAGTTTGTGGAAATTTGTTACAGCAGAGGTAGGGAACTAACACAGGAGGACAGGCTGGCACCCTGGGCCGTAGGAACGCCTCCATTGGTGGCATTCCAGGTGAGGAAGGCACCAGGGATATGCGAGAGCAGGGGCCCTTGTGTCCTCTGGGATCGCGGAGCAGTGCTCTTTGCTTTGGATTGGGGTTCACATGAGGAGAGAGAGAAATAACCCCAAGCAGGGGCCTTGAATGCCAGGCCGGGGGCATGCTGGGGGCACTGGGGAGCCACTGAGGATTTCAGGCAGGACAGAGAGGTGATGAGGACTTGCTTTTAGTAGTGGGGATGGGGTGAGGGAGCTCTCGGCGTGGAGTCAGAGCCCTGAGTTCAAGTTCCAGCACTGCCTCTCTGGTGACCTTGAGGGCATGTTGCAGATGCCCTCCGGATTTGCACTCCCTTTCCTGAAAACGGTGGGGCTAGTTCTGGGGTCCTTCCTAGTCAAGGAACATAGCTGGCCCGGCCTAGTCAGGCCCTTTTGGGATCCAAGGGAATTCTCTGACCTTACACCTAGAAGGTAGAGAAAGTAAGAAAATAATAATGATGATAATAATAGCAACATTTACTGAGCACTAACCACGGGTTAAGAACGTTCTGTGATGCATCTCATTTAATCTCACCATTCTGTCAATGGCTCCCCAGCGTTCTTCGTTTCAAGGTCGACGTCCCCACTGTGACCCACAAGGCCCCATGGCATGGCCCTGCTGGCCACCCTCGGCCTCATCTCTCCTCTTCACTCAGCTTCTCAGTCCCAGAAAAGAATGACCCGCTCCTCCCATCTCAGGGCTTTGCAGAAGCCATCCTGCATCCGGGAATGCAGTCACCCTGGTCTCCAGTGGCTCAGCCCCTCCATCCTCTGCTCTCAGCACCACAGCCAGGTCATTGCCCTGCCCTCCCACAAATCAGGTTCCTGTGTATGTACCTGACTCCATTTCACATAACAAAGCCCTGCATAGAAGTACTTCTGAGGCTGGGCACAGTGGCTCAAGTCTGTAATCCCAACACTTTGGGAGGCCGAGACAGGCGGATCACAAGGTCAGGAGTTCGAGGCCAGCCTGGCCAACATGGTGAAACCCCATCTCTACCAAAAATACAAAAAATTAGCTGGGCGTAGTGGCGGGCACCTGTAATCCCGGCTTCTTGGGAGGCTGAGGCAGGAGAATCGCTTGAATCCAGGAGGTGGAGGTTGCAGTGAGCCAAGATCATGCCACTGCACCCCAGCCTTGGCGGCAGAGCGAGGCTACGTCTCAAAAACCAAACAAAAAAAAGAAGTACTTCTGAACTTCTGAATACGTATCTGTGTGATTACCTGTTTGGTCTCTGCCTCTCCAAGCAGGTCACGGGGACTGATAGGCTAGGATGGTAAGTGTTTGCTGAAAGAATAGGTGAGGCATGGTGGCCCATGCCTGTGATCCCAGCACTTCAGGAGGCCGAGGTGGGCAGATTGCTTGAGTTCAGGAATTTGAGACCAGCCTGGGTAACATAGTGAGACCCCGTCTCTACAAAACATTAAAAAAATTAGCTGGGGATGTGGTAGCATGCACCTGTAGTTTCAGCTACTTGGGAGGCTGAGGTGGGAGGATGGTTGAGTCCAAGAGGCAGAGGTTGCGGTGAACTGAAATTGTGCCACTGCACTCCAGGCTGGGTGACAAAGCAAAAAATAATAGTAATAAAATAATTTTTTTTTTTTTTTTTGAGGCAGAGTCTCGCTCTGTCGCCCAGGCTGGAGTGCAGTGGCGCGATCTCGGCTCACTGCAAGCTCCGCCTCCCGGGTTCCCGCCATTCTCCTGCCTCAGCCTCCCGAGTAGCTGGGACTACAGGCACCGCCACCACGCCCGGCTAATTTTTTTGTATTTTTAGTGGAGACGGGGTTTCATTGTGTTAGCCAGGATGGTCTCGATCTCCTGACCTCGTGATCCGCCCGCCTCGGCCTCCCAAAGTGCTGGGATTACAGGCTTGAGCCACCGCGACCGGCCAATTTTTTTTTTTTTTTTTAAAGAAAAGGCCAAGTACAGTGGCTCATGCCTGTAATCCCAGCACTTTGGGAGGCCAAGGCCGGTGGATCACTTGAGGCCAGGAGTTCAACACCAGCCTGGCCAACATGGTAAAACCCCGCCTCTATTAATAAAACAAAAATTAGCCAGGCATGGTTGCACGCACCTGAAATTCCAGCTACCCAGGAGGCTGAGGCAGGAGAATCACTTGAACCGGGGAGGTAGAGGTTGCAGTGAGCCAAGATCATGCCACCGTACTCCAGCCTGAGCAATAGAGTGAAAAAAGAATAAATAAGTAGATTATTAAATAAATACCTGTTCACTGAAGTAATAAACAATAAACAACAGAGCCCAACCGTTGGTTTATTTTCATCCACATTTTTCTCAAAAGCAAAAATGGGCTCAGAGATCAGAGGTTTGTCCAGGGTTACTAGGTGAGCCTGGAGGGTCCCCCTCTTTACAGGAGGCAGGGGCTGGGACTGGGGCCCATCTGAGTCGAGGGTCACTGTGAGTGGAGGTCAAGGCTGGAGGAACTGGGCCCGTCTGGGGGGCGGGTCAGCTGGGGAAGCGCCTTAGAAAGGATGTGCTGAGCACAGCTGCCCGGGCAGAAGAGGAAGGAACCCAGGGCTCCCGTGGCCGCAGCCGATCTTCCCGAGTCTGGCCCCACCCCCGAACCCCGGCCACTCTTAACACTTCCACACACTCCCTCTAGCCAGTGTTGCTACTTAAATGGCTTTTCAAGGTGGGTCACACCAGGTACGGACAAGGGTTGGAGGCCAGGCCCACTTGTCCACTGCCCACAGAAGTATAAATCGATCTGACCATTTTAGAGGAGGGTTTGGCAATATCTGTGAAAACACGCAAAATGCAAACCCTTTGACCCAGTAATTCCGCTTCTGGGAACTTATCCTAAAGAAATGCTAACGTCCATGAAATTGGCAATGTTATTCACATGGGGGTTATTTACTGTAGCACTGTTTGTCATGGCAAAGAACTGGAAGCCACCTAATGTCCATCAGGAGGAAATGGATAAGTCAATTATGCTTGCCGTTCCCATGGAAAATTGCAGTCATTCAAAACAATGAGCCTGTCTATATGAAATGCCAGAGGAGGATATTCATGATACATATGCATATTGTTAAGATTATTTAAAGTTGCAGAACAATATGTTTCAATTATCTATTGCTGAACTGCAGAGTACCCAGAAACTGGCCCATTCAGCTTCACGTGGCATCAGCAGGGGTCACTCACGTGGGTGCATTCAACTGGGGGTTTGGCTGGGGCTTGAACTTCCAAGTTGGCCTCTCATCCTCCAACACCCATATCCACATGGCCTTATCATTACACAGTCCTGCCCGAGCCTCCTTCCAGCACTTGCAGTGAGCTGAGATTGAACCACTGTACTCCAGCCTGGGTGACAGAGTGAAACTCAGTCTCGAAAAAAGAAAAAAAAAAGAAAAAGAAAAGAAAAGAAAAAAAAAAAAAAAGAAAGAAAGAGAAAAAAAGAAACTATGGTGGGGCATGGTGTCTCACACCTGTAATCCCAGCACTTTGGGAGGCCGAGGTGGGCGAATGCCATTATAGACCACACCCTGCACATTCAGATGAAGATCCCTGAGCCAGATCTTTCTGCAAGTCCTAAACTATTATCCCAGGATAAGTGCTGAGAAGAAGAACTGCTGAGTTGAAGGTTAGGAACTTTTTTTTTTTGAGACAGATTTTTGTTCTTGTTGCCCAGGCTGGAGTACAATGGTCCAGTCTCGGCTCACCATAACCTCCGCCTCCTGGGTTCGATTCCCCTGCCTCAGTCTCCGGAGTAGCTGGGATTACAGGCACCTGCCACCACACCCGGCTATTTTTTTGTATTTTTAGTAGAGACAGGTTTCACCGTGTTGGCCAGGCTGGTCTCGAACTCCTGGCCTCAGGTGATCTGTCCGTCTCAGCCTCCCAAAGTGCTGGGATTATAGGCATGGGCCACTGCCCCTGGCCTGCTTGCATTATTTATTCACCAAACATGTTCTGAATACTTGTTTGTGCCAGGCTCCAGGCTGGGCACTGGGGATACTGGGATGAACAGGCACTCCCTGCCTTGCCACGCTCATATCTCAGTCTGGACTGAGGGTGAGGAAAGGAGAATAGGGAGGGGACAAGCAATGCCAGTCCATGAGGGAACAGTATGGGGCTGGGCATGAGCATGGGCACCGTGGGAGCCCCCCATTCCTCCAGATTGAAGAAGATAGAGACCTAGTTAAAAGGGGGAGATCTTGGCCAGGCGTGGTAGCTCAGGCCTGTAATCCCAGCACTTTGGGAGGCCAAAGCAGGTGGATCATTTGAGGCCAGGAGTTCAAGACCAGCCTGGCCAACATGGTGAAACCCTGTCTCTACTAAAAATAAAAAACTAGAGCCGGGTATGGTGGCTCACAACTGTAATCCCAGCACTTTGGGAGGCTGAGGCAGGTGGATCACCTGAGGTAAGGAGTTCAAGACCAGCCTGGCCAACATGGTGAAACCTTGTCTCTACTAAAATTACAAAATTAGCCGTTCATGGTGGCGTGTGTCTGTAATGCCAGCCACTCGGGAGGCTGAGACAGAAGAATCGCCTGAACTCGGGAGGTGGAGGTTGCAGTGAGCCAAGATCGTGCCACTGCACTCCAGCCTGGGCAACAGAGGGAGACTCTGTCTCTAAATAAATAAATAAATAAAAATGCAAAATAGCCATGTGTGGTGGCACGTGTCTGTAATCCCAGCTACTTGGGAGGCTGAAGCAGGAGAATCAGCCTCCTGTTGTACAACCGGGGAGGTAGAGGTAGAGGTTGCAGTGAGATTGCGCCACTGTACTCCAACCAGGGCTGCAGAGTGAAACGCTGTCTCAAAGAAAATAAAGTGGCGGCGGGAGAACTCTGAGTCCCAAGGGTACCACTGACTATTGCAATTTTTCTGTTCTCTACATATGCATGCACTTAATCATACTAGCTCATGTTTATTCAGCCCTTGCTCTGGGCACCTGACATGTATAAACTCACCAGATTCTCATAATCACCTGTCAGGTAGGGACTATGTTTGTTCCCATTTCACAGAAGAGGAGACTAAGCCTCTGAGAAGCGAGTTGTTTGCCCGTAGTCACTCAGCTGAGAAGTATCAGAGCTGGGATTTGGACATGCGCAGTCAGGCTCCTGGGGGCCTATGTTTTTTTGTTTGTTTGTTTGTTTGTTTGTTTGTTTGTTTTTTGAGAGGGGTTTTACTCTTGTTACCCAGGCTGGAGTGCAGTGGCGTGATCTCGGCTCACCGCAACCTCCGCCTCCCAGGTTCAAGCAATTCGCCTGCCCCAGCCTCCTAAGTAGCTGGGGTTGCAGGCATGCACCTCCACGCCAGGCTAATTTTGTATTTTTAGTAGAGACTGGGTTTCTCCATGTTGGTCAGGCTGGTTTCAAACTCCCGACCTCAGGAGATCTGCCCATCTTGGCCTCCCAAAGTGCTGGGATTACAGGCGTGAGCCACTGCGCCTGGCTGGTTCTATGTTCCTGACCACTCCACCATGAGGCCACAAATTAAACACAAACAGAATGATGAGAGCAAGTGTTCAGACCACCGCACAAACCGCATATGACAGACGATGATGTTTTGCAGAAATGAGGTTGCGCCCCACCATGTTGGGTCCAGCCCACAGGCTCCCCCGGGGGTTTGGCCTGACGGCTGCTTTTCTCTTCCCAAACCACAGGGAAATTGTCAGCTATTGTCCCTCACTACATTTTTTTTTTTTTTTAGATGGCGTCTCGCTCTGTCGCTCAGGCTGGAGTGCAATGGCGCGATCTCGGCTCACTGCAACCTCCACCTCCCAGGTTCAAGCAGTTCTCCTGTCTCAGCCTCCTGAGTAGCTGGGATTACAGATGTATGCCACCACACCCGGCTAATTTTTGTATTTTTAGTAGAGATGGGGTTGCACCATATTGGCCAGGCTGATCTTGAACTCCTGACCTTGTGATCCACCCACCTTGGCCTCCCAAAGTGCTGGGATTACAACTGTGAGCCACCGCACCTAGCCTGTCCTTCACTTCTTACGACGGTGTTTTTTTCTATATACAGATTCTACCTCTCTCCCTGAGAAATCGGTGTTATGAGCTCCTTGTGTGTCTTTCCAGGGATCATCTTTGCAAATACTTTTTTTTTTTCCTTTTTTTTTTGAGACAGGGTCCCGCTAGGTCACCCAGGCTGGAGTGCTGTGGCATAATCGTAGCTCACTGCAGCCTTGACCTGCTGGACTCAAGCTGTCCTGCCACTTCAGCCTCCAGAGGAGCTGGAACTACAGGTATGCACCACCATGTATGGCAATTTTTAAATTATTTATTTATTTTGAGATGGAGTTTTGCCCTTGTTGCCCAGGCTGAAGAGCAATGGCGCGATCTCAGCTCACTGCAACCTCCGCCTCCCGGGTTCAAGCAAGCAATTCTCCTGCCTTAACCTCCCAAGTAGCTGGGATTACAGGCATGCGCCACCACACCCAGCTCATTTTGTATTTTTAGCAGGGACAGGGTTTCTCCATGTTGGTCAAGCTGATCTCAAACTCCTAACCTCAGGTGATCCACCAGCCTCGGCCTCCCAAAGTGCTGGGATTACAGGCGTGAGCCACCATGCCTGGCCAAGTTTTTTTTTTTTTTTTTTGAGACAGAGTTTTGCTCTTGTCGCCCTGGCTGGAGTGCAGTGGCATGATCTCAGCTCACTGTAACCTCCACCTCCTGGGTTCAAGTGATTCTCATGCCTCAGCCTCCCGAGTAGCTGGGATTACAGGCATGCACCACCAAGCCCAGCTAATTTTTGTATTTTCAGTAGAGACGGGTTTCACCATGTTGGCCAGGCTGGTCTCCAACTCCTAACCTCGTGATCCCCCTGCCTCAGCCTCCCAAAGTGCTGGAATTACAGGCACAAGCCACTACGTCCGGCTAATTTTTAAATTTTTTTTAGAAACGGGGTCTTGCTATGTTGCCCAGTCTGTTCTCCAACTCCTGGACTCAAGTGATCCTCCTGCCTCGGGCTCCCAAAGTTCTGGGATTACAGGTGTGAGCTACCGCACCCAATTGCAAATACAAACTTAAGTTCTGTGTTTTCTTCTCATTTCAAAACATTCTCATGCCACATCTGTGGCTCTGCCTCAGGCTCTTTTTACTTAACAAAGGATCTGGGAGATCATCAGTGGGGAAAGCGCTTCCTCTCATTCCCCTTCACAGTTGCCATGTGCTCCTGCACACCCCCTGCCAATGCACGTGCGGGTTGCTTCTGACCTTTGCAATTGCACCAATTAATTTTAAGTCACAGAGGCAGTCAGCCTTCAGGATGGCCTCCAAGGATCCCCAACTCTGGGTATTCATGCATTCAAGTGGTCTTCTCCCGGTGAGAGCAGGGCCTAGTGACTAGATTCTAATGCATAGAGGACAGCAAATGTCAGGCATAGCTGACAGGGCCTAGAAGCTGTGACACCCTGGGTGCAATAAATAGGCCCAGTGCCCAGATTTTAGTTTCTTTTTTTTTTTTTTTTTTTTTTTGAGACGGAGTCTCGCTGTGTCACCCAGGCTGGAGTGCAGTGGCGCGATCTCGGCTCACTGCAAGCTCCGCCTCCCGGGTTTACGCCATTCTCCTGCCTCAGCCTCCGAGTAGCTGAGACTACAGGCGCCCGCCAACACGCCCGGCTAGTTTTTTGTATTTTTAGTAGAGACGGGGTTTCACCATGTTAGCCAGGATGGTCTCGATCTCCTGACTTCGTGATCCACCCGCCTCGGCCTCCCAAAGTACTGGGATTACAGGCTTGAGCCACCGCGCCCGGCCCAGATTTTAGTTTCTAAATACCACTCGCCAACAAAAACAATCAGCTCTCCTTTGAGAAATGGCTGATTCTATAGCTAAGTCAGGGAAAATACAAGGTGAGCTTGGAGCATTGTAAAGTGCCGGAAAGCAAGGACGTGCTCAGAAACGAAAGGACGTCTGGTCACAAGGGCTCACGCCTGTAATCCAGCACTTTAGGAGGTCGAGGCGGGCAGATCACTTGAGCCCAGGAGTTTGAGACTAGCCTGGGCAACATGGTGAAACCCCCTCTCTACAAAAACTAAAAAATTAGCCAGGCGTGGTAGTGCACACCGGTAGTCCCAGATACTCGGGAGGCTGAGGTGGGAGGTTGGCTTGAGCCCAGGAGATTGAGGCTGCATTGAGCTGAGATCACACCACTGCACTCCAGCCTGGGCAACAGACTGAGACCCTGTCTCAAAAACAAAAACAAACCTGGCTGAGCTCGGTGCCTCACGCCTGTAATCCCCGCAGTTTGAGAGGCCGAGAAGATTGGATCACTTGAGCTCAGGAGTTCGAGACAGCCTGACCAACATGGTAAAAACCCCATCTCTACTAAAATTTCAAAAAATTAGCCGGGCGTGGTGGCGCATGCCTGTAATCCCAGACTAGGGAGACTGAAGCATGATAATCGCTTGAACCTGGGAGGCGGAGGTTGCAGCGAGCTGAGATTGTGCCACTGTACTCCAGCCTGAGTGACAGAACAAGACTCTGTGTCAAAAAACAAACAAACAAAAAACCTAAAGGACAAGGGCTTGTCAAAGGGATCAGGAATCAATCTGAAAGCGCTCCAATGGCCAAAATGATAATAATTTAGCAATGAAATGCATAATGTAGTGTTAGATTACAGCTCAAAGTATAAAATAAGCATAGACAAGTTAATGCAGATATAAGTAAATGACTGAGTAAATAAATAAATGGTAAAGAAGGGACAAATCGTCCCTACAGAAGAATTCCAATTAATTTATGATACTGTCCCCCGGAGGTAGATTTAATTTTCCACCCCTTGAGTGTGGGCTGGACTTAGTGATTTGCTTCTGAAGAACGGAGTATAGAAAAGGGAAAAATAGTAACTTAATGGGGGAAAAACCTGGCAGACACCACTTTAGTGAAGTGACAAAGGTCAATACATTAAGGCTAATACTTTAATCACGGGAATCTTATGTACCTCCTGATATAATGGACTAAGGAGGGCTCCACACACCTCTGGGCATCTTTTCCCAAGCTCATACCCGAGCTAATCATGAAAAAAATACAGACAAACACAAACTGAGGGACATTCACAAAATACTTCACTAGTTCTCCTCAAAGCTCGAGGTCATGACTTGAGAAAGACTGAGAAAATCTGGGGGAAGACAGAAACTGTCACAGACCAGAAGAAATCAAGGAGACATGACAAAATGCAATGTGATATCCTGGGTTGGAACCTGGAACAGAAAAAAGACCTTAGTGTAAAAATGAATGAAATCTGAATAAAGGCTGGAGTTTAGTTAATAGTAACGTGTCAAAGTTGGTTTCTTTTGACAAATGTTTCATGGTAAATTAAGATGATAACATTAGGGAAACTGGGTGAAGGTACGCAGGAACTGTGGTTATGGGATTTTGTTTTGTTTTGTTTTGTTTTGTTTGTTTTGTTTTTTTTTTGAGGCGGAGTCTTCACTTTGTCGCCCAGGCTGGAGTGCAGTGGCACCATCTCGGCTCACTGCAAGCTCCGCCTCCCGGGTTCGCGTCATTCTCCTGCCTCAGCCTCCCGAGTAGCTGGGACTACAGGCGCCAGCAAACGCGCCCGGCTAATTTTTTGTATTTTAGTAGAGACGGGGTTTCACCGTGTTAGCCAGGATGGTCTCGATCTCCTGACCTCGTGATCCGCCCGCCTCAGCCTCCCAAAGTGCAGGGATTACAGGCGTGAGCCACCGCGCCCGGCCTGTTTTGTTTTGTTTTTGAGACGGAGTCTCGCTCTGTCGCCCAGGCTGGAGTGCAGTGGCCGGATCTCAGATCACTGCAAGCTCCGCCTCCCAGGTTTACGCCATTCTCCTGCCTCAGCCTCCCGAGTAGCTGGGACTACAGGCGCCCGCCACCTCGCCCGGCTAGTTTTTTGTATTTTTTAGTAGAGAAGGGGTTTCACCGTGTTAGCCAGGATGGTCTTGATCTCCTGACCTCGTGATCTGCCCTTCTCGGCCTCCCAAAGTGCTAGGATTACAGGCTTGAGCCACCGCGCCCGGCCTTGTTTTGTTTTTTGAGACAGGGTCTTGCCCTGTCGCCCAGGCTGGAGTGCAGTGGCACGATTGCAGCTCACTGCAGCCTCAGCCTCCCCAGTTCAAGCAATCCTCCCACCTCAACCTCCCAAGTAGCTAGAACTACAGGTGTGTGCTACCACACCCAGCTATTGTACATTATCTTTGCAATTTTCCTGTAAATCTAACATTATTCCAAGATAAAAAGGAGGCCTTTTATTATTACAGTGGCTTATGCTTGTAATCCCAGAACCTTGAGGCCAGGAGTTTGAGACTGGCATGGGCAACATAGCAAGACCTCACCTCTACAAAAAATACAAAAAAAATTAGCCAAGCCCGGTGCCCCAGGCCTGTAGTCCCAGGGTGAGGCAGGAGAATCACCTGAGCCCAGGCTGCAGTGAGCCATGATCACACCACTACACCAAAGCCTGGTCAGCAGAGCGAGACTCTGTCTCAAAAAAAAATTAAAAAATCTCGGCCGGGAGCGGTGGCTCAGGCCTGTAATCCCAGCACTTTGGGAGGCCAAGGCGGGAGGATCACAAGGTCCGGAGATCGAGACTATCCTGGCTAACACAGTGAAACCCCGTCTCTACTAAAAATACAAAAAAATTAGCCAGGCGTGCACCTGTAGTCCCAGCTACTCCGGAGGCTGAGGCAGGAGAATGGCGTAAACCCGGGAGGCGGAGCTTGCAGTGAGCCGAGATGGCGCCACTGCACTCCAGCCTGGGTGACAAAGCGAGACTCTGTCTTAAAAATCAATCAATCAATCAATCAATCAATAAAATTTAAAAATCTCGGCTGGGCGCGGTGGCTCACACCTGTAATCCCAGCACTTTGGGAGGTTGAGGCAGGCGAATCACAAGGTCAGGAGATCGACACCATCCTGGCTAACACAGTGAAACCCTATCTCTACTAAAAATACAAAAAATGAGCCAGGCGTGCGCCTGTAGTCCCAGCTACTTGGGAGGCTGAGGCAGGAGAATGGCGTGAACCCGGGAGGCAGAGCTTGCAGTGAGCCGAGATCGCGCCACAGCACTCCAGCCTGGGCAACAGAGTGAGACTCTGTCTCAAAAAAATAAATAAACAAAATAAAATTTTAAAATCTCATCTGGGCATGGTGGCACACGCCTGTAGTCCCAGCTATTCAGGAGGCTGAGACAGGAGGATCCCTTGTGCCCAGGAGTTTGAGGTTACAGTGAGCCTTGATAGGCTTGATACTTTGGGCAACAGAGTAAGACCGTGTCTCAATTTTTTTTTTTTGAGACAGAGTTTCACTCTTGTTGCCCAGGCTGGAGTGCAATGGCGTCTTGGCTCACTGCAACTTCTGCCTTCCAGGTTCTAGCTATTCTCCTGCCTCAGCTTCCTGAGTAGCTGGGAATACAGGTGCGTAGGCCATGTCTGGCTAATGTTTTGTATTTTTAGTCAAGACGGGGTTTCACGATGTTGACCAGGCTGGTCTCAAACTCCTGACCTCAGGTGATTCGCCTGCCTCAGCCTCCCAAAGTGCTGGGACTACAGGCGTGAACAACCGTGTCCAGCTCAATTTATTTTTTTTTAGAAAAAGGGTAATTCAGGAAAAAAAAAAGGGACAGGACATAGCTTTTTTTTTTTTTTTTTTTGAGACAGAGCCTTGCCCTGTCACCCAGTCTGGAGTGCAGTGGCACAATCTTGGCTCACTAAAACCTCCACCTCCCAGGTTCAAGTGGTTCTCCTGTCTCAGCCTCCCAAGTAGTTGGGACTACTGGCACCCACCACCACGCATGGCTAATTTTTGTATTTTATTTATTTATTTATTTATTTTGAGAGGCGTCTCGCTCTGTTGCCCAGGCTGGAGTGCAGTGGCACGATCTTGGCTCACTGCACCCTCTGCCTCCCAAGTTCAAGTGATTCTTCTGCCTCAGCCTCCCAAGTAGCTGGGATTACAGGTGCCCACCACCATGCCTGGCTAATTTTTTTTTTTTTTTTGAGACGGAGTCTCGCTCGTCACTCAGGCTGGAGTGCTGTGGTTTGATCTTGGCTCACTGCAAGCTCCACCTCCCAGGTTCAGGTTCACGCCATTCTCCTGCTTCAGCCTCTTGAGTAGCTGGGATCACAGGCATGCGCCGCCATGCCCAGCTAATTTTTGTATTTTTAGTAGAGATGGGGTTTCACCTTGTTGGCCAGGATGGTCTCGATCTCTTGACCTCATGATCCACCCACCTCAGCCTCTGAATGTGCTGGAATTACAGGCGTGAGCCGCTGCGCCCAGCGATTTTTGTACTTTTAGTAGAGATGGGGTTTCACTATATGTTGGCCAGGCTGGTCTCAAACTCCTGACCTCAGGTGATCCATCCGCCTTGGTCTCCCAAAGTGCTGGGATTATAGGCATGAGCCACCACACTCAGTCGGGATGTCACTTCTGAGAGTAGGTTACAAAAGGACCGTGGCTTCCCTCCTGCTTGTCCTCTCTGGCTTGCTGGCTGTGACAAAGCCTCCCACCACTGTATGAGCTGCCCTATGGAGACACCCACATGGCAAGGAACTGAGGGATGCCTTGGCCAACAGCTGTCGAGGAGCTAAGCCCCTCAGCCCAACAGGCCACGAGGAACAAAATCCTGCCTGCATTCAGGTGAGTGAGCTTGTAAGCAAATCCTCCTCTATCTGAGCCTTGAGATGGGCCCCAGCCTCTGCTGACACCTTGATTGAGATTTTGTGCAAGACCTTGAGCCAAAGGACCAAGCTAAGGTGCACCTGGATTCCTGACCCACAGAAACTGGGAGACAAGTTTGTTGTTGTTGTTTTTGAGACAGAGTTTCATTCCTGTTGCCCAGGCTGGAGTGCAGTGGTGCAATCTCGGCTCACTGCAATCTCCACCTCCCGGGTTCAAGCGATTCTTCTGCCTCAGCCTCCCAAGTAGCTGGGATTACAGGCACCCGCCACCACACCCGGCTGATTTTTGTATTTTTAGTAGAGATGGGGTTTCATCACATTCCCTCAGCCTCACGAGTACCACCACCACCACACCTGGCTAGTTTTTATATTTTTAGTACAGATGGGGTTTCACCATGTTGGCCAAGCTGGTCTTGAACTCCTGACCTCAGGTGATCCACCCGCCTCAGCCTCCCAAAGTGCTAGGATTACAGGCATGAGACACTGCGCCTGGCCAAAAGTTTGTTGTTTTAAACTGCTAAGTTGGGGGTGGGTGGGTGGATGATATGCAGGCAGCCATAGCTAACTAATACAGTTTCCCTCTCTTTTCAGTTATTTTCTCTTTGACCTGGGGCCCTTGACATACCCCTATTTGGCTCAGATAGAAGCAGAAATGCTAACACAGGCCGGGCTCTAGGTTGTTGGCCTCCACAAGGTACAGTATGAGACTGGTAATTTTATGAGATTATTAAAATAAAAATTCAAAACTTGAAAACTCTCAGAAAAGAACCCAAAAGCCACAATTTAAAGATCCCTACTTCCCTGCTTAAATCCTCCAGTAGCTTTGAATTGTTCCAGTAAAATCCAAAACCCTTCCTGTGGCTGGCATGGCCCCCAGGGTGTCCCCCACCCACTCTCCTGCCTTCCTTTCTGTTTCTCCTCCCCCTGGTCTCTAGACCCCTGTTCCCACCTGCCCATGCCTGCCTCAGGGCATTTGCACATGCCATGTTAAGTACTCCAAGTAGCTGGGACTACAGGCACACACCACCACGCCCGGCTAATTTTTTATAGAGATGGGGTCTCACTATGTTGCCCAGGCTGATCTCAAACTCCTGGGCTCAAGTGATCTGTCCTCCTTGGCCTCCCAAAATGTGGGCCTCCCAAGTGTTGGGAGGTATGAACCACCGTGCTTAGCCTCTGTCTCTATGTGAAAACAAAACAAAACAAAACAAAAAAACCACTGGCTTTGAAGTCAGGCAGATCTGCTTTCATTCTCTTCCCACCCTTACCAGCTAGGAGCTGGGAGACCTTGGGTGAGTGACGTCGCCTCTCTGACTTCCAGGTTCTCCATTTGGAGCCTCCTCGGAGAGTTGCTGGGAGGCTCCTGCATGCTCCTGCAGGGCAGGTCCTTAGCACACCACTCAGTGTACACGCAGGGAACAGCAGCGATCACGCTTCTCGACCTTGGTGAGTCCGGTGCTGCCGGTTTGCAGACTCATGCGGATACACATGACAGTCTACAAACAATTCCTGGGGCTCTGTGACCTGGAGTCCATCCTCAAACAGCCACACCCCAGATGACGGGCCCTACCCAGGACAGAAAAAGGCAAGAGAGACACTGGGTCAGAAGGCTGTGTTTCTGACTGGCCAACTGCCCTGGGCAGGCTGGGCCACCATGCGGGGAGCTTTAACTTCTAGAATGTGCCACATCAGCACTTACTTCCTCTGGGTGGCTGGCAGCCTCTGGGGGCAGCTTCTGCGACAGGAGAGCGGCAGTGAAAGCCGGCATAGGCCAGGGGCGGTGGTTCACGTAACCCCAGCACTTTGGGAGGCAGAGGCGGGTGGATCACCTGAGGTCAGGAGTTCGAGACCAGCCTGGCCAATATGGTGAAACCCCCATCTCTACTAAAAATACAACATCAGCCGGGCATGGTGGTGCATGATTGTGATCCTAGCTACTCCAGAGGCTGAGGCAAGAGAATCGATTCAACCCAGGAGGCAGAAGTTGCAGTGAGCCGAGACTGCACCATTGCACTCCAGCATAGGCAACAAGACCAAAATTCCGTTTCAAAAAGAAAAAAAAGAAAGTGGGCATGAAGTCAACCTAGGGGCCAAGGCGTAGGTGGTCCTGCAGCCAGTGAGTAGGGGCCATGTCCAGAGGGGAGCAGGTCTGGCCAATGGAATGTGAAAAAACTGGGCACCAATTCTAGACTTATAAAGACCTATAAAGAACTCCCACTTCCTCCTCTACTCTCTGGCCTGCCCCATCTGCCAGCTGGATGTCTGTGCCCAGGGCTGCCAAGGAGGCCACATGTGAAGCCAGCAGAGGCTCCATCAGCCAGGATCCCTGCTCCATGTCCCAAAGCCCCTTCCCACCTATCCCTTCTTGCGCTGCTGATTGTACTTTACAAGAACAAAGAAATAAACTTCTAATCTGTTAAGTACTGAGATTTCAAAGGTTATCGGTGAATGAAGCCAGTTTATTACATTTTTCTATCAAAATCGCCTCAGGCAAGTCTTTTATTTTTTATTTTTATTTTTATTTATTTATTTTTTTTGAGACAGAGTCTCGCTCTGTTACCCAGGCTGGAGTGCAGTGGCTCGATCTCAGCTCACTGCAAGCTCCGCCTCCCGGGTTCCCGCCATTCTCCTGCCTCAGCCTCCCGAGTAGCTGGGACTACAGGCGCCCGCCACCTCGCCCGGCTAGTTTTTTGTATTTCTTAATAGAGACGGGGTTTCACTGTGTTAGCCAGGATGGTCTCGATCTCCTGACCTCGTGATTCGCCCGTCTCGGCCTCCCAAAGTGCTGGGATTACAGGCTTGAGCCACCACGCCCGGCCGCAAGTCTTTTAAAAGTTATGTTTTTCCACCAATTTACCAAATGCAGACATCTAAAACATGCAAACATCACAGAATGAATGAAGGTCCCTGCCATCCCTCCTCGCACTGCAACAAGTGATAACCACTACTGATAGTTTGGGTATAGTCTTCCAGACTTTTTTGCTACATATGCACATCATGTTTTGGTTTTTGTTTGTTTGTTTGTCTTTGAGACAGAGTCTCGCTCTGCCACCCAGGCTGGAGTGCAGTGTCACGATCTCGGCTCACTGCAACCTCCACCTCCCAGGTCAAGTGATTTTCTTGCTTCAGCTTCCCGAGTAGCTGGGACTACAGGCGGGCGCCACCACACCCGGCTAATTTTTGTATTTTTTGGTAGAGATAGGGTTCCACCATGTTGGCCAGGCTGGTCTTGAACTCCTGACCTCAGCTGATCCACCCACCTGGGCCTCCCAAAGTGCTGGGATTACAGGCGTGAACCATCACACCTGGCACGTCACGTTTTTATACAAAAGCGTCATACCGTATATATTGTTCTGAAAGATGTCCTTTCCTTTAGCAGCATACCTTGGATATCTCCACGTTTGGACGCCTGAATCTACCTCATTATTTTTAACTTTGGGGTCTGGCATTCCATAGCATGTGTAAACTAAAATGTACTTTTTTTTTTTTTTGAGATGGCATCTCGCTGTGTCACCCAAGCTGGAATACAGTGGCGTGATCTCGGTTCACTGCAACCTCTGCCTCCTGGGTTCAAGTGATTCTCCTGCCTCAGCCTCCTGAGTAGCTGGAACTACAGACGCATGCCACAGATAATTTTTGTATTTTTAGTAGAGACGAGGTTTCACCATGTTGGCCAGGATGGTCTCGATCTCTTGACCTCATGATCCACCCACTGAGGCCTCCCAAAGTGCTGGGAGCCATGAGCCACCGCACCCGGCCACTAAAATGTATTTAATGGAGCCCTCAATTACTTATTTTCTGCTGCATAACGAATTACCTCAAAACCTAACAGCTTAGGACAGCAAATATTTATGATCTTAAAGATTCCAGGAGTCAGGAATTTGGGGGCGGTCTGGCTCAGGGTCTCTCCCAGGCTGTGGGCTAGGGCTGCAGTCTCCTAAAGGGGCTGGGATTTGCTTCCAGGCTCACCCCGTGATTGTTACAGGCCTCAGTTCCTTGCTATCTGAGTGTCCCCGTGATGTGACAGTGGCTTCCCACAGAGTGAGCACTGAGAGAGCCCCAGATAAAAGTGCAGTCTTTATGGCTGGCGTGGTGGCTCACACCTGCAGTCCCAGCACTTGGGGAGGCCAAGGCAGGTGGATCACCTGAGGTTAGGAGTTCGAGACCAGCCTGGCCAACATGGTGAAACCCTGTCTCTGCTAAAAATACAAAAATTAGCTGAGTGTGGCGGCGGGAGCCTGTAATCCCAGCCACTCAGGAGGCTGAGGCAGGAGAATTGCCTGAGCTCAGGAGGTGGAGGTTGCAGTGAGCCAAGATCATATCACTGCACTCCAGCCTGGGCAACAGAGTAAGAATCTGTCTCAAAAAAAAAAAAGAAAAAAAAAAAAAAAAAGAAAGAAAGAAAGAAAAGAAAAGAAGAAAAAAGAAAAGAAAAGAAAAGAAAGTGCAGTCTTTTATAACCACATCACAGAAGTGAAAGCAGAGCGGCAGAGCACCCTGCCATTGGTCACTCAGACCAGCTCTGGCACAATGAGGGAGGGGCTTCCTGAGCCCTTGAATCCCAGAAGTCCAGGATCAGCAGGGCCTTTTTTTAAAAAAAAAAAAAGAAAGAAAGAAAGAAAGAAAAGAAAAGAAAGAAAAAGAAAAGAAAGTTTTGGCCGGACGCGGTGGCTCAAGCCTGTAATCCCAGCACTTTGGGAGGCCGAGACAGGTGGATCACAAGGTCAGGAGATCGAGACCATCCTGGCTAACACGGTGAAACCCCATCTCTACTAAGAAATACAAAAAACCGGCCGGGCGCGGTGGCTCAAGCCTGTAATCCCAGCACTTTGGGAGGCCGAGACGGGTGGATCACGAGGTCAGGAGATCGAGACTATCCTGGCTAACACGGTGAAACCCCGTCTCTACTAAAAAATACAAAAAAAAAAAACTAGCCGGGCGAGGTGGTGGGCGCCTGTAGTCCCAGCTACTCGGGAGGCTGAGGCAGGAGAATGGCGTGAACCCGGGAGGCGGAGCTTGCAGTGAGCTGAGATCCGGCCACTGCACTCCAGCCTGGGCGACAGAGCGAGACTCCGTCTCAAAAAAAAAAAAAAAAAAAAAAAAAGAAATACAAAAAACTAGCCGGGCGAGGTGGCGGGCGCCTGTAGTCCCAGCTACTCGGGAGGCTGAGGCCGGAGAATGGCGTAAACCCGGGAGGCGGAGCTTGCAGTGAGCTGAGATCCGGCCACCGCACTCCAGCCTGGGCGACAGAGCGAGACTCCGTCTCAAAAAAAAAAAAAAAAAGGAAGTTTTGTGGGTTTTTTTTTTTTCCACAGAGATGGGGTCTCCCTATGTTGCCCAGGCTGGTCTCAAACTCCAGGGCTCAAGCAATCCTCCCACCTCACTTCCCAAAGTGCTGGGATTACAGGTGTGAACCACCGTGCACAGGCTTTTTTTCTTTCTTAGAAACAGGGTCTCCCTCTGTAGTCCAGGTTACAGTGGAGTGGAGTGATTATAGCCTCCTGCAGCCTCAAATTCCTGGGCTCAAGCGATCCTCCAGCCTCAGCCTCCCAAGTAGAGAGGACCACAGGTGCATGCTACCACGCCTGCACCTTTCCATTCTAAACCCAGCTGCAGGGAACATCCTTGCTGGCTTCCCTTTGCTTTCCTATGGAAGGTGGGAGGGGGTGTTCCCTATGGCAGTTTACAAGCATCAGCTCACGGAATTCTCATCATACTCTGGTGAAACGGATTCAGATGTGCATTTGGCAGAGGAAGGGGTTGGATTCTGTGATTGCGGGGCCCTTCGAGGATTCACAGGGCCCCCGGGAACAGAGCCTTCTTGGTCTAGATGGGCTTTTTCAGTAGGAGGAGAGGGTCAAGGAAGCTGAGAAGTGGAGATGAACTGTAGTAATGCTAGCCTCACACCTGGACCTTCTTCATTAAATGAAAGGTGAGGCAGGGCCACCACCCCCATCACACAGAGGAGGAAACTGAGGTTCAGAAAGGGGCGGAGACTTATCTCAGGCTGCACAGCTGAACAGTGACAGAACCAGGAATCACAGCCAAGTCCCTGACCTCCAGTGCCTTCTCCTGGGTTCTCACCACGCACTGGGCCAGGCACAGAACACGTATCAGCTCGCCAGTCCCCACAGAAGCTACAGCCTTATTCTTCCTCCCATTTGTTTGTTTGTTTGTTGTTGTTGTTGTTGTTGTTGTTAAGACAGCGTTTCACTGTCACCCAGGCTGGAGTGCAGTAGCATGATCACAGCTCACTGCAGCCTCGACCTCCAAGGCTCAAGCGATCCTCCCACCTCAGCCTCCTGAGTAGCTGGGACTACAGGCTACACACACAGCTAATTTTTGTATGCTTTGTGGAGATGGGGGGTCTCGCCACGTTGCCCAGGCTGGTCTCAAACTTCTGGGCTCAAGCGATCCTCCCTCCTCAGCCTCCCAAAATGCTGGGATTACAGGCATGAGCCACCGTGCCCAGCCTTTTCCTCCCATTTGATAGCAGGAGAAACTGAGGCTCAGAGACACTAGGTGTGGAACACCACAGGCGCCACACATGCTGAGCACCGTAGCCATGTGCAGGCAGGAGCTGCTGGGGCCCCTGTATCTGGGGCAGATGAGAGAGGAAGGAAAGAGAAGGCAGGGCCTTGCATGAGAGGTTAGCTCATGATGCCTCATTATCGCAAATTCTTATCTTTGAGGCAGAACAGGAAACAGGATGTGGGTTCCCCTTTAAGGGGCTGGCGCCTCACATTGACATGTACCATTGGACACATGTAAGCATCATGGGACAGGTAGTGTCGGTAAGGGGTTGGCACTCAGGCTTTGGAGTCAACAGGCTCCTGGCTGTGTGACTGCAGATTCGTGGCTTGACCTCTCGGGGCTTCTGAATAGCACGGGTTGTTAGGCCTGGTGGAACAGTGCTCAATAAACAGTGACAAGGTACTGAGCACTCCAACAAGTTTTGGAGGCAGGGGCAATTATTTGGCAAAAGAGGCAAAGCCTGTGGAGTGGCCTGGCCAGCTTTACCCCGTCCCTGCTGCCACATCCATCTGCAGTCCTCTGCCTGAGCCCAGCCCTGCCAAGCAAACACACCATCAAGTAGAAGGGAGGTTGCTATGACAGCACAGCTTCTGGACAGACCCTGGCCTCCCACACAATATCCCTCCACTCTGCTGGCCCCAGGCTTTTCCTGTGGAGGCTTCGGAGGTTGCTCCAGCCTGAGGCCAGCCTGGCCCAGATGCTGGCCCAGATGCTGACCCAGATGCTGGCCCAGATGCTGACCCAGACACAGCTGTGTTACATGACCCGGGTTTGCTGAGTACCTACCAGGTTCACATGAGTAGGACAGGCAAGGGCCACCCTGTCCTTCCCTCCTCCCAGGGCTCGACCTGGGCCCGGTAAGTGTCACTTGCCTTTAGGAGCTACGGTACAGCTCTCAGGAATGTCCTGAGTGGCAGGAAGAAAGGGAGAGCCCAGGTTCAAGAGAAGGACACTGGATTGGGTATTAAAGGCCCATGTCTTGGCCTAACTCGGCCTTAGTATCTCTGTGGTTGTGAGCAAACACCCATTTCTCTTTGGGCCTTAGAACTGAGGATTTCTTTCAAACTAGTCAAAACAGAAGCCGTGCACTCAGGAGGCAGGCAGCCCCTTGTTTTGGACGACTGTCTATCACTTACTGGCTGGGTGGCTTAAAGAAAGTTACTCAACATCTCTGAGCCATTTCCTCATCTCAAACTTTTGAACAACAATCCAAGGTTATTTAGAATACTAAATGAAGGCCAGGCGTGGTGGCTCACACCTGCAATCCCAGCACTTTAGGAGGCCAAGGTAGGAGGATAATTTAGGGCCAGGAGTTGAAGACCAGCCGGGGCAACATAGCAAGACCTCATCTCTGCAAAAACTTTTTAAAAATTAAGTCAACAGGCCAGGTGCAGTGGCTCAAGCCTGTAATCCCAGCACTTTGGGAGGCCGAGACGGGCAGATCACGAGGTCAGGAGATCGAGACCATCCTGGCTAACCCGATGAAACACTGTCTCTACTAAAAAATACAAAAAACTAGCCGGGCGAGGTGGCGGGCGCCTGTAGTCCCAGCTACTCGGGAGGCTGAGGCAAGAGAATGGCGTAAACTCGGGAGGCGGAGCTTGCAGTGAGCTGAGATCCGACCACTGCACTCCAGCCTGGGCGACAGAGCAAGACTCCGTCTCAAAAAAAAAAAAATAAATAAAATAAAATAAAAATTAAGTCAACAAATAAATAATAGAATACTAAATGGGAACATTTACAGTGCTTAGAAGACTTACAGTAGGAGCTCAATACATAGCAGCTGTTGCAATTAGCTCATTTTTTTCTTTAAAATAATTTCCACTTTATCAAAATAATACCATACATCAGTGAATCTAAGGCATCACCGATAGTAAGATGCACCGTGACTCACATGCTGTCCAGAGAAAACACTGCCAATTATAGTGGTCAGGTGCAGCACTGATTATGGAAAGATTTATCTTGATTTTAAAGATGTTAAAATGGGCCGGGCATGGTGACTCATGCCTGTAATCCCAGCACTTTGGGAGGCCAGCGAGGGCAGATCACCTGAGGTCAGGGGTTTGAGAACAGCCTGACCAACATGGCGAAACCCTGTCTCTACTAAAAATACAAAACTTATTAAAAAGTCAGGAAACAACAGGTGCTGGAGAGGATGTGGAGAAACAGGAACACTTTTACACTGTTGGTGGGACTGTAAACTAGTTCAACCATTGTGGAAGACAGTGTGGCGATTCTTCAAAGATCTAGAACTAGAAATACGATTTGACCCAGCCATCCCACCCATCCCATTACTGGGTATATACCCAAAGGATTATATATCATGCTGCTATAAAGACACATGCACTTGTATGTTTATTGTGGCACTCTTCACAATAGCAAAGACTTGGAACTAACCCAAATGTCCATCAGTGACAGGCTGGATTAAGAAAATGTGGCACATATACACCATGGAATACTATGCAGCCATAAAAAAGGATGAGTTCGTGTCCTGTGTAGGGACATAGATGCAGCTGGAAACCATCATTCTCAGCAAACTATCGCAAGAACAGAAAACCAAACACCGCATGTTCTCACTCATAGGTGGGAATTGAACAATGAGAACACTTGGACACAGGAAGGGGAACATCACACACAGGGGCCTGTTGTGGGGTAGGGGGAGGGGGGAGGGATAGCATTAGGAGATTTACCTAATGTAAATGATGAGTAAATGGGTGCAGCACACCAACATGGCACATGAATACATATGTAACAAACCTGCACGTTGTGCACATGTACCCTAGAACATAAAGTATATTAAAAAAAATACAAAACTTAGCTGGGCATGGTGGCAGTTGCCTGTAATCCCAGCTACTTGGGGGGCTGAGGCAGGAGAATCGCTTGAACCCAGGAGATGGAGGTTGCACTCCAGCCTGGGCAACAGAGCAAGACTCCATCTCAAAAATAAATAAATAAGTACATAAGTAAAGAAGTAAAGAAAGACGTTAAAATGTGAATACTTTGGCATCTTAGAATTGGTAAAATAGCATACGTGCAGGGAAAGCAAAATAAACTTACCCTAAAGGCAGATAACATGCACTGGTTTCCTGTCTGCTCCCCAGTCTCCCCACGCCGCCTCCCTAGAAGCAACCACTTTGGCTGTGTGGGCAGTTTCTTTCCAGCACGTACACATTTTATATTTCTAAATAATAAGCATATGCTGCTATCTTTGGGCAGATTTGTTTCAGCCCTGTCACCTATCTACCCTCCACTATCTACCAACCAACTAGTACAACGAAAGAGGATTCGTCCACTGTGGAAGCCATGTGGCCTTTTAGAGCTAAATCATTAGTCACGTCTCAGATTTGTCCACTTCTCTATGTATTTTATTTGGTCCCTTCTTCTCCTTTTTTTTTTTTTTTTTTAGATGGCATCTTGCTCTGTCACCCAGGCTGTAGTGCAGTGGTGCGATCTCAGCTCACTGCAAGCTCTGCCTCCCGGGTTCATGTGATTCTCCTGCCTCAGCCTCCCGAGTAGCTGGGACTAAAGGCACGCACCACTGCGCCCAGCTAATTTTTGTATTTTTAGTAGAGACGGGGCTTCACGATGTTGGCCAGGCTGATCTCGAACTTCTGAACTCGTGATCCACCCGCCTCGGCCTCCCAAAGTGCTGGGATTACGGACGTGAGCCACCGCGCCTAGCCCCTTTTTTTCTCCTTTTAGAGACTAAGTCTTGCTCTGTTTCCCAGGCTGGAATGCAGCGATGGGATGACAGCTCACTGCAGCCTCAACCTTCCAGGCTCAAGCAATCGTCCTACCTCAGCCACCTGAGTAGCTGGGACTACAGGCTCGTTCCACTGTGACCAGTAAATTTTTAAAAAATATATATTTTGGGGCTGGGCGTAGTGGCTTACGCTTGCAATCCCAGCACTTTGGCAGGCCGAGACGGGCGGATCACCTGAGGTCAGGAATTCAAGATCAGCCTGATCAACATGGAGAAACCCCATCCCTACTAAAAATACAAAAACTAGCCAGGCACGGTAGTGCATGCCTGTAATTTCAGCTACTCGAGAGGCTGAGGTAGGAGAATAGCTTGAACCCAGGAGGTGGAGGTTGCGGTGAGCTGAGATTGTGCTATTGCACTCTAACCTGGGCTACAGGAGTGAAACTCCATATCAAAAAAAAAAAAAAATATATATATATATATATATTTGTAGAGACAGGGTCTCACCATGTTGTCCAGGCTGATATCAGACTCCTGGGCTCAAGCGAACCTCCTGCCTCAGCTTCCTGAAGTGCTAGGATTACAGGCATGAGACACCATGCCCAGCCTTATGGAGAAGAGTGAGTTTTAAAACTGAGGTATCACTCTTCGGTATTCATATAAACTTGTTTGTTTGTTTGTTTGTCTGTTTGTTTCTGAGCCAGAGTCTCGCTCTGTTGCCAGGCTGGAGTGCAGGATTACATTCTTGAGCCACCTTGCCTAGCCAAGTTTTTTAGGTAACTATTTTTTATAACTAAGCATTGCATTTATTTCCTTTCTTACTCTATTTTTTCTGAAGTTAATAATTCCTTTTTATTACAGCTTTATTGATATATGATCAGTAAGCTGCACATATTTAATATGTACAGTTTGGGCCAGGCACAGTGGCTCAAGCCTGTAATTCTAGCTCTTTGGGAGGCCAAGGCTGGTGGATCACCTGAGGTCAGGAATTTGAGACCAGCCTGGCCAACATGGTGAAACCCCGTCTCTACCGGGAAACCCTGTCTCTACTAAAAATACAAAAAAAAAAAAAAAAAAAATTAGCCAGGCGTGGTTGTGCATGCCTGTAATCTCAGCTAAGGCAGGAGAATTGCTTGAACCCACGAGGTAGAGGTTGCAGTGAGCCGAGATCACTCCAGCCTGGGTTACAGAGCAATACTCCGTCTCAAAAAATAAATAAATAAACAAATAATAAAATGTACAGTTTGATAAGTTTTGACAAATGTGACCACCTGGGAATCCAGCACCACCATGAAGATGGTGAACATCTCCACAGCATCACTAATTCCTCGTGCCCATTGTTAATCCTTTCCTTCCCGCCCTCCCTGACCACCGACCTCATCCGGCGACTGCTGGTCTACTTGTCAGTATAGATGAGTTTGCATTTTCTGAAATTTTGCATAAATGTAATCATGCGGTATGTACTCTGACTCCTTTTCCCTCAGCATCATTATTTCGAGATTCATCTATTACTTGTGTGTATCCATAGCTTGCTCCTTTTTATTACTGAGTAGTGTTCTATTACGGTGCCCATTGTGGGAGGGACACACCACAGTTTATTGAACCACTCACCTGTGGCTGGGTATTGAGGTTGTTTATACCTTTTATGAGTAAAGCTCCCATGAACGTTACTGAATAAGGCCTCAGATAGGCATATGTTTTCTTTCCTTTTGGGTGAATACCTAAGAACAGATTTGTGGGTTTACCCTTTTTTTGTTGTTTTTTGTTTTGTTTTGTTTTCGAGACGGAGTCTTGCTCTGTCGCCCAGGCTGGAGTGCAGTGGCGCTATCTCGGCTCACTGCAAGTTCTGCCTCCCGTGTTCACGTCATTCTCCTGCCTCAGCCTCCCGAGTAGCTGGGACTACAGGCACCCACCACCACGCCCGGCTAATTTTTTGTATTTTCAGTAGAAATTTTTTGTATTTTCAGTATTTTCAGTAGAAATTCAGTAGAGAATTTACAAATTTACTGAATTTGTAAATTCAGTAGATTTTTTGTATTTCAGTTTCACCGTGTTAGCCAGGATGGTCTTGATCTCCTGACCTCATGATCCACCTGCCTCGGCCTCCCAAAGTGCTGGGATTACAGGCGTGAGCCACCGCACCCAGTTTTTTTTTTTTTTTTTTTTTGAGACCGAGTCTCACTCTGTTACCTAGGCTGGAGTGCAGTGGCACGATCTCACTTCACTGCAACAGCCTCCCGGGTTCAAGTGATTCTCCTGCCTCAGCCTCCCAAGCCCAAGTAGCTAGGACTACAGGCCTGAGCCACCATGCCTGGTTAATTTTTGTGTTTTTAATAGAGATGGGGTTTCACCATGTTGGTCTCGAACTCCTGACCTCGGGTGATCCGCCCACCTTAGCCTCCCAAAGTGCTGGGATTACAGGCGTGAGTCACCGCACTCAGCCATGGCTTTACCTTTTTGTGAACTGCAAATGGCTCATACCTGTAATCTCAGCACTTTGGGAGGCCGAGGCAAGTGAATCTCTTGAGCCCAGGAGTTTGAGGTTAACCTGGGCAATATGGCAAGACTCTGTCTCTACAACAAAAAAATACAAAAATTAGCCAGGCGTGGCGGCGTATGCATGTAGCCCCAGCTACTCAGGAGGGTGAGGTGGGAGGATCACTTGAGCCCAGGAGGTTGAGGCTGCAGTAAGCTGTGATTGTGCCACTATACTCCAGCCTGGGCAACAGAGTGAGACCCTATCTGAAACAAACAAACAAACAAGCAAACAGACAAAACTGCAAAATTGTCCTCCAAAGTGGTTTCTATGGTCTGGATATTTGTCGCCTCCAAGTCTCATGTTGATATTTAATCTCCGATGTTGGAAGTGAGACCTGATGGGAAGTGTTCGGATCATGGGGGCTGATCCCTCATGAATGGCTTGGTGCAGGTTTGTTTGTTTGTTTGAGATGAAGTCTTGCTCTATCACCCAGGCTGGAGTGCAATGGCACGATCTCAGCTCACTGCAACCTCCGCCTCCCGGGTTCAAGGGATTCTCCTACTTCAGCCTCCCGAGTAGCTGGGACTACAGGCACATACCACCACGCTTGGCTAATTTTTTTGTATTTTTAGTAGAGATGGGGTTTCACTGTGTTAGCCAGGATGGTGTTGATCTCCTGACCTCGTGATCTGCGCCTGTCTGCCTCCCAAAGTGTTGGGATTTACAGGCGTGAGCCACCGCGCCCGGCCTGCTTGGTGCAGTTCTTGCAGGAGTGAGTTCTTACTCTTTTTTTTTTTTTTTTTTTTTTTTTTTGAGACGGAGTCTCGCTCTGCCGCCCAGGCTGGAGTGCAGTGGCCGGATCTCAGCTCACTGCAAGCTCCGCCTCCCGGGTTCCCGCCATTCTCCTGCCTCAGCCTCCCCAGTAGCTGGGACTACAGGCGCCCGCCACCTCGCCCGGCTAGTTTTTTGTATTTTTTAGTAGAGACGGGGTTTCACCATGTTAGCCAGGATGGTCTCGATCTCCTGACCTCGTGATCCGCCCGTCTCGGCCTCCCAAAGTGCTGGGATTACAGGCTTGAGCCACCGCGCCCGGCGAGTTCTTACTCTTAGCTTCCCTGGAGAACTGGTTGCTGAAAAGAGCCTGGCACCTCCTCCTCTCTCCTGCTTCCTCCTCTCACCATGTGGCAGGATCCCCTCGCCTCCTGCCATGAATGGAAGCACCCTGAGGCCCTCACCAGATGCAGATGCCAGCACCATGTTTCCTGTACAGCCTGTAGAACTGTGAGCCAAGTAAACTTCCTTTCTTCATAAATTACCCAGCCCCAGGTATTCCCTTCTAGCAACACTAAAGAAACTAAACCAGTGGTTTCCATTTGACATTCCCGGCAACAGATGGGACTTGTAGAGGCTCCACACCCTCACCAACCCTTAAGATCATAAGTCTTCTTAATTTTAGCCCTTCTAGTGGGTGTGTACTAGCAGCTCGTCATGGATTTATTTATTTATTTATGTAGAGACGAAGTCTTGCTCTGTCGCCCAGGCTGGAGTGCGGTGGCGCAATCTTGGCTCACTGCAACTTCTGCTCCCGGGTTCAAGCAATTCTCCTACTTCAGCCTCCCAAGCAGCTGGGATTACAGGCGTGCGCCACCACACCTGGCTACATTTTTTTTGTATTTTTAGTAGAGATGGGGTTTCACCATGTTGGCCAGACTGGTCTCGAACTCCTGACCTCAAATGATCTGCCCCCCTTGGCCTCCCAAGTACTAGCATTACAGGCGTGAGCCACCGTGCTCGGCCTAGTCATGGTTTTATTTATTTATTTATTTTTAATTAATTAATTAATTTTTTTTTTGAGACCAAGTCTCACTCTGTTGCCCAGGCTGGAGTGCAGTGATATGATCTCAGCTCACTGCAACCTCCGCCTCCTGGGTTCACGCGATTCTCCTGCCTCAGCCTCCCAAGTAGCTGGTACTACAGGTACCTGCCACAATGCCTGGCTAATTTTTTAAAGCTTATTTTATTTTTATTTTTAGTAGAGACGGGGTTTCACCACATCGACCAGGCTGGTTTCAAACTCCTGACCTCAAGAGATCTGCCCGCCTCAGCCTTCCAAAGTGCTAGGATTACAGGCGTGAGCCACTGCGCCCAGCTGTGGCCAAGATTTTTTAAAGTCAGGCTATGTGTGGTAGCGCATGCCTGTAATCCCAGCATTTTGGAAGGCGGAGGTGGGAGGATCACTTGAGCCCAGGAGTTTGAGACCAGCTTAAGCAACAAAGCAAGACCCTATCACTACAAACAAGCAAACAAAAACTAGCCAGGTGTGGTGGCGCCCCTGTAGTCCTAGTTACTCTGGAGGCTGAGGCAGGAGAATTGCCCAGGAGGTCGAGGCTGTGGTGAGCTGTCATCACGCCACTGCACTCCACCCTGGGTGACCTTGTTTCAGAATAAATAAATAAATAAATAAATAAAATAAAATGGGTAAAATATTTGAACAGCTCCTTCACAAAAGAAGATATATGAATAGCCAATAAGCACATAAAAAGATGTTCAATGGCTGGGCGTGGTGGCTCATGCCTGTAATCCCAGCACTTTGGGATCAGGCAGATCACCTAAGGTCAGGAGTTTGAGACCAGCCTGGCCAATATGGTAAAACCTCGTCTCTACTAAAAATACAAAAATTAGCTAGGTGTGGTGGTGCAAGCTTGTAATCCAGCTACTCGGGGGCTGAGGCAGGAGAATCGCTTGAATCTGGGAGGTGAAAGTTGCAGTGAGCCGAGATCATGCTACTGCACTCCAGCCTGGGTGACATAGCAAGACTCTCTCCAAAAAAAAAAAAAAAGAAAAAGATGTTCAACATTATTAGTCATAAGGGGAGTACACATTAAGACCACAATGAGGCCAGACGTGGTGTCTCACACCTATAATACCAGCACTTTTGGGAGGCTGAGGTGAGCAGATTACTTGAGCCCAGGAGTTGGAGACCAGCCTGAGTAACACTGTAAAACTACCAAAATACAAAAATTAGCCAGGCCTGGAGGTGTGCACCTTTAGTCCCAGCTACTCGAGGCTGAGGGGGGAGGGTCACCTGAGCCTAGGGAGGTTGAGGCTGCAGTGAGCCATGATTGTGCCACTGCACTCCAGCCTGGGCAACAGAGTGAGACTCTGTCTCAAAAATAAAAAAAATAAATAAATAGGCCGGGCGTGGTGCCTCACGCCTGTAAACCTAGCACTTTGGGAGCCTGTGGTGGGAGAATCACCTGAGGTCAGGAGTTCAAGACCAGCCTGGCCAACATGGTGAAACCCCATCTCTACTAAAAATACAAAAATTAGCGAGGTGTGGTGGCTCATGCCAGGAGGCAGAGGTTGAACCCAGGAGGCAGAGGTTGCAGTAAGCCAAGATTGTGCCACTGGACTCCAGCTTGGGTGACAGAGTGAGAAAAAATAAAATAAAATTAAAAAATCTTGGCCAGGCATGGTGGCTCATGCCTGTAATCCCAGCACTTTGGGAGGCTGAGGCAGGAGGATTATTTGAGGTCAGAAGTTTGAGACCAGCCTGGCCAACACTGTGAAACCCCGTCTCTACTGAAAATACAAAAATTAGCCAGGCATGGTGGCAGGTGCCTGTAATCTCAGCTACTTGGGAGGCTGAAGCAGGAGAATCGCTGGAACCCAGAAAGTTGTGGTGAGCTGAGATCGTGCCACTGCACTCCAGCCTGGGTGATAAATAAATAAATAAATAAATAAATAAATAAATAAAAATATTTTTCATGGTTTTAGTAGGAAGATATATTAGGCATGTATGATTACCCCCTCATCTTAACAAGGAATTTCTCTCAGCTCATTTTCTTCAGGGGAGAATTCTCTCCCACCCTGCCTTGCACCTGCTTCTGACCCAAGGACGTGGCAGAAGGAGCTAGGAGTTCCAGCTTTCACCCCTGGCTCCAACCTCTCAGTTGTATAGCCTTTGGAAAGTCACTTAATCCTTTTGGGCCTCAGTTTCCCCATCTAGGGAGTAAGGGAATGTCATGATCTCAGGGGAGGTGGCACAGTCTGATAGGGAGAGGTCTGTCCCAGGGCTCCTGGCTGCCTCTTGGGCAGGGCAGGTCTAGGCTGTCTGGCCCCCTCAGAGCCTTGACTGTCAGGGCCCAGGCTGAGCAGGCTCCCATGATCCCACTGCGTGGCAGGGAGATTAAGGCCAAGAAAGGGAGGGGGCCAGAATCGCACAGCTTGCCCAGGCAGAATGGGCCCCTGCCTTCTGTTCCTGAACTTTCTCTCTGCACCAGAGCCATCTCCGGGCTAGACAGGCTGGTAGAACCAGCCACGTCCTCTCCCTGGGGTGGAGGAAGAGCCTTCTCCCCCCAGGGCCAGAACCTTCCAGCCATCTCCCTCCAGCCTCACCGTTCCCACCCAGAGCCTGAAACTCAGGGCTGTCTGTGCCCAGGGCTGTGCCTGACTTTGGTTATCTAGCACCACCTACAGGATATACTGAGAACAACATGCCACATGGCTTCAAGCCCCAGATTCCAGAAACTGCTGGCTGGGAAGACGCCCATTCATGGATCACACCTGGTATGCCGGGGCCAGAGCTCTGCGCCCTGCATGAGCCTCTGCACTGATCTGCACCACAGCCGTTTAAGGCAGGAACTACATCATAGTATTGAATCAATATAACACCCTTTCATAACGGATACAAATGCAGTTGTTAGATGAAAGGTGTAACTTCTGTTGTTCACAGCAGAGTAGAGTGACTGCAGATAACAACAATGTATTGTATATTTCAAAATAGCTAGAAGAGAGGACTTAAATTGTTCCCAACATATAGAAATGATAAATACTCAAGGTGATGGATACCGCAAATACCCTGACCTGATCATTACATACACTACACTTAAAACAAAAGATCACACATACCTTATAAATATGTAAAATATTATGTCTCAATTTAAAAAACCTTTTAAGGCTGGGCACGGTGGCTCACGCCTGTAATCCCAGCACTTGGGGAGGCCAAAGTGGGCGGATCACGAGATCAGGAGATCGAGACCATCCTGGCTAACACAGTGAAACCCCGTCTCTACTAAAAATACAAAAAATTAGCCAGGCATGGTGGCAGGCGCCTGTAGTCCCAGCTATTCAGGAGGCTGAGGCAGGAGAATGGCGTGAACCCAGGAGGTGGAGCTTGCAGTGAGCTGAGATCGCAACTGCACTCTAGCCTGGGCGACAGAACCAGACTCCGTCTCAGAAAAAAAAAAACAAAACTTTATTTTATACTTATCAAAGGCCCTCTTTTAAACTTACTTAAACAGGTAAGGCACTTAAACACACAGGTATTTAAACTTACTTAAACAGGTTTTTATCACCTACTATACATTGTGAATACATAAAAAGGAAATTGCTGGATGAGATGGCTCCTGTCAGTAATCGAAGGTACTTGAGAAGCTGAGGTGGGAGAACCACTTGAGCCCAGGAGTTTGAGACCAGCCCAAGCAACATGGCAAAACCTTGTCTCTAAAAAAATACAAAAATTAGCTGGGCATGGTAGCATGTGCCTGTAGTACTATCTACTTGGGAGGCTGAGATGGGAGGATCACCTGAGCCCGGGGAGGTAGAGGCTGCAGTGGGCCGTCATGGTGCCGCTGCACTCCAGCCTAAGTGACAGAGTGAGACCTTGTCTCAAAAAGAAAAAAAAATTAGTAGCTATATTATTACTTTTCAAGATGGCGTCTCGCTCTGTTGCCCAAACTGGAGTGCAGTGGCGTGATCACGGCTCACTGCAACCTCCACCTCCCAGGTTCAAGTGATTCTCATACTCCAGCCTCCTGAGTAGCTGGGATTACAGGCATATGCTACCACACCCAGCTAATTTTTAGTAGAGATGGGGTTTTGCCATGTTGGCCAGGCTGGTCTCAAACTCCTAACCTCAGGTGATCCACCCACCTCGGCCTTTGAAAGTCCTGGGATTACAGGCGTGAGCCACCGTGCCCAGCCTAAAAAAAAAAAAAAAAAAAAAAAGTTAAGTAAATAAATAAAAAGGAATTTTCAATCAAGTTCAATCAAGGTAATTTAGCAAAGGTGTTCCTAACACTCCACATGCAGAGTCTGACTTTCCCGGGTCAATTTTTCATTCAGAGCTGTTGAGTCTGTGCTTTTCCAGACAATCTTGTCCTCAGTGTCATCAAGAGCTCAGGAAACGCAGCCTTTCTTCAGAGCACACCACTGCTGTCCCCAGTGTCCTTTCAAGCTGCATGCGTCGATGCACACGTGCAAGCATTGAGGCAGATGGCATAGATGCCACCCAGTCACAACAATCACAAAATATGTCTTGATTTCAGAAATGGTAACATGGGAAGTGGGGGAAGCACATCTGAGAGTGAATGAAAGATGTTGTCCGGCCAGGCGCGGTGGCTCACGCCTGTAATCCCAGCACTTTGGGAGGCCGAGGCGGGCGGATCACAAGGTCAGGAGATCGAGACCACGGTGAAACCCCGTCTCTACTAAAAATACAAAAAATTAGCCGGGCGCGGTTGTGGGCGCCTGTAGTCCCAGCTACTCGGGAGGCTGAGGCAGGAGAATGGCGTGAACCCGGGAGGCGGAGCTTGCAGTGAGCCGAGATCGCGCCACTGCACTCCAGCCTGGGCTGGGCGACAGAGCGAGACTCCGTCTCAAAAAAAAAAAAAGAAAGATGTTGTCAGCGGTACCTTCTTCAAAAGTACTAGGGCACTATTTTGTTATAATGTTAGGTGTGTGAGGCCTCAAGAAACAGAATCCCTCTAACCTTTTCCTGCCTTCCTTTCACCTGCCTTAAGCCAGGACTCTTTTTTAGACAGGATTTTACTCTGTCACCCGGGCTGGAGTGTAGTGGTGCAATCAAGGCTCACTGCAGCCTCCACCTCCGGGGCTCAAGTGATCCTCCCACTTCAGCCTCCTGAGGAGCTGGGACTACAGGTACACTCCACCATGCCCGGCTAATTTGTTGTTTTTTGTAGAGATGAGGTCTTACTAAGTTGCCCAGGCTGGTCTTGAACTCCTGGAGGCAAATGATCCTCCTGCCTTGGCCTCCCAAAGTGTTGGGATTTCAGGCATGAACCACTTTGCCCCTTCTGATCTTGGATTTTAAGACCACCTCACACCCTGGGGGAAGGAATGACAGCATCCTGAAGCTTCCATAAAAACCCGAGAGAACTAGGTTGTAAGAGCTTCCGCGTAACTGACCATGCTGAGGTTCCCGGAGGGCGGCTGCCAGGGGAGAGCATGGAAGCTCTACGCTGCTTCCCCCATATCTCACCCTGTGCGTCTCTTCATCCATATCCTTTGCAATATCCTTTATAATAAACCACTAAACACATTTCCCTGAGTTCCGTGAGCCACTCCCACAAAGTAATCGAACCCAAAGAGGGAGTCGTGGGAACCCCAACTTGAAGCCTGTCAGTCAGAAGTTCCAGAGGCCTGAACTTGCTGCTGGTGTCTGAAGTGGGGGTGGTGGGTAGTCTTGGGGACTGATCCTCCAACCTGTGGGATCTGATGCTATCTCCAGGTAGACAGTGTGTGAATTGGATTGGAGGACACAGACCTAGTGTCTGATGCTTGGTGCATGGGGAAACTCCCCCAGACATTTGGTCACAGAAGTCTTCTATGTTGATGACTGTTGTGGTGGTTTGAGAGGGTTTTTCCTGAAACAGGCACCTATTCTATGCCAATCCTGTGCAAGGGTTAAGAGACACAGCCCCAAACAAGACCGCCTCAGCCCTGTTCTCAGGGATCTCAGGGAGCCACAGGGGAGAAGACATCAAACAATCTTGCAGATAAAATTGTTTAATGAGGCCGGCTGGGGTGGCCCACACCTGTAATCCCAGCACTTTAGGAGGCCAAAGCAGGCAGATCACCAGAGGTCAAGAATTCGAGTCCAGCCTGGCCAACATGGTGAAACCCCATCTCTACTAAAAATACAAAAAATTAGCCGGGCGTGGTGGCGGGCACCTGTAATCCCAGCTACTCGGGAGGCTGACGCAGGAAAATCACTTGAACCTGGGAGGTGGACGCTGCAGTGAGCCGAGATCCCGCCACTGCACTCCACCCTGGGCACGACAGAGTGAGACTCTGTCTCAAATAATAATAATAATAATAATAGTTTAATGATCGCAGTTGTGCTATGAAAGGGGTCAGCCATAGGAGTGATTGTGTCTGGAGTCACAGAGGGTTGCCCTGAGGAAGTTGCATCTGAGCTGTGATGAATGAATAGGAGCTCTCCAGTGAGAGTCAGAGAAACAGGGAAGGCAGAGGCAAGAGTATTCACGACAGCGCTGGGACTGGAGGAGGAGTTTAGGGCCCCCTGCATTGAAAGGCAGTGCGGCCAGTGTGGCTGGGGTCTGATGGATGAGGGCAATGTGGCACGAACTGGAACCAGAGAGGTAGGAAGGAACAGAGATCACACACAGCCTTTTCCAAAAGTGCAGTGAGGAGCCACTGCGGGGCTTTAAGTTGAGAAAGAAACTGAGTCACAGAGAGCGATGGAGCTGGCTGGGTGCAGTGGCTCATGCCTGTAATCCCAGCACTTTGGGAGGCTGAGCTGGGTGGATCACTGAGGTCAAGAGTTCGAGACTAGCCTGACCAACATGGTGAAAACTCTGTCTCTACTAAAAATACAAAAAGTAGCCGGGTGTGGTGGAGCGCGCCTGTAATCCCAGCTATTCAGGAGGCTGAGGCAGGAGAATCGCTTGAACCCAGTAGGTGAAGGTTGCAGTGAGCCAAGATCTCACCATTGCACTCCAGCCAGGGCAACAAGAGTGAAACTCCATCTCAAAAAAAAAAAAAAAAAAAAAAAAAAGTGTCCAGGCGCTGTGGCTCACGCCTGTAATCCCAGCACTTTGTGGAGCTGAGGCGGGTGGATCATCTGAGGTCAGGAGTTCAAGACCATCCTGGCCAACATGGTGAAGCCCCGTCTCTATTAAAAATACAAAAATTAGCGGGGCATGGTGGTGGGTGCCTGTAATCCCAGCTAGTCGGGAGGCTGAGGCAGGAGAATTGCTTGAACCCAGGAGGCAGAGGTTGCAGTGAGCTGAGATTGAGCCATTACACTCCAGCCTGGGAGACAGGGCAATAATTCATCAGAAGAGAAGAGAGGAGGGGAGGGGAGGGGAAGGGAAGGGAAGGGAGGGGAAGGGGAGGGGGAGGGGAGGGGAGGGGAGGGGAGAAGGGAAGGGAAGGGAAGGAGCTAGAATCAGGCCTCGGGTCTAGCTAGTTCTAGCACCTGTGCTTTCAATCCCCCTGGAGGGGCCAGAGGGAACTGAGTCTCTGATCTACCTCCTTCACTGCCCAGCTAGGGAAACTGGTGCCTAGGATGGGGAGGTGGATTGCCCTAAATGGCACAACAGGGCAGGATGTAATCTAGAACCCAGGTCTCCAGGCTCCCAGATCCCCTCTCACACCAGTCCTCAGCAGAGCTGGCCAGACCTTGGCCAAAGCCCCAGCTCCCTGAGTCCCAGGGAAATTATTGGTGCTTGAAGAGCAAAGGGTTGTCCCTTCTTAGGGTCCAGGAAGCTGTGTCAGCCCTGTCCCCAGTTCCCAGTTTGCACTGGTGGTAGCTGGTTAGAACCTGAATCCCAGAGCCCTCTCATGGCCAGACCAGGGCCACAGTGCATCTGGACTCTGGACGCAATAGAGTGAGACCTGCACACACCTTCCTCCACCCACTCTGCTGGGGACGGATCGAATTCCAACCCCAATGACCTCCCAGACCCTCTGAGCCTTCCACCCATGCTTGACGGCAAAAGGGCCCTGAGCCTCCCAGGAACAGAGCACCAAGATTCCAAGGACGGCCAGCCAAGTACGTCTGCAGCACCCCCCTCAGCACAACCCCCAGGACTGAAGATCCTGGACAGACAACCTACTGTTCTTGCTTATTTTTTCAGGAAAAATTTCTGGAACTGAACTGAACGTACTGAGTCAAAGAACCTTGCATCTAAAGATTTTTTGAGACGCCATCAGCAAATTGTCCTCCTGGGATTTTTATACCAATTTACACCCCTTCTAACAGAGTCTGAGGAATGCTGCCCCCACCCTTTATCACCACTAATGCCTCTGGACCCTCTTTTTTGTCTTTGCTAGTCCAATAGGCCACCCCCTCGCTGTTGTTTTAATTTGCACTGTTTGTCATTGAAGAGAGATTCTCAGACTCCACTGTCTGTGGAGCTTGCTAGAAAAATGGAAAGGCAGCCGGGTGCGGTGGCTCACACCTGTAATCCCAGGTAATCCCTGGGAGGCCGAGGCAGGTGATCGATCACCTGAGGTCAGGAGTTTGAGACCAGCCTGACCGACATGGTGAAACCCTGTCCCTACTAAAAATTAGCCAGGCATGGTGATGGACACCTGTAATCCCAACTACTCGGGAGTCTATGGCAGGAGAATTGCTTCAACCTTGGAGGCAGTGGTTGCAGTGAGCCAAGATCATGCCACTGCACTCCAGCCTGGCCAATAGAGTGAGACTCTGTCTCAGAAAAAAAAAAAAAAAAGAAAGAAAGAGAAAGAAAGAAAGAAAGAAAGAAAGAAAGAAAGAAAGAAAGAAAGAAAGAAAGAAAGAAAGAAAGAAAGCAAGCAGGCAAACAGACTGGGAGAAAATATTTGTGAAAAATATATCTGACAGAGAACTTGTAACCAGATATAAAAATAATTCTTTTATTTTAACCCAATAGTAATTAACCAACCAAATATGAAGAATTCTTAACACTTAGTAAGAAGAAGACAATTCAAATAGAGTAGACACTTCATCAAAGAAAATACACAGATAGCTTAGCTGGGCATGGTAGTGGACACCTATAATCCCAGCTACTCGGGAGGCATGAGGGGAGAATCTCTTGAGCCCAGGAGTTCAAGGCTGCGGTGACCTATGATGGCACCACTGCACTCCAGCCTGGGCAACAATGCTAAGACGCTGTCTGTAAAAGAAAAGAAATAGGCTGGGCATGGTGGCTCACACCTGTAATCCCAGCACTTTGGGAGGCTGAGGCGGGTGAATGGCTTGAGCCCAGGAGCTCAAGACCAGCCTGGGCAACATGACAAAATGCTGCCTCTACAAAAAAATACAAAAAGTAGCCAGGGGTGGTGGTGCACACCTGTGGTCCCAGCTACTCAGAGGCTGAGAGGTGAGACGTCAGTTTGAGCCCAGGAGGTCAAGGCTGCATTAAACTGTGATCATGTCACTGCACCCCAGCCTGGGTAACAGAGCAAGACTCTATCTCAAACAAAGCAAAACAAGCAAAGGCCGGACGCGGTGGCTCACGCCTGTAATCCCAGCACTTTGGGAGGCCAAGACGGGCGGATCACGAGGTCAGGAGATAAAGACCATCCTGGCTAACATGGTGAAACCCCATCTCTACTAAAAATACAAAAAAAATTAGCCGGGAATAGTGGCCGGCGCCTGTAGTCCCAGCTACTCGGGAGGCTGAGGCAGGAGAATGGCGTGAACCCAGGAGGCGGAGCTTGCAGTGAGCCGAGATCATGCCACTGCACTCCAGCCCGGGCGACTGAGTGAGACTGTCACAAAAAAAAAAAAAAAAAAAAAAAAAAAATTTAGGCTAAGTGAAAAAAACCAGACAGAGAAAGAGCACAGCCTGCACGATGTCATTTATGTAAAATTCTGGAAAATGCAGTTAATCTACAGTGACAGAAAGCAGACCAGTGACTGCTTGGAGTGGAGGCGGGAGGGCGTGGAGAGGGAATGGGAATGGGAAAGGGGGGATGATTGTATACAGGGGCCACCAAGAAACTTGGCAGTGATGGAGCTTTTTATGACAATTCTCAATTTTTTTTTTTTTTTTTTTTTTTTTTTGAGACGATGTCTTGCTCTGTTGCCCAGGCTGGAGTGCAGTGGCATGATATTGGCTCACTGCAGCCTCTGCCTCCTGGGTTCAAGGTTCAAGTGATTCTCCTGCTTCAGCCTCCCAAGTAGCTGGGATTACAAGCATCCACCACCACTGTTGCAGGAAACAGAGGACTGGAGAGACCAATATGGTTGAATATAGGAGGATGGTTATTAAGGTGCGCACGGGCTCAGTGGATTCACATCCAAAAAGCTGAGCATTGAACAAAAACAGATTTTAGCTTATATAGGCTAGCATCTAAGAGCAAAACAAAGGCAGTGAATTTTACAAAGACAAGTCACGTAATCCATAGCATAACTGCTGACCTGGGGCTAACCTGTGGCTTTGCATAGCCAGTGGCCTAGCAGCTACATCGAAAGAACAACAGGAACTTTGCAAATCTTACTAAATACAACCATTAGCAAACATGGTCATAACTAATAGTTCAGTACATGAGAGACAGTAAAAGAATTTGTTTTTCTTCTTTTAACCTTGCTCGGGGGGTGTCTGGAGCTGATTTCTACAGGCTAGGTCACCACGACCTGTCTAGAGCCTTGCTTGCAGCAGTGAAAAGCTTGTGTTTTTCACTTAACCCTTACTTTCCTTGGACTGAATAAATGCAGCATTTATTTTTCCTTAAATTTCTGCCTCAGCACACTTGGTTAATTTTTGTATTTTTCATAGAGACAGGGACTCACCATGTTGACCAGGCTGATCTTGAACCCCTGACCTCAGGCGATCCACCCACCTCAGCTTAACAAAGTTCTGGGATTACAGGCATGAGCCAGCACACCCAGCCAATTCTCATGGTCTTAATTATGGTGATGGTTTCACAGACAGAACAGATTCCATGTGTAGGGCCTGGGAATCTGCATTTTAACGAATTTCCAGGAATTAGGCTGGGTGCAGTGGCTCACGCCTATAATCCCAGCACTTTGGGAGGCCAAGGCAGGCAGATCACCTGAGGTCAGGAGTTCCAGACCAGCCTAACCAAAATGGTGAAGCTCCATCTCTACTAAAAATACAAAAATTAGCTGGGCGTGGTGGCAGGCACCTGTAATCCCAGTTACTCAGGAGGCTGAGGCAGGAGAATCACTTGAACAGGAGAGGCAGAGGCTGCAGTGAGCTGAAATGGCGCCATTGCACTCCAGCCTGGGGAACAACAGTGAAACTCTGTCTCAAAAAAAAGGGGGGTTTCCAGGAATTTCAGTGCACATCAAAGTTTGCGAAACATTGTTGTAGCAGAATCCTTCTGTCCCCTGGACTCCATGTCACTGAGACCTCTCCTGCTGGAAGGTGTGGATTCAGTGGGGGCTCTTCTGTGAGGACCAGCTACATGTCGGAGGAGGGTGTCCTGAATCACAGCACTGTCATTTTGCAGATAAGGAAACTGAGACCTTGAAATAAACTACATCTTAGGTAAGGATCTCTTGGTTATAAGTAATAGAAATCATCTGAGTTGGCCGGGCACGGTGGCTCACACCTATAATCCCAGCACTTTCGGAATCCGAGGTGGGTGGATCACCTGAGGTCGGGAGTTCGAGACCAACATGACCAACATGGAGAAACCCCATCTTTACTAAAACTACAAAATTAGTCACTTATGGTGGCACATGCCTGTAATCCCAGCTACCCAGGAGGCTGAGGCAGGAGAATCGCTTGAACCTGGGAGGTGGAGGTTGCGGTGAGCCAAGATCACACCATTTCACTACTCCAGCCTGGGCAACAAGAGCGAAACTCCATCTTAAAAAAGAAAAAAAAGAAAAGAAAAGAAAAAGAAATCATCTGAGTTGGCCAGGTGTGGTGGCTCATGCCTGTAATCCCAGCACTTTGGGAGGCTGAGGCAGGTGGATCACCTAAGGTCAGGAGTTTGAGACCAGCCTGACCAACATAGTGAAACCCCGTCTGTACTAAATACAAAAAAGTAGCTGGGTGTGGTGATGCATGCCTGTAGTTCCAGCTACTTGGGGCGCTGAGGCAGAAGAATCACTTGAACCCAGGAAGCAGAGGTTGCAGTGAGCTGAGATTGCGCCATTATACTCCAGCCTGGGCAACAAGAGCAAAACTCTGCCTCAAAAAAAAAAAAAAAAAAAAAAAAAAGTGGGTATAAATATGACTGCAACACGGCCCCGAGCTGCTCCTCCCTGCCTATGGGGCTGCACGTCTGCAGGAGCAGTCACAGAGCTGTGACACCACCAGAGCTGTAGGGCTGCTTCTTCCATAAAGCTATTTTCCTCTACCTCCAGCTTGCCCTTGTATTCTTTCCTGAGTGAAGCCAAGAACCTTCACAGGCTAAGCCCCACTTTGGGGCTTATATACCCTGCATCAAAACCCCAGCTGCCCCAGCACTCTGGATGGCTGAGGCTTGAGGCCGGAAGTTTGAGACCAGCCTGGCCAACATGGCAAAATCCCAATACAAAAATTAGCCAGGTATGGCGGCGTGCACCTGTAATTCCAGCTACTTGGGTGGCTGAGGCACAAGGATTGCTTGAACCCGGGAGGTGGAGGTTGCAGTGAGCCAAGATTGCACCACTGTACTCCAGCCTGGGTGACAGAGTAACACTCTGTTTCCAAAAAAAAAAAAAAAAAAATCCAGCTGAAATCTTTCTGTCGTCTGCTTAGATGTCCCCTGGGTAACACCCCCATCCCCAAGAGCCTCAGGTTTTCATCCTTCCACCTTGAAAACTTCAATGGAAAGAGCAAAAGTCTAGGGCAGAGTCTCATTGGTCTGGGTAGATCATGTGCTCATACCTGAACCAATCACTATGGGCAGAGAATGTGTAACCCTTGTGGGCCAGCTCTGGGTCATATCCTCACCATAGGAGCCAGAAATGGGATCCTGTCTCCAAACTGCATGGACTATGTCAACCTTAAATATTGAGATTTAGCAAATATGATTAAGTAGAGAATTTATCTGAGTTTGCAGCTTGAGGATAGCCACCTGGGCGACACCAAATCCAAACAAATGGGGTCAGCATTTGAAAGTGGAGAAGTTGGTTGGGGGCGGTGGCTCACACCTGTAATCCCAGCACTTTGGGAGGCAGAGGCGGGTGGATCACCTCAGGTCAGGAGTTCGAGACCAGCCTAACCAACATGGTGAAACCTCGTTTCTACTAAAAATACAAAAATTAGCCAGGCATGGTGGCAGTCACTTGTAATCCCAGCTACTCAGGAGGCCGAGGCAGGAGAATTGCTTGAACCCGGGAGGCAGAAGTTGCAGTGAGCCGAGATTGCACAGTTGCACTCCAACCTGGGCGACAAGAGCAAAACTCCGTCTCAAAGAAAAAGAAAAAGAAAGTGGAGAAGTTGGCCGGGTACGGTGTCTCACGCCTGTAATCCCAGAACTTTGGGAGGCTGAGGTGAGCAGATCACTTGAGGTAAGAAGCTCGAGACCAGTCTGGCCAACATGGTGAAACCCCGTCTCTACTAAAAATACAAAAATCATCCGGCATAGTAGTGCATCCCTGTAATCCCAGCTACTCCGGAGGGTGAGGCACGAGAATTGGTTGAACCTGGTAAGTGGAGGTTGCTTGAAGCCAAGATCACGCCACTGCACTCTACCCCGGGTGACATAGTGAGTGAGGCTCCATGAAAAAAAAAAAAAGAAAAGAGAAAAGACAGTGGAGAAGTTAAGCGTTCACTTACATAGGCAGAGGCAGAAATTTTAGCAGGATTACATTTTCCACAGAAGACCCATGCATACACCCCAGTGATCTGATTGGTTACAGATTGTTACATTCCAAAGAAGTTTCGTTTATTACTCCCTGAGGAGGGGCAATGATCTGAGGGGTTCTTATCTCTGGTGCCACTTAGTCCTAACTATTTACAGGAAAAAAGGCAGAAGTGACAGCTGTATATCACATGACTCAGGCTGCATAGCCACATTTCTCTCCAGGCTCAGAATGATTTAAAGTTCAAATGGCCTTGAGTTAGTTTACATTTGGATTGTTTCATTTTACAACTAAGAGTGGAGAAAAGATGTTCCCCAAAACAAGACCAAGTGCCACAGCTGGGATGAGGCCTGAGTACTGAGCAGGCATTAAAACAGCCAGAAAAGATCAGGAAGGGCCGGGTGTGGTGGCTCAAGCCTGTAATCCCAGCACTTTGGGAGGCCGAGGCAGGTGGATCACTTGAGGTCAGGAATTCAAAACCAGCCTGGCCAAATAGTGAAACCCTGTCTCTACTAAAAATATACAAAATTAGTGGGGTATAGTGGTGCATGCCTGTAATCCCAGCTACTTGGGAGGCTGAGGGAGGAGAATTGCTTGAACCTGGGAGGCGCACGTTGCAGTGAGCCAAGATTGCAACTCTGCACTCCAGCCTGGGTGACAGAATGAGAGTAAACAAAAAAACCAACCAAACAAACAAACAAAACACAGTCAGAAAATATCAGGAAGGGCTGGGCATGGTGGCTCACACCTGTAATCTCAGCACTTTGGGAGGCCGAGGAGGGTGGATCACGAGGTCAGGAGTTCGAGACCAGCCTGGCCAACATGGTAAAAACCTGTCTTTACTAAAAATACAAAAATTAGCTGGGCATGGTGGCATGTTCCTGTAGTCCCCGCTACTCAGGAGGCTAAGGTAGGAGAATCAATTAAACCTGGGAGGCAGAGGCTGCAGTGAGCCGAGATCACGCCACTGCACTCCAGTCTGGGCGACAGGGCAATAGTCTGTCTCAAAAAAAAAAAAAAAGGCTGGGCACAGTGGCTCATGCATGTAATCCCAGCATTTTGAGAGGCCGAGGTGGGTGGATCGTTTGAGGTCAGGAATTCGAGACAAGCCTGGCCAACATGGTGAAACCCCATCTCTACTAAAAATACAAAAATTATCCAGGCGTGGTGTTGCATGCCTGTAATCCCAGCTGTTTGGGAGGCTAAGCCAGGAGAATCGCTTGAACCCGGGAAGTGAAGGCTGCAGTGAGCCAAGATCATGCCATTGCATTCCAGCCTGGGTGATGGAGTGAGACTCTGTCTTATAGGAGGCTTACAAATACTTAGTCATCAATATGTGTAAACCGGGAGATTCCAGTTAAAACCTGGAATTCTGGCTTCTTTTGTAAAAAGAAAACAGGCAGGGCTGGGCACGGTGGCTCACACCTGTAATCCCAGCACTTTGGGAGGCCGAGGCGGGCGGATCACAAGGTCAGGAGATGGAGACCATCCTGGTTAATATGGTGAAACCTTCTCTCTACTAAAAAGACAAAAATTAGCCGAGCATGGTGGCGGGCGCCTGTAGTCCCAGCTACTAGGGAGGCTGAGGCAGGAGAATGGCGGGAACCCGGGAGGCAGAGCTTGCAGGGAGCCCAGATTGCGCCACTGCACTCTAGCCTGGGCCACAGAGTGAGACTCCGTCTAAAAAAAAAAAAGAAAGAAGAAACAGGCAGGACAGGCCCACATTCCTGATCCTCAAGATCACCTGAAGCCAGGCTCAACCTCCACTGGCCTCCTGCAGGAGCAAGCTTGGGACCCTTGTCTGAGCCCAGGGATTTTTGCCTGAGTGGCTGTAGGCTGCAGGCAGTTGAGTTTATGCTGCTGGGATTGGCGGAATCCTTGGAGAGCTGTGCAGTTAGTGATGGGTCCCCAGGTGGGGCCCTTCCTGCTGTCTTCAGGCCAGGCCCTGTGCAGGGCTCTGGGGCTCCTCCTCACCCGTGTGCAGCTCCTCACACCATTTGTGGCCTTCACTGATTCACTGACTCTTCTCATCAGCCCTCGGAGGCCACACAGGTGGGGAATTGGCAGCACTATGGAGGTGCGAAGGAGGTGGGACTTCCCCAAGGTCACAGCACCAAGATGGGGCCGGGCTACTCTGGGTGGGGCTCCCAATCCACCTCTCCCAGGTCCAGGGACAGGATCAGCTTCGGAAGGCTGATTCATGCTCACGCTGTCATGGGAGGTTGACTCACAAAGGCAGCTGTGCAGCCAGGAACACCTGGGGCGGACCCCCAGCTCTGCCACTTACAAAACCTGTGGCATCAGGTGAGTTTTGGCTCTTTAGTCTCTTCCTGTCTCAAATGTGGAAAATGCAAGACAGCTTACAGGAAGACTGTCGGCATTCAATGCAACTGACATCACAATAAAAGGTATATTAAATTCTCCGCTCAGGGACTGTGCTATGCACTCGAAAAGTGGGAATAAAATAGATGTTGTCTTTGTAGGACAGCTGGCAAAACTGGTGTGATCTTGCCCCCCCCCACCCTCCACGGAACATTGGGCGATGTCTGAATATATTCTGATTGTCACAACTGGAGGGGCCGGGCGTGGTGGCTTGTTCCTGTAATCCCAGCATTTTGGGAGGCAAAGGTAGGTGGATCACCTGAGGTCAAGAGTTCAAGACCACCCTGGCCAATTTGGTGAAACCCTGTCTCTACTAAAAATACAAAAATTAGCTGGCCGTGGTAGCATGTGCCTGTAGTCCCAGCTAGTTGGGAGGCCGCAGGAGAATCACTTGAACCCAGGAGGCAAAGGTTGCAGTGAGCTGAGATCATGCCATTGCACTCCAGCCTGGGCAACAGAGTGAGACTCAATCTCAATAAATAAATAAATAAATAAATAAATAAATAAATAATCCTGGAACGGGGACTGGTTACTTCTGGCATCATGTGTATAGAGACCAGGAATGCTGCTAGCCATCCTACAGCGAACAGGACAGCCCCCACAATAAGAAGTGTATCCAGCCGGGCGCAGTGGCTCATGCCTGTAATCCCAGCACTTTGGGAGGCTGAGGTGGGCGGATCACCTGAGGTCGGGAGTTCGAGACCAGTCTGACCAACATGAAGAAATCCCATCTCTATTAAAAATACAAAATTAGCTGGGTGTGGTGGCGCATGCCTGTAAACCCAGCTACTGTGGAGGCTGAGGCAAGAGAATCGCTTGAACCCGGGAGGCGGAGGTTGTGGCGAGCCGAGATCATGCCATTACACTCCAGCCTGGGCAACAAAAGCGAAACTCTATCTAAAAAAAAAAAAAAAAAAAGTGGCTGGGCGCAGTGGCTCACGCCTGTAATCCCAGCACTTTGGGAGGCCGAGGCAGGCAGATCACGAGATCAGGAGATGGAGACCATCCTGGCTAACACAGTGAAACCCTGTCTCTACTAAAAATACAAAAAAAAAAAAAATTAGCCTGGCGTGGTGGCGGGTGCCTGTAGTCCCAGCTACACGGGAGACTGAGGCAGGAGCATGGCATGAACCCGGGAGGCGGAGCTTGCAGTGAGCCGAGATCAAGCCCCTGCACTCTAGCCTGGGTGACAGAGCGAGACTCCGTCTCAAAAAAAAAAAAAAAAAAAAGTATATCCAGCCCAAAATGTTAATCGTGTTGGGATTGAGAAACCCTCCTATAGCAGGACATAGACATTTAAACCTACGATTACATGTGTGTGCATAAACACGTGAGAGGAAACACAGGCCGGGTGTGACCCAACGAAGTTCCCTATAGAAAGTGATGAGATCTGTGCTGGATGTGAGGGGTGAATAGGAGTTATGAAAGTAATGAGGGAAAAAGTTGTTTAAGTAACAGCAAAGGCAAAGGTTTGGGAGCTAGAAAAAGAGCCTGGGCTAGGCGCAGTGGCTCACACCTGTAATCCCAGTAGTTTGGGAGGTCGACGCAGGCAGAGCGCTTGAGGTCAGGAGGTTGAGATGAGCCTGGAACATGGCAAACCCCATCTCTACTAAAAATACAAAAAATTAGATGGGTGTGGTGGTGTGCGCCTGTAGTCCCAGGTACTCAGGAGGCTGAGGCAGGAAAATCGCTGATTCCAGGGAGGCAGAAGTTGCGGTGAGCTGAGATTGCCATATTGCACTCAAGCCTGGGCAACAGAGCAAGACCCTGTTTCCAAAAAAATAAAAAAAAAAAAAAAGGAAAAGAGCCATATATATATATATATATATATATATATTTTTTTTTTTTTTTGAAATGGAGTCTCGCTCTGTCGCTCAGGCTGGAATGTGGTGGCACGATCTTGAAGAGGCCAATATTTTTAAGGAAGTAAACTTTCTCGATGTGACTGGAATGCAGAGTATAAGGAGGGAAGTGGCGACAGGTCACGTTAAGGAGCTGATAGTTTATCCAGGGAGTTAAGGGATGTAATTGAAGGATGGAACAGGGCGTAGCATGAGTAGATCTGCTTCTGAAGACCTCAGAAGGGCCTCAGAAGACCTCAGCAGGGCCTGGAGGCAGGAGGCCAGTAAGGAGGCTGCTGTGGGTATCATGGGTGAGACAGAACGTGGGAGTGGGGGAGGGAGGAAGAGCATCTTCAGAACAAGATGGACAAAGTCTCAGAGCCAAAGATCAACCAGTGAGGAAAACAAGCAACTCAGCCGGGCATGGTGGCTCATGCCTGTAATCCCAACACTTTAGGAGGCCAGGGCAGGTGAATCACTTGAGGTCAAGAGTTCGAGACCAGCCTGGCCAACATGGTGAAACTACCATCTCTACTAAAAATACAAAGATTAGCCAGACATGGTGGTAAGCGCCTGTAATTCCAGCTACTCAGGAGGCTGAGGCAGGAGAATCGCTTGAACCTGGAAGGCGAAAGTTACAGTGAGCCAAGATCGCGCCACTGCACTCTAGCCTGGGCAACAGTGTGAGACTTTGTCTAAAAAACTAAATAGGCCGGGTGTGGTGGCTCATGCCTGTAATCCCAACACTTTGGGAGGCCGAGGTGGGCAGATCACCTGAGGTTGGGAGTTCTAGATCAGCCTGACCAGCATGGAGAAACCCTGTCTCTACTAAAAATACAATTAGCTGGGCGTGGTGGCGCATGCCTGTAATCCCAGCTGCTCGGGAGGCTGAGGCAGGAGAATCGCTTGAAGAAATCGCTGAGGCGGAGGTTGCAGTGAGCCGAGACCACACCAATGCACTCCAGCCTGGGCGACAGAGTGAGACTCTCTCTAAAAAGAAAGAGAGAGAGGGGGAGAGAGAGGAAAGGAAGGGAAGGGAAGGGGAGGGGAGGGGAGAAGGGGATGGGAGGGGAGAAGACGAGGGGAGGAGGGGAAGGGGAGAAGAGGAGGGGAAGGGGAGAAGAGGAGGGGAAGGGGGAGGGGAAGGAAGGGAGGAGAAGGGAGGAGGGGAGGGGAGAGCTGAGGGAAGGGAAGGGGCAACTCCACATAGGATGAGAGAGAGAGGACCTCCAGAGGGCTGTGGGTGTGGGCAGCAGGGAGAGCTAGCCTGGACCGGTGGGAGCTGGAAAAAGGCCTTTTGAGGAAACAACATCCAAGCAGAGCCCTGAAGGCTACCCAGGAGCTGGGCAGGGGAAGAGGTGGGGCAGGGAATCAGCACGTTCTGGCACAGCCTCTAGGGCTCTGCCGCCAGACAGACCATTTTGAGAACCACATCTCCCTTTGTAAACCTCCATACTGAAGTTAGTTCATCATCTCTAACCAAAAGGCCTGGGTTTGTCCCCGCCAGTTCCTCCCAGCAGGCACTCCTTCGCACCCTCCGAGAACCTCGACCGATTTGTCTAGAATTTCTGCAAGGGTCAGGAAGGCACTTCAGGGAGATTTCCAAGCAAGGCATGTGAGTGAGCCGTCTTAGGGGTAGAGTCCCAGCCCCAGTGGGGCAGGTCCAGCTGCCACTGAGAAATGGACAAGCTGTTCCCTCTGGGATCTGATCAAATTGCAAAATCATGAGCAAATAAATGATCATTGTTTTCAGCCACTAAGTTTCAAGTTGGTTTGTTACACAGCAAAGACAACTGAAGCAAGCAGCTCCTGGCGTTGAGCATCTGCTGTGTGTCCTGCACTGTGTTCCGTGTTCTGTGAGCAACAGCTTGTTAACTTCACTCGTCCTTCTTATCAGAGGAGGACTTTTAGAGAAATTAAATAATCCCATCCCAGAGCACAGTCAGGAAGTTAGAGACAGGAGGACTCAGAAGTCCCAACACTTACTTGTGAGGAACGAGGTTCCTGGCCACAAGCCTACATGCGATCTCTCAGGCCCAGCCAGAAGCAATGACAAAGGCTGAGCCTGGCAGGCCTTAGTGGGGTGGCAGGAAGAGCTGCCTCTTTTTCTTTCTTTCTTTTTTTTTTGGAGACGGAGTCTCGCTCTCCATCAGGAGTGCACTCGGGCTGGAGTGCAGTGGTGCGATCTCAGCTCACTGCAACCTCTGCCTCCTGGTCTAAAGCGATTCTCCTGCCTCAGCCTCCTGAGTAGCTGGGATTATAGGCCCCTACCACCACTCCCAGCTAAGTTTTGTATTTTTAGTAGAAATGGGGTTTTACCATGTTGGCCAGGCTGGTCTCGAACTCCTGACCTCAAGTGATCCACTTTCCTTGGTCTCCCAAATTGCTGGGATTGCAGGTGTGAGCCACTGTGCCTGGCCTAATTTTTGTATTTCCCTCTTTTTTTATTTTTATTTTTTTTCTGGGTAGAGACAGGTTTTTGCCATGTTGCCTAGGCTGGTCTCGAACTCCTGGGCTCAAGAGATCCTCCTGATTCGGCCTCCCAAAGTGCTGAGATTACACAAGCACAAACAGTGCAAGGAATCTTGAACACACTTTACTATCAGTAATTTTCCACTCCAGCCCTTCTCCCTCTTGTCCCACTCTGACCCGCACCAAGTCCATAAAACAGCAGGAGTCTTTTTTTTCCTGAGGATTCCCTCAGCAGTGAGAAGACACCCCCATGTGTAATACATCTCACCCTTACCTGGCGCTGTCCTGTGGGGAAAAAAATGGAACATAAGGGGAGTGGCGTTTTCTCCTCTTGCTTACGCCATCATAGTAAGCAATTACAGGCTTCACTGTTACTTTCACTGTAGCCCATTGTCTTCATGGACTAAGGTAAGGGGACAGCTCGCAGTCTCTGACTCACGCACCCGCCTCTTTCAGAGAAATTGCACTCACAGCCTCCCGGCAGTGGCCTCTTCCCTGTACTGGCCTTGGTTCCCACGTCCCCAGTCAGCCTTAAGTCCTTCCCACTCTGCTTTCTGTGCCCCTGCCACCGTCTAGTTCCAGGGTCACATCCTTTGTAATCCCATTCAAACCGCAAAGCTCCCATTGTGACATCAAGACTCGATAGTGACCACTTCGGATTATCGGTCACTGTAATGATGATGACAGCAGCTGTATTTGTTGAGCACGAGCTATTCCCAGCACTGCCTTGTGGATCTGTTGGGCAAACATTATTGAAGAAAGAACTGGCCGGATGCCATGGCTCGTACCGTAATCCCCGCACTTTAAGAGGCCGAGGCGGGAGGATGACTTGAGCCCAGGAATTCGGGACTACCCTGGCTGACATGGCAAAACCCAGTCTCGACAAAAAAATACAAAAATTAGCTGGGCATGTGATGTGTTCCTGTGGTCCCAGCTACTAGGGAGACTGAGGTGGAAAGATCTCTCGAGCCCAGGAGGTCGAGGCTACAGTGAGCCATGATTGTGCCACTGCACTCCAGCCTAGGCGACAGAGCGAGAACTTGTCTCAAGACAAACAAAAAAAAAGTACTCTCACCTAAAATACGGTTTACAAAGCATGCCTTTCCAAAAGGCTATCAAAAGGGTTTAAAATATTAAAGTTTCGGGAGGCTGAGGCAGAAGAATCGCTTGAACCAGGGAATCAGAGGTTGCAGTGAGCCGAGATTGCGCCACAGCACTCCAGTCTGGCGACAGAGCATGACTCTGTCTAAAAAAAAAAAAAAGAAAGAATACTAACACAAGCTGCCTCTAGGTCTCATTTGAGCTAAACACTCCTCCAGGTCAGGTCAGGCTCAAATCATCTCTAGGTAACCTCAAATCTACTGGCAGCAAGGTCACAGTAGTTAAGAACAGTAGCTAACAGCATGGGCTACACTGGGTAATCAGGTAGCTGTGGGACACTTCAGGCAAATTGTTAAACCTCTCTGATTCTCAGTGTCCTCACCTGCAAACAGAACAGTGTTAGTGCCGACTTCCTGGGGCTGTTGCAAGGAGTCAATGAGATAATGCTTATAAGGCCTCAATAGACTAGGGGTTCAATAATTGTTGGGTTTTATTGTTACAAAATACTGGTGAGAGTGGTAGCTATGCCCAGGAATACTGAGATCCCTCCAGAAAGAAGACCAGTCTTATTTAAAGGAGTATCCTGGTTGGCAGGACTTCCCAACTGCTCAGCAGAAAATCCAGAGAAGCAGTCATCCTTGGTGCAGGATCCGGATTCCAGCTGAGTTTAAGTCCTCCAGTCTCTGAGCCAAGGTTCTTAACCAGCCTGGAGTAGTGGCTCAGAACTGTAATCCCAACACTTTGGGAGGCAGAGGCAGAAGGATCGCTTGAGCCCAGGAGTTGTAGGCCAGCTTGGGCAACATGGTGAAACCCCTTCTCTAAAAAAAAAAAAAAAAGAAAGAAAAGAAAATTAGCTGAGTATGGTGGCACAAGCTTGTAGTCCCAGCTACTCGAGAGGTAGAGGTGGAAGGATCAATTCAGCCAAGGAGGTCAAGGCTGCAGTGAGCTGTGATCCTGCCACTGCACTCCAGCCTAGGTGACAGAGTGAGACCATGTTTTTGTTTTTTGAGACAGAGTTTTGCTCTTGTTGCCCAGGCTGGAGTGTAGTGGTGCGATCTCGGCCTCCCAGGTTCAAGCAATTCTCCTGCCTCAGCCTCCCCAGTAGCTGGGATTACAGGCATGTGGCACCATGCCCAGCTAATTTTTGCATTTTTAGTACAGACAGGGTTTCTCCATGTTGGTCAGGCTGGTCTCAAACTCCTGACTTCAGGTGATCCACTCACCTCAGCCTCCCAAAGTGCTGGGATTACAGGCATGAGCCACCGCCAAATGGCCAAGACCCTGTCTTTTTTTTTTTTTTTTTTTGAGATGGAGTTTCTTGTTGCCCAGGCTGGAGTACAATGGCGTGATCTCAGTTCACTGCAACCTTAGTCTCCCGGGTTCAAGCGATTCTCCTGCCTTAGCCTCCCAAGTAGCTGGGATTACAGGTGCCCGCCACCACACCCAGCTAATTTTTAGTATTTTTAGTACAGATGGGGTTTCACCATGTTGGCCATGCTGGTCTCGAACTCCTGACCTCGTGATCTGCCTGCCTTGGCCTCCCAAAATGCTGGGATTATAAGCATGAGCCACCACGCCCGGCCAGATCCTGTGTTTAAAAAAAAAAAAAAGAAAAAAAAAAATGTCTTAACCTTCAGAAAGTATCAGGGTTACTGAGGGCTTGTTTACAATGCATAGTCTTAGAGACCTCCCTCCAGGTTTTGAGTAAGACCTGGGATTGGGTACACTTAACAAATGCCTCAGGTAATTCTTTTTTTTTCTTTTTTCTTTTTTTTTTTTGAGATTGAGTCTTGCTCTGTCACCCAGGCTGGAGTGCAATGGCATGATCTCAGCTCACTGCAACCTCCGTCTCCCAGGTTCAAGCGATTCTCCTCCTGCAGCCTCCTGAGTAGCTGGGATTACAGGTGTGTGCCACCACACCCAGCTCATTTTTGTATTTTTAAGAGAGATAGGGTTTCACCATGTTGGTCAGGCTGGCCTCAAACTCCTGACCTCGTGATCTGCCCACCTCAGCCTCCCAAAGTGCTGGGATTACAGGCATGAGCCACGGTGTCTGCCTCAGGTAATTCTTCAAAGTCCCAAACACTGCCTTAAACCAGGAATAGACTGACTTCTATTGTAAATGGGCCAGAGAGTAAACACCTTTGGCTTTGTGGGCCAGATGTCTCTGTAACTACTCAACTCTTGCTTTGGTGGTGGAAAAAAAAAAAAAAAAAAAAAGGCCATAGGTTCATAAATGAATGGGTGTGGCTGTGTTCCAATAAAATTTTATTTATAAAAATAGGTGGTAAGCCTGATTCAGTGTGTGGGCCATCGTCTGCCAGTCCCTGTTCTCTTCTATATATAACCAATAAAGACACAGAGATGTATGTATAAAAAAGTGATATGTCTTTAATTTAAAATTATGACCAGGAAATAACTAGTCAGTTTAAGTGATCCAGACTTCCTCTTCATACCCAAATGGAACAGACACAATATTGGCTCAGATTTCCAACCCCAGAACAAAACCAAACCGAATCCTTGGGAAGTCCCTGCAGTGACCTTGCTGGGGCCATCAGACTGCAGAGTGGAGGCGTCCAAGCTCCTGGGCTGCTGTTCTCCAGCCACACTGAGAAGAGCTTTCCCTCTTCCAGCAACTCCCTCGCTGGGTCCGATATCCCCCTTCACCTCCCTTTTAGCTGGCACTGCACGAATGCCTCCACAGAGAGGCTGACACTACAGCAGTCACTTCCAAACTGTCTTCGGTGCATCTTCAGGGCCACCTTCCTGTGGTCACAATAGAGGAGCTGAGCATTCTAAACGTTCCTGCCCAGGAGGGCGGCGTCTTCACTTTTTAGCTGAGGTCTGGAGCCCTGAGTTGTAACCATTGGTCACGTGTGGCTGAGGCACCGGCAGCAAATCGGCAAACTTGGGAAACGATCTGGGGAGATGTAAGGGCCTTGGTAATTGATGGTAAGTCTGAAAATGAAACAGACAAATGGCATCTGGGTAAAATCCTTACAGACATGTCAGAAGAGAAAGTGTAAAATGGAACAGGGAACAGCACCTCCTTCAGCACTCCAAGGCTCTGCCTGCTCTTCCCTGAGCACAGAATCCAAAGGGTCCCATTTCTGGTGTGTGTGTATGTTTTGTTTTTTTTTTTTTTTGAGATGGAGTCTCGCTCTGTCGCCAGGCTGGAGTGCAGTGGCGCGATCCAGGCTCACTGCAACCTCCGCCTCCTGGGTTCAAGCGATTCTCCTGCCTCAGCCTCCTGAGTAGCTGGGATTACAGGTGCACACCACCACACCCAGCTAATTTTTGTATTTTTCGTAGAGACGGGGTTTCACCATGTTGGCCAGGATGGTCTCGATCTCTTGACCTCGTGATCCACCCGCCTCGGCCTCCCAAAGTGCTGGGATTACAGGCTTGAGCCACCGCGCCCGGCCAGGGTCCCACTTCTTAGGTTGGCTTCGCCTCTTCCTCCTCCTACATTCAGGGTCAAGAATGGCTTTGGATTCGCTCAGCCACTCAGAGAGAGTCTCAAGAGAACAGGAGGCACTGAGGGCTGTGGCAGGGGAAGAGTCCAGCGTGTGATGCTCAGCAGGGCTTTTTTTGCTGAATTTTGGAAATGTGGAGTCAGCAGAGGAGGAAGGGTGTGGCCACAGGGCGGCCCTCCTGGAGGCCTTCCTAGGAGGGGTTCACACACAGAACAAATACAACTGGCTAGAAGCAAGCCTCCGCGCAAAGCCAACAGGTCACTCAGACCCACTGCAGTGGGGCAGCAAGCTTCCACACTAGTTGGCTTTCTCGAAAATTTACAGCATCCAAAGCTTGACCTGAGTCAAAAGCTCTAGGGGCAAACCACCAAAGGACTACCCAGAGATGCTGTGGAAATCCAGAGAGTGGCCAAACCGTCCTCATCACACACAGTATTCCCGAGCCAGACTGGCTGCACACTGCATGCATTACGGAGGCGTCCCAGCGCAGTACTTAACAAGGGCCTGTGCTGTGCCTGGGGTGGGGTCAGGGGAGAGCACAACAGTCATTGGAGTCCCCTGAGAACTGAGGCACAGTGAGAAGGAGAAAAGGGTGGGGTTTCCTCCTTAGGCAAAGTCACACTGCCTCCCAAGGGAGGAAGATATTATTGCTCAACTGCCAGCACCAGTGACATGACCCTACTTGAAAGGATGGCACCTGGGGTAGGGCAGTTCAGGAGAGACCCAGGCTGGGCGACAGCCCCCAGTGACAGCCTGCTGTGTTGTTCCTTACAGTTGTCCAAGACCAAGGCTGGGTCATGTCACAAGCCTGGGGTCGTGACAACACGTGTCCCATCACATGCACCTGTGACCCCCAGCTAACCAATCTTCTGGGTCTTAGCAAGGCAGCTCAAGTAGGGGGAGTAAGAGTTTGGGTCCCGGGAGCCCAACAAATTCCTCTTCTCAAAAACAGTGCAACCCCTAAGCGTTTATTAAAGAGGGAGCTGTGCACATGGCCGGCCTAAGGCCAAGGCCAATCACAGGACCCACTTACAAGACCATGGAGTTTTCATCCCATCATGGCAGAAGGCTGGCCTGACCCCTGCCCTCACTGGATGATGCTGTCTGGCTGCCCATTCTGGGCCACCTGCCCAGGGTCAGAGGTGGGGGCCGGGTTAGCTGTGTTGCTCTGCAGGTAGCGGCGGAAATCTTTGATCATGGGCCGGAGGACCTGGATGAGGACGCTCAGGGCAGCCTGTGTGCCCTCCATGGCCTGGGCCTGGCGCTCCTGGGCACAGGCCTGCACTTCCTGGGAGCGGCGGATCATCTGCAGTAGGTCGTTTTGCTGCTCCAGGTGCTGTGCGATCTCCTTCACATGCAGGTTGGTGACCCGCTGCTCCTGTATCAGCTTGGCGGAGTTGAGAGCAATGCGGCTCTTGAGCGCTTGCGGCTTGACCGATGTGTCTGCATGCTGGGCCATCATGTCCACAGGGGCCTCCGGTGGCAGCGGCGGGGGCGCCTCAGCCGTGCAGTACTCCACCACGCCCTCCTCCAGCGTGTGATAGGTAGTCTCTGTGGGGACTGCGGGGTAGAAAGAACAGAGGCCAAGGGAGGTCACTTTCTGGAAGGAATCCAGCTGGCTGTATAGGGTGGGGAAGAGGCCATAAAGTCCTGTCCTGGAGGGACATAAAGGGAAATCCAGGCCATCCCTGGCTGCATAGCTATTCAGGTATAAATCTAGAATCTAAGGGGTTCAGAATCTTAATCTACTTGGTAATCAAAGGGCCAGCCCTGGATCTGGCAAAAGCAAAGATGTTGACCCTAATACTAGCAAAACTTTTAGAGCAACTACCACATGTCGGGCACTTTGTACTCATTAGCTCAACAAATCCTCAAAATGACACCAAGAGGTCGGTGCTGTCATCTTCATCTTCCAGAAATGAGAAAACAGACCAATAAATGTAGAATGACTTGCTAAGGTCACAGAGCTTATTCAGCAGAGCCAAGAGGCAAACCCAGGTCTCCCTAACAGCAGAGCCCAATGTGCTCCTGACCTCCACGCTGGGCTGCTCCTGGCTAAGAAAGGCACCCCCTGCCGGGCGCGGTGGCTCACACCTGTAATCCCAGCACTTTGGGAGGCCGAGGTGGGTGGATCACCTGAGGTTAGGAGTTCGAGACCAGCCTGACCAACATGGAGAAACCCCGTCTCTATTAAAAATACAAAATTAGCCAGGCGTGGTGGCGCGTGCCTGTAATCCCAGCTACTTGGGAGGCTGAGGCAGGAGAATAGCTTTAACCTGGGAGACGGAGGTTGCAGTGAGCCGAGATCGTGCCATTGCACTCCAGCCTGGGCAACAAGAGCGAGACTCCGTTTCACAAAAAAAAAAAAAAAGAAAGGCACCCCAGAGGCTGGGTCACATGCTCTCTGTGGTACCAGTGAAGCAGGCATCTTGGGTGGGACTCTACACATGCTCTTTGCAGCCACATTAGTCCTACCTCCTTTGATGCTTTCTGGTTTTTTTGTTTTGTTTTGTTTTTTTGAGTCGGCGTTTTGCTCTTTGCCCTGTCGCCCAGGTTGGAGTTCAGTGGCACGATCTTGGCTCACTGCAACCTCCGCCTCCCGGGTTCAAGAGATTCTCGTGCCTCAGCCTCCCGAGTAGCTGGGACTACAGGCGCCCGCCTCCAAGCCTGGGTAATTTTTGTATTTTTAGTAGAGACGGGGTTTCACCATATTGGCCAGGCTGGTCTCGAACTCCTGACCTCAAGTGATCCGCCCGCCTCCCAAAGTGCTGGGATTATAGGAGTGAGCCACTGTGCCCGGTCCTTTGATGCTTTGACTTGACTTCCTAGGCCCCTGTGGTCAAGCAGAAAAGGAGGTGGGAATGGGGCAGCGGTAGCTTAAGTGCCCAGTCAATGTCTCCCTGTCTCTCATCATCTGGGTCAATGGGATACTTAAACGTTTACCCTTCCTGTTCCAGAGCAGCATCTGACTTGGACCCGTGTTTGTCCCCCTTACCCTACCCCCGTGTATTCTTGAGAAATACGCATTGCAAGGGGATGGCACTCACACATCCACCCAACTTCCCCAACCCCCACTGAGAACCACTGAATGATCCAGCTCACAGCCATCACAAGCGAGCAGAGGTAACAGTCACGGGTACAAATCCTTCTTTGAACTAAAAAATCCAACCAAAGTTAGCTCTGTTGTCATTCCTAGCTGAGAACCTTGGAAAGGATCCTAGCTGGGCTGTTTGGGCCTCCACACATGTGGGAGAGGTCAAGCTCCTCCATCCTTCAATGCCAATGTCAGCTATGTGTCCCCACGCCACCAAGAAGCCCCCTTCCTCTTCCGGGGCCTTAGATTTTCCCAACTGATGGTGAAGCTATTCCTATATGTGTCATCTCTGTCCTACTAGAATATAACTGGCCTGTATTTTAGACAACTTGGTAATCCCAGTGCCCAGCACAGGGTTTGGTACAGAGTAAGTGCTAATGTTTGATGAATGAATGAATGAATGGAGTAGATTAACACCAGGAACCAGGAGGCTCCCAAGCAGCACCTGATCAAAGATCCCCCGCACTGAAAACAGAATCCAGATGTTGTCTCACTTGGGCAGTATTATTCCCATCAATTTTTTAAACAAATATGGCCTGGCTGTCTACTACAAGCTGAGCCCTGTGAAAATCCTCTGGGGATACAGACACGGTCTCTTGTCTTCAAGGACCACCCAGTTCGGCAAGTGGAGGTAAGTCATGGACAAACATGGTGGCAATGCTCAGTGGTGAGCTATCCAGCACATCAGAAGTCCAGCCCACGTGCTGAGGAAGTCCCAAAGAGAGCAAGATCACTTTTGTCTGGGGTGCTGCTCTTGGAAGGCCTCATGGTCTTCCAAGACTCCCATCTGACCTCTGACCCTTGGCAGCCAACCTTCCCCAGGCCACCCCAGAGCTTGCTGACCCTTCCCACTTATGCACGCCGCCTGGGCAGGAGAGGTCACTCACTCTGTGTCAGGGTGACCGTGGCTGCGGCTGCGGTGGCCGAGGGTCCGAGGGCCACAGGGTGGATCTCTGTGGTGCTGGGCAGGCTGATGATGGTGGCCTCGCCCAGCAGGTTGCAGATACGTTGTTGCATGGGGGTCAGCAGCACTGGGGCTACAGCTGGGCCACCGCCGCCACTGCCACCGCCTGTCCCAGGTCCCCCAGCTCCGTCCTCCTCAGTGGACCCCGGCGCCTCACCACCCTCCACGGCGGCCCGGACCTGGGCAACCTTGCGACGGACCTCAGTCTTGAGGTCAGACCACTTCTTCTTGACCTCAGGCAGCTCCCTGCGGCAGGTGGCCACAGCGTTGACCCTTCTCAGGATGCCGTGCCAGGCCGCGCTCTTGGCGGCCAGGGGGACCCCGGCGTTGAAGTGGTTCACCAGCAGGTGCTTCTTCAGCTCCAGCTCCTCCACGATGATCTCCACCTCCCGCTCCGAGAAGTTCATCTTCCTCTTCTTGGCTGGGACGGCCATGGCCTCTCCCCTCCCCTCTTTTTAAAGAAATTATAATCCCCTCAAGCGCCCCAATTCTCCTTCTCTTCTCCCTCAGCCTCGCCCCTCACCCACCCCCTACAGGGGATAGGCCAGGCTTGCTCGAGGCCAAGCACTAGGCCTTTGGTAACCCCCCTCGCTACGCAAAGTGCGTAGGGCCCAGCCCCAACCGGCCCGGCCGCTGCCAGCCAGCGGCGTAATGGCTTCCTGAATCTGCCTCTTCCGCCGAGGTGTGCGGAGATCCGCCCACTTCCCCTCTTCCCGCCTCCCAGCGCTTCTCCGGGAGAACCCGCCTTCCCGGTTGGTAGAGGCTCAAATATCACGTCGATCACTGGTTCTTTCGGTCTGTCGCTCAGCTACAGAGCACGCCCACTTACTGTACTTCGCCTGATCATTGGTTTAAAATTGTGTCTGTCGCCCAGAGCGCCCCGCCCACCTAACCTTTATTCACTTCCATTGGAAAATCATTCTGTCGTTCAATTATCAGTATTAAGACGATTAAGCCGTTAAATCCAGCTATTTTATTGATGGTTTAGGGAGTTAGATTACCAAAACCCTGCTTCCTGAGGATACTTCGTGCTTTTGGCCGTGAGCCATGAGTCAATTTTAAATTCCTCCCACCGGCACAAACTCTGCCCCGCAACTGCAGTTCATAAATGCTCTCACACAAATCCTATTTCCCACCGGAGGCTACGATCTCTGCGTACACGACCGCTCCTCCCATCCTTAAGATCCTGCAGTCTAAACAGAGTTAGTTCATCAATGGAAACTGGACACGGGGCCTTCCGCCTGCCAATCATAAGATTCCTGCCTATCGCTGCGTGATTTTCTCTCTCTTGGCTCCCGGCTCAGCCAATCCCCGCCTCCCTCAGTTTGAATCGGCCCCAGGCGGAACAGGGTGACCCAGCCCACCCCATTGATCCGGGTAGTCCGGGGCGGTGTGGGCTGCCCTTAGGCAGGCTCCGCCCCTCCCGGCTCTCCATCCGAGCCTGTGATTGGCCTTCGGTGCGCCAGGGGCGTGGCCGGTAAGGCGGGGCGCGAAGGGGCGGGGCTCCCGGAAGCCGCCCCTCCCGCCAGCTTGCCGGCGTCTCAGAGCCCGCGCTCGCAGCTCCAGAGCGCCTGGCGTGCCTTCCGCACGGTCCACGCCGGCCGGCCGCCCCAGCCCCCGCCAGCGCCCGGAGCCCCTGCCTCGCACCCGATGGTGAGCAGTGTGTTGTGCCGCTGTGTGGCCTCCCCGCCGCCGGACGCCGCCGCCGCCGCCTCTTCGTCTGCCTCGTCGCCGGCGTCCGTGGGGGACCCCTGCGGCGGCGCTATCTGCGGGGACCCGGACCACCGGCTGCGCCTGTGGAGACTCTTTCAGACGCTTGACGTCAACCGGGACGGCGGCCTGTGTGTCAACGACCTGGCGGTGGGGTTGCGGCGCCTGGGACTGCACCGCACGGAGGGCGAGCTCCGGGTAGGCTGCGCGCATCCTCAGCACCGGCGGGGAGGGAGCCCCTCGAGGGCCGGGTGACAGGTCTGGGCCGCTGGTGACAGGTCTCGGGGGACGGCCCCTTGGGCTGCGCGGGATCCCTACTGTCCAGAGGAAGGATGCACCCTGACTCACTGAGGGACACCCCACTTACGCCCTGATGGGAGTGGGGCTCTTTCCTGACTTCTTTGGGTGCTTGAGCCGGGTTCTTCGTGGACACAGGTGGGCACCCTCTGGGCTTTCTGATGGGTGAAAAGCCCTTTCTTGCCCGGGCTTTCCCCAGAGTAGAAGGCTCAGGAGTGTGCCTTTGTCACTTCCTGACCTCGAGGCCAAGCTGGACGCTCCCTTCACCCATGGATGGGTTCATCCATCGGTCCCCAGCAGCACCCGCTCCTTTCCCTCTCGTTTCCATGCCAGCCGTGGGCCCTGATCTGGTTCCTCTCAGGAGCATGTGGGAGTTGAAAAAAAAATTGGTATTGGGGTTTCAGGCTGATCCGGGTGGACGTGGGCGGTGAAGACTGACAGTTCTCATGATTTAGGCTCATCCCCATTGCCCTGTTTATCCAGAAAATGGGATCGTGATCCCTGCGGGTTGGAGTGTGGATGAAGTGAAAGAATCTGGAGGAATTTTTTTTCTGAAAGTCAAAGCGAGATTGTTACTGTTGTGGGCTCTTGGCCGAGGTGTGGGAATAGGGGCGCAGAGAAATGGTCATCCCTGGGCCTGCCAGGAAGAGAAGTGCTGGCCTTTCTGTATGAGAACCTCAGAGCAGGGGCTGTTTCTTTCCCTTCTGTCTCTTCCCCTTCAGTCTGACTTGGCAGATGTAGCTGCCATTTTCCCAAGTATTTCATTTACTGTGGCTTAGCCTGATTTACAACCTGGAATAGGACTCCTGAGTACTTTACCTAAGAACCTGTTTCTCTGCTGAGTTAGTTTGGTCTATTTGTACACACGACAATTAGAGAATCTCACAGCCAAGTATGAAGAGAATCTGGTAAACCGCCAATGAATTAAATCAATTTGTTGGGTGGGTGTACATAGGTGTTGTTAACTCATGTACCAGATTATTGGATCAGCATCCAAGGTGTTGAGCCGTAACTATTAGGATCAGCCTAGGAGGACCAAGAGTAACACTACGCAACATAGAATCGTTGAGTTAAGTCCAAGAGATTTAGAGACAAGGTTTTTTTTGTTGTTTGTTTTGAGACAGAGTCTGGTTCTGTCTCCCAGGCTGGAGTGCAGTGGTGCGATCTCAGCTCACTGCAGCCTCCGCCTCCCGGGTGCAAGAGATTCTTCTGTCTCATCCTCCCCAGTAACTGGGATTACAGGCACATGCCACCATACACAGCTGATTTTTGTATTTTTAGTAGAGACGGGCTTTCACCATGTTGGCCAGGTTGGTCTCAGGCTCCTAACCTCAGGTGATCCACCTGCCTTGGCCTCCCAGAGTGTTGGGATTACAGGCGTGAGCCACTGCACCCGGCTAGAGACTAGTTTAAAAAAAAAATGTTTCCAGTTTTACACAAAATAGTGTTGTGAACTAGAGATTTTCCTGTATGCATCTGATGAATACTCACTTGAAAAGATAGAATGGCTGGCTGGGCACAGGGGCTCACGCCTGTAATCCCAGCACTTCCTGGGAGGCCGAGCTGGGTGGATCACCTGAGGTTGGGAGTTTGAGACCAGCCTGACCAACATGGATAAACCCCGTCTCTACTAAAAATACAAAATTACCTGGGCGTGGTGGCACATGCCTGTAATCCCAGCTACTCGGGAGGCTGAGGCAGGAGAATCGCTTGAACCCAGGAGGCAGAGGTTGCGCCATTGCACTCCAGCCTGGGCAACGAGAGTGAAACTCCATCTCAAAAAAAAAAAAAAAAAAAAAAAGAAAGAAAGAAAAGGAAAGAAAAGATAGGAAGGCTAAACCCAGAGGGTTTCTGTGTCAAACCTACCCACTTGGCATTGCTGCCAGGCACATTGAGAACATCTGGCTGTGGGAGAATGTTAAATGTTTACACCATGCTTTGTGCCTCAACTAGAGTCACAGCGTTCTCGAGATTCGAGGCACATCTGATATTGATCCTAATCTGTTTTTTTAGTGGTGAATTTCTCGGGGCAAATAAGGAGAAAGTGATCATTTTTCTTTCTGGTTTTGAAAGAAAACTTTTGTTAACCAGAGAGCCTAGCTCCTTGGGGTCACTTTGGCTCTAAAATCTTTGACTCTGTGACAGATCTAAGTTCTCTGATATGGAGCATTTCTTCTTTATTCTTTTGGTGTGTGGGTTTAGTATAGAGTGTATTTCATTTATTTGTCTATTATTATTATTATTATTATTACTTTTCTGTGATGGAGTTTCACTTTTGTTGCCCAAGCGGGAGTGCAATGACACGGTCTCGGTCTCAGCTCACTGCAGCCTTTTCCTCGGGGGTTCAAGTGATTCTCCTGCCTCAGCCGCCTTCGGACTACAGGCACGCTGGGACTACAGGTGCGCGCCACCACACCCGGCTCATTTTTTTTTTGTATTTTTAGTCGAAACGGGGTTTAACCATGTTGGCCAGGCTGGTCTCAAACTCCTGACATCAGATGATCCACCCACCTCGGCCTCCCAAAGTGCTGGGATTATAGGCATGAGCCACCGCACCTGGTCTATTTATCTTTTTTTTTTTTTTTTGAGTTGGAGTCTCGCTCTGTCACCCAGGCTGGAGTACAGTGGTGTGATCTCACTGAAACCTCTGCCTCCTGGGTTCAAGCAATTCTCCTGCCTCAGCTTCCTGAGTAGCTGGGATTACAGGCACCTGCCACCATCCCTGGCTAATTTTTGTATTATTAGTAGAGAAGGAATTTCACCATGTTGGCCAGGCTGGTCTCGAACTCCTGACCTCAAGTAATCTACCCACCTCAGCCTCCCAAAGTTCAGGGATTACAGGCGTGAGCAACTGCACTGGGCAGTATAGACTGTATTTCTACAACTTTTTTAGCTTTTGAACAAATTCAGTTGTTATACAGCTTTGAGATCAGAAATAATTTATTAGGTCATTACCTGTAAAGGAGCACATGTTAGTCCTGTGGGGAATGTTTGAAGTATTGGAGAGAAGATTTGCCTTTTTGTAAATAACTGGGCAACAGGAAGACACCCTGCCTCTTGTGCTCCCGTACCACTTCCTGTTGAATTAGTATTAACTGCCTACAGAAAAAGCATTAGTATTAACTGCCTACAGAAAAAGCAGTGCTGTGGCTTTGCAGAGCTAGCTGGAGCCGAAAGAGAACTCTGGGGCCCTTTGGGTCAAAATGGGTCATCTGCCGCGGGAATAGATGTTGAAGAACACATCAGACTTTGGAAGATGCTTCCTATGGCCCATATGAAACCAGTGTGAGATGCTCGGGTTTGCAAAGGAATCAGCTGTGAGTGCTTATCAGAGGGTGATGGGTAAATCCAGGCCATGTGACTTCACAAAGCCTCTTAGCTTATAACAGTCTGGGTCAAGTTTTCTTTAAAAGTAAACCAGCAAGTTTTGCCGTCTGCCTTTGTTTGAAAAGAGATGGGACAGTCATAAAAAATTGCTTAAAATGGAAGTGGGCAGAGAAACCGATGGCAGCCAGCCAGGGAAATTTTCTTTGTAAAGGGCATGTAAGCGAGAAGCTTGTTCTGGGACAAAAAAAGGGAAGAGTTCATTAAAGAAGAAAGCAAAAAGATGACGACAACAGTAGTGACTTGGGGAGATGAGACTCAGCCAGAGCTAATTATAGATTGCCTATTTAAGGCATTTTCATGTGACCAAATAAAATCTGGGTCTTAAAACAAATTTAAAACATAGGTTAGAGCTCAGGCAGCCAATTAGAGGAAGAAGGCAAGCTGTGTTACATGTAAACAGTTGTCTCTTCAGCTGAGGCTTTTGGGCTCTTGTAAGGGGCTGGTGTTTATTGCAGGTGAGGTTCTAGATGAGCTGCAGTTTGTTCATTTAGAGACTGGCATCCACACCATCTCGTTTGAGCCTCACAAAAACCTGTGAAGTAAGCAAGTCAGTAAAATGATTTTTACTCCATTTTACTAGGGAAGGAACAATGGTTCAAAAAGACAATGGAACAACGTCAAAGATCATTTGATTGCTAGGAAGTTGGACCAGAGAAGGAATTGGAACCATCTTCTGATTCCTGCTCCTCTCCTCGTTAACGCAGTTCTTTTCAGGAACATGAAGAGAATTCTCAAGTTCTTTTGGGGGAACTTGAGAAGGAGGAGGAGAGATCACTTAGAACCACATATTTTGCTCCCAAAGTATAGGCTTCAAGATTATCCACAGTTGACCCTGTCAAAGAACAAGAATCCGCTCCCCTGTTTTTCTCCCGGACCTGAGCAATGCACATGAGGCAATCCCTATTGACTTGAAATTATTGAATGGAGATCAGTAATGTCAAGTTGGTATTGCTTAATCAGACAGACTGTTGAACTCTATACCTTTTAAATGTTTGGCCATTTGTGGATGTTTATCAAAAGAGCCAGACTTAGATAAGATAGTCTACAGAAGAAAGCTCCTTTCCAAGAGATAGACATTATTTGCTATAATGTAATGGCCCTTTAAGAAAAGAAAAATGCTTTTCGCGGATTGGATTAAATTCATGTATTAAACTAATTGTGTTATATTGTTGCATAATCGGTCCCTGGCTCAAAGTCATAATCATCAAGTCAACTAGAATACTTTTTTTTTTTTCAAGACAGAGTCTTGCTCTGTCACCCAGGCTGGAGTGCAGTGGCGTGATCTCAGCTCAATGAGACCTCCACCTCCTGGGCTCAAGCAGTTCTCTGCCTCAGCCTCCCATGTAGCTGGGATTACAGGCATGAGCCACCATGCTTGTTCTTGAGAAGATTTTTTTTTTTTCCTTTTTGAGACGGAGTCTCGCTCTGTCGCCCAGGCTAGAGTGCAGTGGCGCAATCTCAGCTCACTGCAACCTTCACCTCCCTGGTTCAAGCAATTCCCTGCCTTAGCCTCCCAAGTAGCTGAGATTACAGGCGCATGCCACCACGCCAGGCTAATTTTTTTGTATTTTTAGTAGAAACGGAGTTTCACCATGTTGGCCAGACTGGTCTCGAACTCCTGGCCTCAGGCAATCCGCCCGCTTCAGCCTCCCAAAGTGCTGGGATTACAGGCGTGAGCCACCATGCCCAGCTGAGAAGATTTTTTTTTTTTAAATGAGTTGATATTTGGAAAGATGCAGTCCCATACCCTGATCCTAAAACCAAGTAACAAATAAGAACAGGGCCAGGTGCGGTGGCTCACATCTGTAATCCCAGCACTTTGGGAGGCTGAGGCAGGTGGATTACCTGAGGTCAGGAGTTCACGACTAGCCTGGCCAACATGGTGAAACCCTGTCTCTATTAAGAATACAAAAATTAGCCAGGCATGGTGGCACACACCTGTAATCCCAGCTATGTGGGAGGCTGAGGCAGGGAATTGCTTGAGCCCTGGAGACGGAGGTTGCAGTGAGCCGAGATCGTGCTGACACGTGCCTGGCCAACAGAGCCAGACTCTGTCTCAAAAGAAAAAAAAAGAATATACGAAGCTGGCCACAATGGCTCATGCCTATAATCCTAGCACTTTATGAGGCTGAGGTGGACAGATGGCTTGCACCCAGGAGTTCGAGACCAGCCTGGGCAACTTGGTGAAACCCTGTCTCTACAATAAATACAAAAATTGGCCGGTCACAGTGGCTCGTGCCTGTAATCTCAACACTTTGGGAGGCTGAGGCAGGCGCATCACCTGAAGTGAGGAGTTCAAGACCAGCCTGGCCAACATGGTAAAACCCTGTCTCTACCAAAAATATAAAACTTAGCCAGGCGTGGTGGTGCATGCCTTTCTGTAGTCCCAGTTACTTGGGAGGCTGAGGGAGAATTGCTTGAACCTGGATGGCAGAGGTTGCAGTGAGCTGAGATCATGCCACTGCACTCCAGCCTTGGAGACAGAGTGAGACTTCATCTCAGAAACAACAACAACAACAAAATTAGCTGGGCATAGTGGCCCACACCTGTAGTCTAGCTACTTGGGAGGCTGGGGCAGGAGGATCACTTGAGCCTGGGAGGCTGAGGTTGCAGTGAGCAGAGACTGTGCCACTGCACTTCAGCCTGGGTAACAGAACAAGACCCTGTCTCAAAATAGATACAAATAGAGAGTGAGAGAGCACAAGCCTGTCTGATCTGGAGCTTCAACTGGATGAATTTTTTTGATGTTCAAAGAATTATTACTGGCCAGATACAAAGGCTCACGCCTGTAATCCTAGTACTTTGGGAGGCCAAGGTGGGTGGATTGCTTGAGCTCAGGAGTTTAAGACCAGCCTGGGCAACATAGCAAGACCCCATCTCTGTTTTTTATAAAATTAAAAAAAAAATTTTTTTTAAATGAGGGTTTGAGTGTGGCAACTCACGCCTGTAATCTCAGTGCTTTGGGAGACTGAGGCGGGCAGATTGCCTGAGGTCAAGAGTTCAAGACTAGCTTGGCCAACATGTTGAAAACCCGTCTCTACTAAAAATACAAAAAAACTAGCCAGGCCAACACCTGGTGGGCACCAGTAATCCCAGCTACTCAGGAGGCTGAGGCAGGAAAATCACTTGAATCCGGGAGGCGGAGGTTGCAGTGAGCCAAAATCGCGCCACTGCACTCCAGCCTGGGCGACAGTGTGAGACTGCCTCAAAAAAAAAAAAAAAAAAAGAAAAAAAAAGAATAGTTATTACTTGTTGAAGTCTCACATCCCCACAAGGGAATGATAGAAACAAATATTTCGCTGGTATTCATGCCTATTCCAGCTGACTCTTGAATTCCTGGGCTCAAGCAATCCTCTCATCTCGGCTTCCCAAAGTGCTGGGATTACAGACCTAAGCCACTGTACCCAGCCAACTTTTTATTTTACTTTATTGTGCCTGTGACACAGCCTCAGGGGTCTTGATGACATTTGCCCAGCAGCCAAGTTTTTATTATTTACGTATTATTTGAAACAGGATCTTGTTCTGTCACCCAGGCTGGCATGCAGTGGTACAATCACAGCTCACCACAACTTTGACCTCCCAGGCTCAAGCGATCCTCCCACTTAGCCTCCCAGGTAGCTGGGATTACAGGTGTGCACCACCATGCCCAGCTAATTTTTGTATTTTTTGTAGAGGCAGCATTTTCCCATGTTGCTCAGGCTGGTCTCAAACTCCTGAATGCAAGTGATCCTCTTGCCTTGGCCTCCCAAAGTGTTAAGATTACAGGCATGAGCCACCATACCCAGCCTAACTTTTTATTTTTAACCATTAATTATACTAATATGAATTTGGCAGAACCATAGAATTAAGTCTTGGAAGGGTCACGGGCCATCATGGTCACTAGCCAGCCTTCCACCCAACATGGGGATAAGCTCTCCCGGAGCATCCCTTGCATATGGTCATCCGCCCTTTCTGTTGTGGACCTAATTGGAGTCACTGAGTTCTTTGTCATGTCAGACTGAAATCTTGTATGTGCTGCTGCCCATTGCCCCATGTGTACTTTCAGGAGCAAGACAGAAAAGTGATCCAAGGGTCCTTTATCTGAAATCTGTGGTCTTATCTTCCTATAATCTCTGCTGCTGCTAAAAAGAGGTATCATCATGCACTTCTCACATGACGTACTGTCCATACCTCTTACAGTGCCCTTAGCTGAGACAATAACCCATGGGGTTTATAGTACAGACTTTCCTCGGAAATGTTACGCTGAGTGAAAAAAGCCAGTCACAAAGATCATGCACTGTATGTTCCATTTAGGTGAAAGTCCAGAATGGAGAAGTCTATAGAGATAGAAAATTGAGAAGTGCTTGCCTACCTGGGAGTAGGGTACTGGCGGGTAGAAAGATAGGAAGGTGATAAGGAAGAGAGATGAGGTTTGTTTTTGAGGTGATGAAAATATTCTCAAGTTGACTGGAGTGATGGTTGCACATATCTGTGAAGATACTGAGAACCACTGAATTGTATACTTTAAATGAGTGGTTCATGCCTGTAATCCCAGCACTTTGGGAGGCCGAAGTGGGCGGATCACCTGAGGTCAGGAGTTTGAGACCATCTGGCCAAGATGTAGAAACCCCATCTTGGCCGGGTGCGGTGGCTCAAGCCTGTAATCCCAGCACTTTGGGAGGCCGAGGCGGGCGGATCACAAGGTCAGGAGATCGAGACCATCCTGGCTAACACGGCGAAACCCCATCTCTACTAAAAAATACAAAAAGCTAGCCGGGCGAGGTGGTGGGCACCTGTAGTCCCAGCTACTCAGGAGGCTGAGGCAGGAGAATGGCGTAAACCCGGGAGGCGGAGCTTGTAGTCCAGCCACTGCACTCCAGCCCGGGCAACAGAGCGAGACTCCGTCTCAAAAAAAAAAAAAAGAAAAGAAACCCCATCTCTACTAAAAATACAAAAATTAGCTGAGCATGGTGGCATGCATCTGTAATCCCAGCTACTCGGGAGGCTGAGGCAGGAGAATTGCTTGAATCTGGAAGGTGAAGGTTGCAATGAACCAAGACTGCGCCACTGCACTCCAGCCTGGGCAACAGAGTAAGACTCTGTCTCACAAAAAAAAAAAAAAAAAGAGGGTGATTTGTATGGTATGAGACCTGGGTTCAAATGTTCCTTCTCCTGCTTGCCAGCTGAGTGACCTTGAGCAAATGACTCACCCTCTGCCAGTCTGTTTCCTTATCAGAAACTTGTTATGAGGACCTTCTGTGTAAGGGAGGTGTGTGGGTTAAATTCGACAGAGCATAGAAAGAGCCCAGGACTGGGTCTGGCACATATTCACCAAGTGACTTCCTCATTGGTTCTTTGAAAATAAGATGCCCAGGATTGGTCAGAATCACCTATGTTTTGCACCTAGTTTGCTTAGGTGAAAAGTGAAAGGCAAGGGAGGGCAAAGCCTGGGGATATCAGCTTTAAAGGGTGTGTGGCACCCAGGGAGACATAGCCCCACCCCAGCAACCTAGAGAGGGAGAAGCTTCCATAGTGTGGAGGGGGATGTCCGCTGTGGGAAACCTGGGCTCTGTGGACATCAAAATGAGCAAATAAACAATAAAAAGTTGTAGTCGCGTCACTCACTCTATCTACACAAAAAGATGTCTTTGGCCCGCGTGTTTTCCCTGTACAGAAACGGGACCTCCTCATCTTGCAAGCCTGTTGCCCTCTCTTAAGCCATGGATCGTCTTTCCTAAGTACGGAGTTGACCTTGAAGTTGTGAAAGTGGAAGCTCAAGTAGAGCTTACTTCAAAGCTTTGGAGATTATCTCACTAACCAGCATTACTTGGCAGAAGTGGGACTAAGGCTTGGAAGCCGGGTTGCTTGGAGGCCAAGCCGGTTCCAGAATCCAGGATTTTGACTCTGCCCCATTTAGTTCAACACAGTGCCTCCTTCCTTCTTTGACTGTGGACACTTGCCTTTAAAACTTGGTCACATTGGCTGGGCGCGGTGGCTCACGCCTGTAATCCCAGCACTTTGGGAGGCCGAGGCGGGTGGATCACGAGGTCAGGAGATCGAGACCATCCTGCCTAACACGGTGAAACCCCGTCTCTGCTAAAAATACAAAAAAAAAAAAAAAAAAAAAAAAACTAGCCGGGTGTAGTGTCGGGCGCCTGTAGTCCCAGCTACTCAGGAGGCTGAGGCAGGAGAAGGGCGTGAACCCGGGGGGCGGAGCTTGCAGTGAGCCAAGATCGCGCCACTGCACTCCAGCCTGGGCGATGAGCAAGACTCCATCTCAAAAAAAAAAAAAAAACAAAAAACTTGGTCACATTTATTTTCATAGTTGATGACATTGACATACCTGTGCATAATACTGTCTCAGCATTTTAAGGCCCTGGTGGTGCACAGGAAGCTGTGACTAAAATGATAGCTACACTGTTCCTGATATGGGATATAAAAGACTCAACACCATACCTGAAAAAAGAAGCTGTTGTCTTAAAGATGCATCTTCCTTTAAAGTAAATGAATAACAAAGGTAGGCCATAAGGAGCTGCTTATCTACTTTAAGCCCTTGGCTGGCTTTTCCAGGAAGTTTGAGGAGATGAGTCATGACTCATTTTCCGCAGGGTCAATGGGGAAACTGGAGAGGTGGCTGTCCCTGTTCCTGCCGGTGCCTGAAGCTTTCAGTGTTATTCCATCAACGTCTGGCTCCATACCTTTCCTCCTGTCCTCCCCTCCCTCCCGGTTGGCTGGAGTCTGATGTGACACTTCTTCCAAAACACGAAACCGCCCACATTGTCTGAGAAGACTCTCAAAAACCATTGATTGAAATGCTTCTGATGCAAAAAAAAAAAAAAAGAAAAAACAAGTGGAGAGAGGGTAGTTTAGATCACCAAGAATAAGAACCAACTGGCTGGGCGTTGTGGCTCACGCCTGTTATCCCAGCACTTTGTAAGGCTAAGGCAGGTGGATCACTTGAGGTCAGGAGTTTGAGACCAACCTGGCCAACTGGCGAAACCTTGTTTCTACTAAAAATACAAAAAAAAAAAAAAAAAAAAAAAATTAGCCGGGCCTGGTAGTGCATGCCTATAATCCCAGCTACTGGGGAGGCTGAGGCAGGTGAATCACTTGAACCTGGGAGGCGGAGGTTGCAGTGAGCCAGGATCATGCCACTGCACTCCAACCTGGGCGACAGAGTGATATCCCATCTCAAAAAAACCCAGGAGGTGGAGGAGGTTACAGTGAGCTGAGATCGTGCCACTGCACTTCTGCCTGGGTAACAGTGAGACTCCGTCTCAAAAAAAAAGAACCAACTGTCTGTTGAATCCTTATCTATAGAGTAGATTGGACACAGTGGAATGGTCCTGTTGGTTAAAACCAGCTATGGTGCACACCTTCATCAATCTTGTTGGCCTTTTTTTTTTTTTTTCCTCTTTTTTTGAGACGGAGTTTTGCTCTTTTCACCCAGGCTGGAGTGCATGGAGGCATGAAGTAGCTGGGATTACAGGCATGCACTACCACGCCCGGCTAATTTTTTTTTTTTTTTTGTATTTTTAATAGAGATGAGGTTTCACCATGCTAGGCAGGCTGGTCTCGAACTCCCGACCTCAGGTGATCCGCCCACCTCGGCCTCCCAAAGTGCTGGGATTACAGGTATGAGCCACTGCGCCCAGCCATTGTTGGCTTTTTCTATCCCACTTGCCCAAAACCCTGTTGTTGCTTTTGGTTAAGGCTTTTAGATTGAGTTGGAATCCATATAGTGTTAGAACTGGAGCATTTTCAAGGTTGTTCAGTTCACTCCCTACATTTTACAGGCCGAAGAAGTTAAACGATTTGTCCAGTGTCCTATAAAAGCATTGTAGGGGGGATCTTAGGGAGAAAGACAAGGTTCCTCAGCACCCCTTAGTGATGCATTTATGGACACAGTTAACTTTTTTCCTTTTTTCATTCATGACTTGGGTGTATTTTTTGTTTGCCAGAGTCTCTTCCTCTCTAACCTATAGAAGAAGGAAAAATAGGATCTAAGGGTAGATAGTTCTATAGCTAAAGAATTCCTAGCCAGGCGCAGTGGCTCACGCCTATAACCCCAGCACTTTGGGAGGCTGAGGTGGGTGGATCACAAGGTCAGGAGTTCAAGACCAGCTTGACCAACATGGCGAAACCCACCTGACCAACATGGTGAAACCCCATCTCTACTAAAAATACAAAAATTCGCCGGGAGTGGTGATGCACACCTGTAATCCCAGCTACTTGGGAGGCTGAGGCAGGAGAATCGCTTGAACCCAGGAGGCGGAGGTTGCAGTGAGCCAAGATCGTGCCACTGCACTCCATCCTGGGTGACAGAGCAAAACTCCGTCTCAAAAAAAAAAAAAGAATTCCTTTTAATAACTGGTTTAAACCAAGCCAGCTCTCCTAAACAATTCTCAAAAAAAAAAAAAAAATTGTTTAGGAGAGCTGGCTTGGTTTAAACCAGTTATTAGCCAGCATTCTCCCAGCTGCCCTCCCACCCTGAACAACTGTGCTGCATGTAAGGCAGCCCAGGGAGGGTTTCACCCCCATGACCTCTCTTCTGCCTGCGGTCCTTGTGCAAAGTAGAGCAAGCAGCTGGTGAGAGTTAAGTTTGTGTTGATTCAGACCATCTCAGTGTGAGCGTGCAATCCTGAGATCAGTTTCTAGAAACTAAAAACATTTTGTGTTGCTTTAGTAATAAATGTGTTGGTTTGCTTTTTCACGCGGGAGAATGAAAGGAGAGGATAAGGACAGGGTGGATACAACAAGTAGGCTCACATGGACGAATTGCGTGGCTCCCTCTGGCCCGTGCTGGGTTGCTTCAACATTTTTTGAACATTTTAGGTGATTGGGTTGTCGCATGCTGGCCTCCATACCTTATTCACCCCCTGCTCCTTACGCTTGGTGCACATGTCTAATCTAAAGAAGAATCATGCTCTTATAAGAGCAGAAAAAGAAGAGAAATTAGGCCGGGCACGGTGGCTCATGTCTGTACTCCTAGCACTTTCGGAGGCTGAGGTTGGATGACTTCTTGAGGCCAGGAGTTCGAGACCAGCCTGGGCAACATAGGGAGACCCAATTGCTACAAAAAATTTTTAAAAATTAACCAGGCATGCCTGTGGTCCCAGCTACTTGGGAGGTTGAGGTAGTGAGGCTGCAGTGGCCATGATCACACCTGCACTCCAGCCTGGGTGACAGAGCCAGACCCTGTCTCAAAATAGAATAAAATAAAGTAGAAATGCCATGTTTCCACGCAGAGTCTTGCTTCTGCAGAACTTGACTTGTTACATCTTAAAATCCTACATTTAGGCCGGGCGCGGTGGCTCAAGCCTGTAATCCCAGCACTTTGGGAGGCCGAGACGGGCGGATCACGAGGTCAGGAGATCAAGACCATCCTGGCTAACACGGTGAAAACCCGTCTCTACTAAAAAATACAAAAAACTAGCCGGGCGAGGTGGCGGGCGCCTGTAGTCCCAGCTACTCGGGAGGCTGAGGCAGGAGAATGGCGTAAACCCGGGAGGCGGAGCTTGCAGTGAGCCGAGATCGCGCCACTGCCCTCCAGCCTGGGTGACAGCCAGACTCCGTCTCAAAAAAAAAAAAAAAAAAAAAAATCCTACATTTAGAGTTGTGTAAATTTTGTATGCCTCTCACTTTCTTGTAGAGAAAAGAAAAAGACATCTTTAATAGGCATTCACCTTGAACTTAGAACCTTGAGGGGGACTGGCTTTTCACCAGGAGTAAACAGAAGCCATCCACAAGACAGGGTTTTTGTGCCAGACTTCTCTTTTCCTTCCACAGCTACAGGAGTTTTCTATAGGGAGTTTTTGTCAGAGCTAGATTTTCCAGTTCTATTTCCTGAAATGGAAATAGATCACAGATTTCCTTTTTTCATTATTGCAATTCTGTCATCTGCCATACCTTAGTTTCATTGGTGCCAAATGAGGTGAGTTGTGGCTCTTCATTGTCCAATTGTTGCTGAGTCACACCAGGTGGGTGTTTAAGAGTCCTGCCTTACAGCCTGAAACTCCAGCCGCCCAGTGCAGGCAGCACCTAGGAGCTGAGTGTTTCCGTTGGCTGATTGGTTCATTCCAGCAGAGACTGACATTCACCTGCTACAGTCCTGCCTCTGGAATAGACTGGCACTACCATGTATTAGTATATAAAAGAGAGTCTTCAAACTCTTGCCTCCTGTACCACCCAAAAATAATTTTGAAAACAGCATATCCCCTTGCACATTTTGTACATCTGCTTTATTATTTTTATTTTATTTTATTTTAAGACAGAGTCTCGCCCAGGCTAGAGTGCAGTGGCGCAATCTTGGCTCACTGCAACTTCTGCCTCCCGGATTCAAGCGATTCTCCTGCCTCAACCTCCCAAGTAGCTAGGATCGCCACTCCCAGCTAATTTTTATATTTTTAGTAGAGACGTGGTTTCACCATGTTGGCCAAGCTGGTCTCCAGTTCCTGACCTCAGGTGATCCATCCATCTTGGCCTCCAAAGTGCTGAGATTACAGGTGTGAGACACCGCACCCGGCCTGTACATCTGCTTTGAATGTTTTTGTTTGAGGCCGGGTGCAGTGGCTTACGCCTGTAATCCCAGCACTTTGGGAGACTGAGGTGGGCAGATCACAAGGTCAGGAGTTCAAGACCAGCCTGGCCAACATGGTGAAAGTCCATCTCTACTAAAAAATACAAAAGTTAGCTGGGCATGGTGGCAGGCACCTGTAGTCCCAGCTACTCAGGAGGCTGAGGCAGAAGAATCGCTTGAACCCAGGAGGTGGAGGTTGCAGTGAGCTGAGATCGTGCCATTGCACTCCAGCCTGGGCAACAGAGTGAGACTCTGTCTCAAAAAAAAAAAAAAAGTTTTTGTTTGTTGGTCTTGGTTTGGGTTCTGGTTTTGGTCAAAATCTTAGAGCTGCAGATTTGACTCATTTAATTCATGGAAAAGGCTTTCTATATGACCATATTGGCTGTGCCAGTCCTCATCAAATCAGTCAGCCTAATCATTCTGACTTTCTGTCAAATAAAATCCCACTTCATCTGTTAACTTTCTAAAAAGTGTTAATACTCTTCCCTCTCATGGCTTCTGAGTGTTTTAATGTTTCTCTTTTTTTCTTTTTCTTCTTCTTTTTTTTTTTGAGATGGAGTATTGCTCTGTTGCCCAGGCTGGAGTTCAGCGGCGCAATCTCGGCTCACTGCAAGCTCTGCCTCCCAGGTTCATGCCATTCTCCTGCCTCAGCCTCCCGAGTAGCTGGGACTACAGGCGCCCGCCACCATGCCCGGCTAATTTTTTATTTTTGTATTTTTAGTAGAGACGGGGGTTCACCATGTTAGCCAGGATGGTCTCAATCTCCTGACCTTGTGATCCGCCCGCCTCGGCCTCCCTAAGTTCTGGGATTACAGGCATGAGCCCCTGTGCCCGGCTGAGTGTTAATATTTCTAAGATGAGTACTAGGCAGTTAAGCAAGGAGGTGAGGAGACTTGGAGATTGCTGTGGAGTCGGTCAGTCGTGAGAACTCGCTTTCGCTTTCTGCATTGTTCTTCTAAGACTCCCTTGGGATTCTCCCATTGTCTTTGTGTGTGGTACTCCAGGCGCCTTTGTACTCTGGGCATTTTATCAGGGTAATTTGGAATAAGTCAAGTGCCCATGTTTCGACTCACTACTTCCCTCTAGAGGTGTATTCCATTAGAATCTGTTCTCTGAAAAGTACCGATTCTAAGCTCCACCAACCAACTGAATGGACCTCAGTGGGCTAAGGGCATTCCAGGTAAACGCGAAAAACTAATTCAGGCCATGATGGGAAGGGAGGGACATGCCTAATTATACCCTCCTCTCTGCAATTCAGGCACAAGCAACCAGCATTAACATTAAAACAGTTTTTTTTTTTTTTTTTTTTTTTTTTTTGAGACAGTCTCACTCTGTCACCCAGGCTGGAGTGCAGTGGCGCCATCTCGGTTCACTGCAACCTCTACCTCCTGGGTTCAAACGAGTCTCCTGCTTCAGTCTCCCAAGTAGTTGGGATTACAGGAGCCCACCTCGGCCTCCCAAAGTCCTGGGATTACAGGCGTGAGCCACCACGCCTGGCCTGACACTCCTTTTTATTGATTCCAGGTCTCTAGATAATAACCCTTTCAACCCCAGTTGCCAATCAGAAAATTTTTGAGTCCAACTATGATCTGGAAACCCCCACCTTCAAGCTGTCCCACCTTACTGGGCTGAACCAATGTACACCTTACAGGTATTGACTGATGTCTTCTTGTCACTTCTGTCTCCCTAAATGTATAAATCAAGCTATAACCCAACCACCTTGGGCTCGTATTCTCAGGACCTCCTGGGACTGTATCATGGGCCTTGGTCACTTATATCTGGCTCACAATAAACCTCTTTAAATATTTTACAGAATTCGACTCTTTTCATTGACACCATCAAGCCTCTATTGTCTAGATTCTTAGAGCAGTGGTTATTTCTGCAGGTATTAACCTCCTCTTAACCGGGTTCTATTGATGTTTGTAAGCTACTTTTACAAGAAGGTTACACTTGGCAGTCTGTCCCTGAATGTGGGTGATCCATCCTACCCAAAAAAGCTAGATGTGAAAGGAAAGAAATGTACTATATTAACCCACAAGGAAATCAAAGACACAAGAAAAATGTTTTAAAATATATATATTGGGCCGGACACAGTGGCTCACACCTGTAATCCCAACATTTCGGAGGCCAAGGTGGGAGGATCACTTGAGGTCAGAAGTTCGAGACCATCCTGGCCAACATGGTGGAAACCCCATCTCTACTAAAAATATAAAACTTAGCTGGGTGTGGTGGCGGGCGCCTGTAATCCCAGCTACTCGGGAGACTGAGGCAGGAGAATCACTTGAAGCCAGGAGGTAGAGGTTGTAGTGAACCAAGATCACACCACTGCACTCCAGCCTGGGCAACAAGAACAAAACTCCATCTCAAAAAAAAAAAAAAAAAAAAAATTGGACAGGTGGTGAATTACATCTGTAATTCAAGGTGAGGAGGCCAAGATGGGAGGATCACTTGAGCCCAGGAGTTCAAGACCAGCCTGTGTAACATAGCAAAACCCTATCTTTACCTATATGCAATATATATATTTAAATACATATAGACAAGATATGCAGTGAACACATTCCCATCGATTCCTGTCTTAGGTGCTGGTCTAGGGAAGTTTAAGATAAATAAGACATGATTGCTAACACCTATTTTTTTTTTCTTCTACTTGCTTTAGGTTTAATTTGTTCTTTTCTGATATCTTAAGTTGGAAGCTGAAGTCACTGATTTGAGACCTTTCTTTTCTAATATAGGTATTTCCTTCTAAGTACTGCTGTGGCTGCATCCTACAAATTTTAATATGTTGTGCTTTCTCATCATTCAAAATACTTTCTAATTTCCTTTTTGATTTCTTCTTTGACATATCACATGAATCATGTACAGTTGTGTTATTTAATTTCCAAATATTTAGGTATTTTCCAAATACCTTTTTTTTTAAAGAGACTGGAGCTTGCTATGTTGCCCAGGCTGGTCTTGAACTCCTGGCCTCAAGCAATCCTCCCACCTCAGCCTCCCTAGTAGCAGGAACTACAGGTGCGTACCTGTCATTTTTTTCCAATTTAATTGCACTGTGGTCAAAGTACATACTTTGTATGAGTTGAATCCTTTGAAAGTGATCGAGACTTGTTTTATGGGTGGAATATGTTCTGAGTGCACTTGAAAAGAATGTGTATTCTGCTGTTATTGGGTGGAGTATTTTGTAAATGTCCGTGTGGTCAAGTTGGGTGTTTTTTTGTTTGTTTGTTTTTTTAGACAAGATCTCATTCTGTTGCTCAGGCTAGAGTGTGTGGTGTGACCATATCTCACTGCAACCTTGAATTTGTGGGCTCAAACAGCCCTCCTGCCTTACCCTTCCGAGTACCTGGGACTACAGGTGTGAGCCACTATACTTGGCTAATTTTTTTTTTTTTTTTTTTTTTTTTTTTTTTGAGACCGAATTTCGCTCTTGTTGCCCAGGCTGGAGTGCAATGGCGTGATCTCAGCTCACCGCAACCTCTACCTCCCAGGTTCAAGCAATTCTTGAGTAGCTGGGATTACAGGCTTGCACCACCACACCTGGCTAATTTTGTATTTTCAGTAGAGACGAGGTTTCTCCATGTTGGTCAGGCTGGTCTCAAACTCCCGACCTCAGGTGATCCGCCGGCCTCAACCTCCCAAAGTCCTGGGATTACAGGTGTGAGCCACTGTGCCTGGCCACTTGGCTAATTTTGCTATATTTTCTAGAGACAGGATCTTACTTTGTTTCCCAGGCTGGTCTCAAACTTCTGACTTCAAGCAATCCTTCCGCCTCAGCCTCCCAAAGTGCTGGGATTACAGGTGAGAGCCACCATACCTGGCCTAGTTTTAGAATCTTAAACAGTATACTTTCATTTCTATCCTCCCAGCCTTTGAGCTGTGCTTCTCATGCATTTTACTGTTACACATATTATATAATCCCACAGTGTATTGTTTTATTTTTGCTTTAAATACTCACTTATCTTTTAAAGATACTTAAATAGACTGGAAATAGTAGCTCATGCCTGTAATCCCAACACTTTGGGAGGCCAAGGTGGGTGGATCACCTGAGATCAGGAGTTCAAGACCAGCCTGGCCAACATGGTGAAACCCCATCTCTACTAAAAATGCAAAAATTAGCTGGGCATGGTGGCGGGTGCCTGTAATCCCAGCTACTTGGGAGTCTGAGGCAGGAGGGCAGGATAATTGCTTGAACCCAGGAGGTGGAGGTTACAGTGAGCTGAGATTGCACCATTGCATTCTAGCCTGGGCAGCAAGAGCAAAACTCCATCTCAAAAAAAAAAGATGCTTGGCCGGGCGCGGTGGCTCACGCCTGTAATCCCAGCACTTTGGGAGGCCGAGGCGGGTGGATCACAAGGTCAGGAGATCGAGACCACGGTGAAACCCCGTCTCTACTAAAAATACAAAAAAAGGCCGGGCGCGGTGGCTCAAGCCTGTAATCCCAGCACTTTGGGAGGCCGAGACGGGCGGATCACGAGGTCAGGAGATCGAGACCATCCTGGGTAACACAGTGAAACCCCGTCTCTACTAAAAATACAAAAACTTAGCCGGGCGAGGTGGCAGGCGCCTGTAGTCCCAGCTACTCGGGAGGCTGAGGCAGGAGAATGGCGTGAACCCGGGAGGCAGAGCTTGCAGTGAGCTGAGATCCGGCCACTGCACTCCAGCCTGGGTGACAGAGCGAGACTCCGTCTCAAAAAAAAAATACAAAAAAAAAAAAAAATACAAAAAAATTAGCCGGGCGCGGTTGTGGGCGCCTGTAGTCCCAGCTACTCGGGAGGCTGAGGCAGGAGAATGGCGTGAACCCGGGAGGCGGAGCTTGCAATGAGCCGAGATCGCGCCACTGCACTCCAGCCTGGGCGACAGAGCAAGACTCCGTCTCAAAAACAAACAAACAAAAAAAAGATGCTTAAATAATAAGAAAAAGGTCCTTCATTTATCCACAAAGTTAGCATTTCTGGCGTTCATTTCTTTGTATAGACTCAGTTTTTATCGAGTATCATTTTCCTTGCACCTGAAAGGCTCTCTTTAACATCTCTTGTAAATGCAAATCTGACCTGCAGGTGATAAATTCTTTTTCACCTTTTGCATGTCTGAAAAAAATCTCTTAATTTGCTTTTCTTTTAGAAGATATTTTTCTGGGAATAGAATTCTGGATTGACAATTTCTGATGGGACATCCCCAGTCATTCTTAATTGTTTTTTTTGAGACAGAGTCTCACTTTATAGCCCAGGCTGGAGGTGCAGTGGGGCGATCTCGGCTCACTGCAACCCCTGCTGCCCGAGTTCAAGCGATTCTCCTGCCTCAGCCTCCCGTGTAGCTGGGATTACAGGTGCCTGCCACTGCACCCGGCTAATTTTTGTGTTTTTAGTAGAGACGGGGTTTCACTATGTTGGCCAGGCTGGTCTTGAACTCCTGACTTTGTGATTCACCTGCCTCGGCTGCCAAAAGTGCTAGGATTACAGGCATGAGCCACTGCACCCAGCCTATTTTCTTTTTTTGTTTTGTTTTGTTTTGTTTTGTTTTTTTGAGATGGAGTCTCGCTCTGTCGCCCAGGCTGGAGTGCAGTGGCCGGATCTCAGCTCACTGCAAGCTCCGCCTCCCGGGTTTACGCCATTCTCCTGCCTCAGCCTCCCGAGTAGCTGGGACTACAGGCGCCTGCCACCTCGCCCAGCTAGTTTCTTGTATTTTTTTAGTAGAGACGGGGTTTCACCTTGTTAGCCAGGATGATCTCCATCTCCTGACCTCGTGATCCGCCCGTCTCAGCCTCCCAAAGTGCTGGGATTACAGGCTTGAGCCACCGCGCCCGTCCTATTTTCTTTTTTTTAATTCATCACCTATATTTTGGGCCGGGCGTGGTGGCTCACGCCTGTAATCCCAGCACTTTGAGAAGCTGAGGTGGGTGGATCACCTGAGGTCAGGAGTTCGAGACCAGCCTGGCCAACCTGGTGAAACTCCATCTCTACTAAAAATACAAAAATTAGCCAGGTATGGTGGCTTACACCTGTAATCCCAGATCCTCAGAAGGCTGAGGCAGAAGAGTCGCTTGAACCTGAGAGACAGAGATTACAGTGAGCCGAGATCATGCCATTGCACTCCACCTAGGATGACAGAACAAAACACAGTCTCAAAAAAACAAAATAAAACAAAAAAGTCACCTGTGTTTCACTCAGGAACCCAGTCATTCTTTTTTTTTTTTCTCTCCCAAGGCGGAGTCTCGCTCTGTTGCCCAGGCTGGAGTGCAGTGGCTCAATTTCATCTCACTGCAGGCTCCACCTCCCGGGTTCACGCCATTCTCCTGCCTCAGCCTCCCAAGTAACTGGGACTACAGGTGCCCGCCACCATGCCTGGCTAATTTTTTTTTTTTTTTTTTTTAGTAGAGACGTGGTTTCACCATGTTAGCCAGGATAGTCTCAATCTCCTGACCTTGTGATCCACCCACCTCGGCCTCCCCAAGTTCTGGGATTACAGGAGTGAGCCACTGCACCTGGTCATTCTTTTATTTTCATTATTTTATTTTATTTTTATTTATCTTTTTATTTTTTTGAGATGGAGTCTCGCTCTGTCGCCGTCTGGAGTGTAGGGCAGTGGTGCGATCTCAGCTCACTGCAACCTCCACCTCCCAGGTTCAAGTGATTCTCCTGCCTCAGCCTCCTGAGTAGCTGGAACTACAGGCATGAGCCACCACGCCCAGCTAGTTCTTGTATTTTTAGTAGAGACAGGGTTTCACCATGATGGCCAGGATGGTCTCGATCTCCTGACCTCTTGATCCACCCACCTCAACTTCCCAAAGTGCTGGGATTATAGGCATGAGCCACCGCGCCTGGCTGGAACCCATTCTTTTTTTTTTTTTTTTTTTGGAGACGGAGTCTCGCTCTGTCACCCAGGCTGGAGTGCAGTGGCCGGATCTCAGCTCACTGCAAGCTCCGCCTCCCGGGTTTACACCATTCTCCTGCCTCAGCCTCCCGAGTAGCTGGGACTACAGGCGCCCGCCACCTCGCCCAGCTAGGTTTTTGTATTTTTTTAGTAGAGACGAGGTTTCACCGTGTTAGCCAGGATGGTCTCGATCTCCTGACCTCGTGATCCGCCCGTCTCGGCCTCCCAAAGTGCTAGGATTACAGGCTTGAGCCACCGCGCCCAGCTAGAACCCAGTCATTCTTATCTGTATGTAATGGGTCTTGTTTTCTCTGTCTGCTTTTAAGATTTCCTCTTTATCACTGGTGTTCCGAAATTTAGTTGTGATGTGTCAGAGTTAGTTTTTTTGATGTTTCTTGTGCTAAGGGTTTGTTGAGCGCCTTAGATATGTAGATCTGTGGCTTTCAATAAATGTGGAGAAAAATTTGGCCATTATTTCTTTAAATTATGTTTTCAGCCCCCTCCCCATGGACTCCAGCTATGGGTGTTAACCTGTTTGGGTCATCCCACCGCTCACCAATGCTCTGTTTTGTTTCCTCTGTGTTTTATTTTAGGAAGTTTCTATCCCTGTGTCTTCAAGTTTATTAATCTTTTCTTCTGCAGTGTCTGATCTGTTAAAATCATTTTTCATCTGAGACATTGTAATTTGAGGTGGGGCTTTTTAATCTGCGGAGTCTCTACATGACATACTTGATCTTTCCTTTACTTTCTTGTGCATAGGAAGTACAATTATGATCATTTTGAATGTCCCTGTGTCCTAAGTCTATCATTTCTGCTCAGTCTCTATTGATTTCTGTCCTCATTATGGGTCTTTTCCTGCTTCTTTGTAGTTCCTATTCATTTTTTTACTGGAGTTCACCCTCTTGGGTGCTGGTTATTAGTGTATTCCTATGAGTATTCTTGAGCTTTATCTTGGAGTAGTTTGACCCTTGCAGGGCTTGCTTTGTTGGGCGGAACAAGGACAGCATTTAGCCGAGGGCTGGCTTTGCCTCATTGTAGAGGCAAAATCCTCTGAGCGCTCTTTCTAAACCTCCCTGTATTCTGAGGTTTTCCACTCTGGCTGACGGGAACGGGACTATTCCCAGCCCTGTGATCCTTTGGGATGGTTCTTTTCCATGCTCAGGTAGGTTCCTCCCACCCATGCGCTGTGACTCCCTGGGGACCCTTGGGGGAGCTCACCCTCTGTGCAGCTCCCTCCTCTCCAGTGCTCTGTCTTGCACACTCCAGCTGCCCTGGCCTGGCCTCCCCAGCCTCCCAGCCCCATCTCTTGAACATCAGGAGGCTGCTGGGTTCCACCTGGCTTCTCCGCTCTGCACCTAGACTGGAAGCTCCAGGCAGGAAGCTGGGGCAATGGGAGGCGCTCCTGGCTTCATTTGTACACATTTCTCAGAAATCAGTGTCCTTAGCCTGTTGTCCAATGGCTGGGAAAGATTGTTTTCTATGTTTTGTCTGCACTTGTAGTTATAGGCAGGAAGGTGACTTGGTCCCATCTTGGCTGGAAGCCCTTGAACTCATAACTCAGTTCTGTGGTAGGAGGAAGTGCATTAAACTAAAAAACAGTAATCTAAATAAGGGATTTCTCTTATGCCTGTAGATAGGAGGCCAAAACATCACTATCTCTTCCATCTGGCCAGACTTTCTGTGCCTAAAAACAGGGTTCACATTCATTAAAGGATTGATTGATTTATTTTTGAGACAGGGTCTCACTCTGTCACCCAGGCTGCAGCCTCCACTTCCCAGGCTCAGGTGATTCTCCCACCTCAGCCTCCCGCATAGCTGGGACTACAGGTACGTACCACCATGCCCGGCTAATTTTTGATTTTTTTGTAGAGACAGAGTCACATTGTGTTGGCTATGATGGTCTCAAACTTTGGGCTCAAAAGACCTGCCTTGGCCTCTCAAAAGTGCTGGGATTACAGACATGAACCACTACTCCTGGCCAAAGGATTTTTATTTCCTTAGGGTTTTTGGCCGTGGACTGGCTCTTCTTTAGTATTAAAATGACCTAGTTGGATGACTCACAATCATTTTGTAGATAATAATAATAATAAAATAGCTAATAGCTCCATGTACTGTCCTAAGAGCTTTATATATTCTCTAATTTAGTCTTTAACCCATTCAATGAAGTACTAACCCCATTTTGCACATAAGGATAGTGAAGCACAGAGAGCTGAAGTAACTTAGCCAAGACTACACAGCTAATAAGTGATGGCCAGGATTGGAATTTGGGGTCTGGCTCCAGAGACTGTACGTTTAATCAACATGCAAAACTGCTTCTGGACAAGTTCTGTTTATCTAGTGAGAGAGCAACAGATACGGGCTCCTTCAGCTTTCAGAACAAGCCTTAGGACCCCATCTCAACCATCTTGCTTTCTCTCCATATCGTCTTTTTTTTTTTTTTTTTTTGAGACAGGGTCTCACTCTGTCACCCAGGCTGGACTGCAGTGGCACAGTGATGGCTCACTGCAGCCTCGACTACCCACGCTCAAGTGATCCTCCCACCTCTCAGCCTCCTGAGTAGCTGGGACTACAGCATGCACCACAGTGCCTGGCTGATTTTTTTTTACTTTTTGTAGAGGCTGGTTTCTCCACATTGCCCAGGCTGGTCTCAGACTCCTGGGCTCAGGCAGCCGGCCCACCTCCATCTCCCAAAGTACTGGGATTACAGGTGTGAGACACTGCGCTCGGCCTTCTTTTTCAATAATTGTTTTATTTACGTGTGTATGTGTGTATGTCTGGGTCATACATGCTTATGGTTCAGTTTCGCAAGATTTAAGAGGATGGTGAAAACACGTCTCTCATCTGCCTTTCGTCTCTCAAAGCCCCAAGTGCCCTCCCTGCCGCACACCCTCTCTTCAATTTGATTGTCTTTCCGGAGGCCGTCTTCACAAATACAAGCTAGGAATAAATAGCAGCACACAATCCCCTCTCTTCTATACTTTGTCTTTTAACAAGTTGATTTTATGTTTTGTTTTGTTTTTTTTTTTTAAATGGAATTTCACTCTTGTTGCCCAGGCTGGAATGCAATGGTGCGATCTTGGCTCACTGCAACCTCCGCCTCCTGGGTTCAAGTGATTCTCCTGCCTCAGCCTCCCAAGTAGTTGGGATTACAGGCGCCTGCTACCATGCCCGGCTAATTTTTCTATTTTTAGTAGAGACGGGGTTTCACCATTTTGGCCAGGCTGGTCTTGAACTCCTGACCTCAGATGATCTGCCTGCCTTGGCCTCCCAAAGTGTTGGGATTATAACCGTGAGCCACCACATCCAGCTTTGTGTTTGTATTTTTAAAATAATGGTTGTGGGGCCATGCACGGTGGCTCACGCCTGTAATCCCAGCACTTTGGGAGGCGAAGGTGGGTGGATCACTTGAGGTCAGGAGTTTGAGACCAACCTGGCCAACACGGTGAAACCCTGTCTCTACTAAAAATACAAACATTAGGCAGGCATGGTGATGGGCGCCTGTAATCCCAGCTACTCGGGAGACTGAAGCAGGAGAATTCGCTTGAACCCGGGAGGTGGAGGTTGCGTTGAGCCGAGAGCCACCCACTGTACTCCAGCCTGGACGACAGAGCAAGACTCCGTCTCAATCAGTCAACCAATCAATCAATCAGTAAAGGTTGTGAACACTATGAGAGGGTCACCGCAGTGAGGGATGACAGTAGCCAGTGCCTTTATCTGTTAGTAAACTAAGAAACAAATGACCAAAGATTAATTCCTTTTTATTTATGACCTTTTACACAGTTCAGTCTACAGACTTAATCTGTGCCTAGTCCTAGGGGCAGAAAGATCTGTGACTTGGTCCCTGTCCCGAGGCAGCTCATCTTCTGGAGGTAGACGCAGCAGAAGTAGCTGCTGTGATATGGCGTGGGCTCTGTTGGAGAAAACTGGATCTTGAAACAAGGAAAAATGTTTCTAGAATGCTCTTAGGACGTGCTGCCAAGGACTGTTGATGGTGTTGCACTTGATGGTGAATGCCTTCTGGAAGCAACCCGGCTGGAGGACACAGAGTTACTTTTGCTAAGGAGCCAGCTCAGAGTGGATTCTGTAAGCTGAGCCTCATCTGGAGCTTGAGTCTGCACCTCCCTGCAGAATTGCCGGGCTTCATGCAGGCAATCAGCTGCCTGTGATTGGAGGGCTGGTGCTGGTGGGGATAATGAACTTGGTAGTGTCGGCAGAGGTGATTGGCCGGGCTCTGCTGCAGTGAGAATGCAGACTGGATGCTCGGGTCCTCGGCTTGGGTGATGAGCGAGGACAGCTGAATAACTGGGAGCTCGAAGTTGCTTGCTGCCTCTGGGAGTGGTCTGCTTGGCTGTCGCGTTTTCCTTTTTTTTGTTGTTGTTTTTTAAAAAAGCCAAACGTTTGCTCACCATCACCTGCAGAAGTGAGTTTTTATTGAAGAAGCTCCAGCTGCTTTCTCCTTATTGCCGGCAGCCCGGCAAGGCTCCCTTACAGTGAGCTACTTCTCAGGCCGGGCACGACAGCAGTGCTAGCACATTTGAAAAAGCAGGAAACCGCCCCTGCATGCAGAGCTTCCAGCCTGAGAACTCCCAGGCCAGTCTTCCCAGCAGCTGTGTAGCCAGAGAGCCTTGGTATTGTGGTCACATCCCTCAAAAGTGAACAGTCACCATCGGAGGCGTTTGGAGGAGACTGTGATGTTGCAGATGCTGTGGCATTTCCTAGCTAGCTTTTTCCCCAGGGCTGGGTGCCAAGGCTCCAGAGAGGGGGACGATCATGAAGTCAGAGGCACCCCAGCCCCTGCCCGGACAGACCAGATGGCAAGCTTTTTGGGGAAACAGGACGGAAGGGCTGAGGCCACGGAAAAGAGACCCACCATTTTGCTGGTGGTTGGACCTGCAGAGCAGTTTCCTAAGGTAATGTTGGCCTCAAGAGGACCTCCTAGTTTAGGGCCTGGTCTGGGATCATTTTCCTGGGGAAAAAAAACGAGTGTGGGGAGGAAGGGAGAACTCACAACGTTAGTTTGGGGTTCAGGGAGAAGTGGTAGGCAATGAGGAAGCCCACAAATTCAATCTAAAATCTTTCTGTGGCCCCTGTGAAAGCTGCATTACCCACTGCAATCACCCCAGTGTGGCTGTTGAGGGAAGGAAGGTTGTGATAGATTTGCCTTAGGATTTGTTAGTTTGGCTGAAGAAGGCCATTTGAAAGTGAGGGGCAGACTGTGAAAGTGTGCCTTAGCTTATCTGAACAGCTCAGGAAGGGCGAAGCTAAAGGGGCGAGAGTGTGCCTCGACCTTGGAACCCAGTTGCTTGGAGCTGTGGGGGTGGTCTTGGCATCCTGAAGGTCACAGTCCCCTTGCCTGGGTCCGACCCATCTCTCCTTTGGGTCTGGGAGGAAGAGTGAAGGCGTGAGACTGGGTCCGAGGAGAGGCTGGAGTCATGAGGCGCAGAGGCTGGTGCCCCTCTGGAAATGACTGCGGCCGCTGCATGTCTGCCAACTCTGGGGTCTTTCATCCCTCCTGAGCCCAGAGCCTGAGTTACCATCCTCACAAGAGCCAAGGTAAGTGGTAGTATCCCCATTTCGTAGATGAGGAAACTGAGGGGCAGAATGGTTACAATATTTGCCCAGGGTTAAACAACTAAAGAGAGGTGGAGCTGAGATTTCACCCCCAAATCCTTGTCCTGTGCTGCCTGGTTGTCTCCTTAGGAAAGCGGTTTTTAACGAGACTAATGGAGTGCTCAGTATTAGAAAGGAACTCGCCATTTGGCTCAGATTTCTCCTCCCTGCCTAAGGAGTGACCTTGTTCACCTCCTGAGCTTTGGTTATTTTGAATCTTTTTACTCAGGATAAAAATCAGAGAAGAAAAGGAGATTCTGCCCTGTTTGGCACATTGTAGATACCACAGAAATGTTAAGTTGAATTGCTGCATTTAAGAAATAAAAGTTCATTTTGCCTTTGCTACTAGAGACTTTTGATGTAATAACACTTGCAGTCGTGTGGGCACTGGGGAGAAGTCTTAGTCTTTGATGGGTTCCTTCTGAGCAAAGCAGCGGGTCTCTCAGAGTCTGTTATGCCTGTGATGTGCGTGCTTAATATGCAAAGAGAGGGTGTCACTTTTTACCTTTTGATTGTTTTAGGCAAGATTGGAATGGCTGTGGCACTAGCTTTGTGAGGAACTTTTATCTGTAGACCTGCTTGCCTTATTACTACCTCGAATGGCTGGCTGCCTTTTAAAATCACCTATTTTTGTCTTTAGCAATTAGCTGCTCTATTTTTCAGCATCATACAATACCCCCTTGCCAGCTCTCCCTCCAGGGACTGCCTCAGGGTAGGACTGTCTGTTCTGAGCAGCTTAGTTCCTGGCCTGCAGAATCAAGAGACCCACACCTTTTACTGGCTGATCCCCACGGAGAGACAGTTCAGCTGGCTGCAAATGGGGGGAGCCCCAAGTGGGATATGGAGCAGCTGGTTGGGTTTGAAGCCAGAGAGAAAGCACATCTGGAAAGGATAGACTCTCAAAGCAGATAGATCAAGAACTGGAGCAACAGGAGCATGGATGCGGCCCGCCTCCTTTTCCAGAGCAGTGCTCTGAAGGTGTTTGGGGTTTGTGATCACTGGCTAATTGGGGCTGGCCTCACCAAATCACAAAAAGGACCCCCAGAATGTTTTGGAAACGTTTTTGAAAAGTTTACTTTAGGCCAGGCGCAGTGGCTCATGCCTGTAATCCCAACACTTTGGGAGTCTGAGGTGGACAGATCACGAGGTTAGGAGTTCGAAACCAGCCTCGAGACAGTGAAACCCTGTCTCTACTCAAAATACAAAAACTAGCTGGGTGCCGGGCGCGGTGGCTCAAGCCTGTAATCCCAGCACTTTGGGAGGCCGAGACGGGCGGATCACGAGGTCAGGAGTTCGAGACCATCCTGGCTAACACGGTGAAACCCCGTCTCTACTAAAAAATACAAAAAACTAGCCGGGCGCGGTGGCGGGCGCCTGTGGTCCCAGCTACTCGGGAGGCTGAGGCAGGAGAATGGCGTGAACCCGGGAGGCGGAGCTTGCAGTGAGCTGAGATCCGGCCACTGCGCTCCAGCCTGGGCGGCAGAGCGAGACTCCGTCTCAAAAAAAAAAAAAAAAAAAAAAAAAACTAGCTGGGCGTGGTGGCGGGTGCCTGTAGTCCTAGCTACTCGGGAGGCTGAGACAGGAGAATCGCTTGAATCCAGGAGGCGGAGGTTGCAGTGAGCCAAGATTGCGCCGCTGCACTCCAGCCTGGGTGACAGAGCGAGATTCTGTTTCAAAAAAAAGAAAAAGAAAAGTTCACCTGGATTCTCGGGCTTCTTAGCATCCCAGAAGCACTACTTTGTTTTGCTCTCACTTCCCCTGTTTAAATATGTCTGCTAGTGAGTGAGGTTCCTGCAAGATTTTATTCTAGGAACTGTTCCAGTTTTTCCCTTTATCTTTGTCTTACAGTTAATCTTCAGTTGGAGAAGAAAGCCATTACTCTGGAGTGGGAGGTGCCCTCAGCGGCATGCAAGCTTTCAAATCCTGAGGGGCTGTCTTCTCGGAAGCACAGAGAATTTTGCTCATTGTGTGTGTGACTGCCAAGTGTAGGCAGGTTTCATTGGAAACCGGCTACACTAGGCTGTCATGGCAACCTGATCATCAAATGACACTGTGGCCACAGCCGCCAATGAGGTTTGAGAGCCTTAAGGGTGGGTGGGGCTTGAACGGCTGGATGCTGGCAAAGCTCCCTCACATGTTAATATTTCTGGCTAAGTCTGAGTCATTGCAGAGGAGGGAGAGGAACTTTCTGACCTAATGCTACACTCCCAGAGGCACTGTACCTGCCCTGTTCTTATTCATGGTATTCCGGCCCTTACCTGAAGCACCTCCTTTCTTCGGGCATGTAACATAGTGGTAGAACAAGGAAAACTTTTGGTGGCATTGGCAGATTTGCTGTGAGAAGATGCTCAGGAGAGGAACTGCTACTTTGTAGATTAATTGCAATCTGAATCCTAAGGGTCCTAGTGTTGCTGTCACTGTTTCCGAATACTAGTCATAGGAATGGATGTCGGAGGAGCTGAAACCGATGAGGGTCTGTGCCACACAGAATAATAAAAAGCAGTGAGGCATCACATACAATGCGCGTTGTGCCCAGATCTTGGAGTGCCAAGCAGGCCGGTGTGAAGCATCAGGGCTAAAACCCGAGGCCTGCTTTAGTTCCTCCATAATCTAGTTCTCATAGAGGCGTTCAGAAGCTGTGACACAAACACCATTTTTGGTTGTATTTAACTAGGGCTCAACTTGCTCAAGTTACACCTTTCCCACACACCTGCCGCCTTCCAGTATGAGGTATCACCTACTGTCATTCCCAGTGTCCGGCTTACCAGCATCCTTTGGGAACTGAATACTAAAATCTGTTTTGGGTGCTGTTTGAAGTGGATATTGTAACAAGAACCCTGGGTGCAAGGCCCTGCCCTGCCATTGACAGGCTTTGGGAATTGGGCAAATCAGGTCACCTCTCCCAGGCCTGTTTGCTTAACTCGGAGATTAAGGGATGATCCCAGAGCCCCTCTAGGCCCCCACAGTCTGCAATTCCAGGACTAGAGCAGTTGTCCTGGGCACTAGCACCTAGAGATTGTCTTATTTGGGTAGAATTCTCCATTTTTATATGAAAATGGAGTCCTGAGTTACCTGTGAAACTCAGTAAGATGGATGATTTTTTTTTTTTTTTTTTTTTTTTTTTGAGACGGAGTCTCGCTGTGTCACCCAGGCTGGAGTGCAGTGGCCGGATCTCAGCTCACTGCAAGCTCTGCCTCCCGGGTTTTTATGCCATTCTCCTGCCTCAGCCTCCCGAGTAGCCGGGACTACAGGCGCCCGCCACCTCACCCGGCTAGTTTTTTGTATTTTTTAGTAGAGACGGGGTTTCACCGTGTTAGCCAGGATGGTCTCGAACTCCTGACCTCGTGATCCGCCCGTCTCGGCCTCCCAAAGTGCTGGGATTACAGGCTTGAGCCACCGCGCCCGGCCTAAGATGGATGATTTAAATAAGCAAACGCCAATTAAGTTTATCCAATGAAGACATTCCATGGGACTCAGTCACAGCAGCAAATAAGTTAGAACCCTTTTAAAAATTAGCCGGGTATGCTGGTGGGCACTTGTAGTCCCAGCTACTCAGGAGGCTGAGGCAGAAGAATCGCTTGAACCCAGGAGGTGGAGGTTGTAGTGAGCCACGATCACGCCACTGCACTCCAGCCTGGGTGACAGAGCAAGACTCCATCTTAGGAAAGAAAAAAGAAGAACACAGGTTTCACTTTTATTTAGTATCATTTTCAAATCTTTTCTCAGATTTCTTTTGTTAGATACATTATAAAACCCAATGGTACAGTAATATGTGCCATAATTATTTTTAAAATATACTTTATTAGAAAATGAAATCTTCAATTGAATTTATTCGTCAAAATATTTGCTTTTTTGTATTAGAATGACTGCAGTCATCACTAAAATGAGATACTCAACAGATCTGTGTAATTTAGTTTCAGAAGCAAACAATAATTTAACAAAGGAAGACCAGCATTTTTTTTGTAATAGGGCAACATCTCATTTTATAAAATAGAATGAGCATTCCTAAAGACCAGCATTTTAAGGTTCAGCTCTTTTGTTTATAAATGTGAACCTCCTTTAAAATAAAATAATAGAGGCTAGGCGCAGTGGCTCATACTTGTAATCCTAGCACTTTGGGAGGCCGAGGCAGGCAGATCACTTGAGGCCAGGAGTTGGAGACCAGCCTGGCCAACATGGTAAAACCCAGTCTCTACTAAAAATACAAAAATTAGGCTGGGCGCAGTGGCTCAAGCCTGTGATCCCAGCACTTTGGGAGGCCGAGATGGGCAGATCACGAGGTCAGGAGATCGAGACCATCCTGGCTAACACTGTGAAACCCCGTCTCTACTAAAAAATACAAAAAACTAGCTGGGCGAGGTGGCGGGTGCTATAGTCCCAGCTACTCGGGAGGCTGAGGCAGGAGAATGGCGGGAACCCAGGAGGCGGAGCTTGCAGTGAGCTGAGATCCAGCCACTGCACTCCAGCCTAGGCGACAGAGCGAGACTCCGTCTCAAAAAAAAAATCAGCCAGGTGTGGTGGTGAGTGCCTGTAATCCCAACTACTTGAGCGGCTGAGGCACAAGAATCGCTTGAACCTGGGAGGCAGAGGTTGCAGTAAGCCAAGATCATGTCACCACACTCCATCCTGGGTGACAGAGTGAGAGTCTGTCTCAAAAATAATAATAATAATAATGATACATTATCTTGTTCATTGGAGTATAATGCCCTGACAACTCTATTTGCAGATGCTCAGAAAAATAGGCCTTCATCAAGTATGGTTATGAGTTTGTTTATTGGGGTGTTAGAGGCCCCCTGAGCTAATTCACTCATTGGAAGCTATTCATGAAGCACCTTATTTGATCAAGGCAAAAGGTTAGTTCCAGACAAGGAGGTTCAAGGGTTTGAAGCAAGAGCCTTCTACCTTCAAGGACCCTGGTGGTAGAGATAAGATACGTGTTAAAATAGCCCAAGGCAGAACATTCTGGATTGGGCAGCTTAAGAGACAGCTGAGTGTCATGGATTTAGTGGCAGCTGAGCAGGAATCTGCCTGGATAATCCAGTGTGACCTCATAGGATCCGTCGCTAGGGTAGCCCAAGACCTGTTCTCACAGACTCGTTATCAGATCTTCATTAGAAGGGCCCAAATGTCATATCACTTGTCATGATCTCTGCTTCATAATGTTGTGTGTTAGTATCAACATCTTGTAATACCCTCTTTACAAGTTAACAACAAGCTTTTTAGTGCATTAAGAAGTCCTTTTACTTCTGTGATCCCCAAGTAATAACTATCCATTTTTATCCATCCCGGTAGTGGGAAGATGTAGTCTATATTAGGAAGTGGCGCACTGTAGAAGGAACAAGGGTGAGACTGAGCCTGTTCTCATCTTGGTGACGTGGTCTCTTCCTCCGCAGCACGAATCTGGGGGGAAGGAATGAGTGGAGAATTCAGGCCGACCTGCGGAGAATCGTCCTGCGCCGAAAGAGTCGTTCTCAAGCTGTGTTGCCCAGTGACCACGTGTGGCTATCCTGGGGAACTGAGTTTGTAATTTCATTTCATTTTAATGAATTTACTTTTTTGTTTGAGACACAGTTTCACTCTGTCGCCCAGGCCGGAGTGCAGTGGCACAATCCTGGCGCAGTGCAACCTCTGCCTCCTGGGTTCAGGCAATTCTCGTGCCTCAGCCTCCCCGGTAGCTGGGATTACAGGCGTGCGCCACCACGCCTGGCTATGACTTTACATTTAAAAAGCTTCTGTGTTGAACAGCAAAGTTCTGGCTGTGACTAAGACTGGGCTCCTACGTGTTCTGAGTGGACGTGGGCATTGAAGACTGTGGATCTCGTGTGAGGCCTCGGCTGACCCCAGATTGATGCTTCTGGGGGGTCCTTCGGCATGGTGTCCTCTTCCCAACCCCATTGTGTCAGCTCCTGGGCACTCTGGGGCCCCTAGGTGAAGGCTGGTGCTCACACTGCAGAATGGCCTGGAAGAGGTTTCAATGCAATGTGGGCTGTGGAGGGCTGCAGGTCCCTGGAGCAGGAGCCAGCTAGAACTGTGCCTGGAGCCGTGTGTGGCCAGGGCAGCTCCCCTGTGGGATACACAGGCCCATGGTGGGGTCCACTTTCCAGGGTGACTGGGCACCTGGCTCTCAGCCACCCCTCAGCCTCCTGTCCTCACAGCTGAACTGGGCCCGTTTTGTGTGGCAATCAGCTCTGTCTCCATCTACTGATTTTTCAGTTGGGAATGATTTACTAAAAAGAGAAAACTGTTGTGTTGTGTGACACGTGTGTTGTGTGACACGTGTGACAGGCCATAAGCTGTTTGTTCATTTGGAGGGGTTGGCAGCCAGAGCCAGAGGGTGAAGGTTCGTTTGGGCTCTGTACCTGGTACCCAGGCAGGCAGAACGCGCCACCCGGCCTCTTCTCCAAGAGTTAACTGCAGGGAGGGAGCGGTGACGTCAACCCTCATCTTTGTGCCTCTCACTTGAGCAACCCGATGCCACCTTCTCCCCCGGGCTCTGTGTTCATTGGCTGTTGGCAGGACTTGCCGTGGGAGGGTTTTTTTCTTTTTTTCAATTAAGTAAAAGGGCAGGGCTTAAGCAGCCAATGACAGCTGAGGCCGGGCTTGTCTTATGCAAGTTTCCCTGGGACCGGCAGCATTTAGGGAACTTGCTCCCAGTGGTGAGGGCAGTGGAGCACCCAGCAGGCTGCCAACATGCTCTGTCTGTGCCTGTACGTGCCGGTCATCGGGGAGGCCCAGACCGAGTTCCAGTACTTCGAGTCCAAGGGGCTCCCTGCCGAGCTGAAGTCCATCTTCAAGCTCAGCGTCTTCATCCCCTCCCAGGAGTTCTCCACCTACCGCCAGTGGAAGCAGGTCTGTGGGGTGACCATGCGGAAGGGAGAGGCGCGTTCAAGTGGTATCTGTTGAGTGAATGGCTGAGCATGCATGAACCATCCCCCACCGAGAGGAAAAAATGTCTGAAATGTAGGAGTTTTTTCCCATTGTCATGTGGCTATGGCCGGCACGTGTACGTCACAGTAGTGACTGGTTTTCACGTGACTTCCCGGGAAGGCTGGAATTCTAGCGAAGGCTGTTGTGAGAAATGGACTTTCAGAAAGGAAATTCCTTTTGCTGGAATGAGGCGGGTGTTCCTGAGAAGTACAGAGCCAGAAAGGGGTCTGGGGGGCCAGGCCATAGTGCAAGGAAGGAGAAGGCAGGGAGGCCCAGGAGTTGAGGGTGCTGGTGGGGGAGCTGCCCATCCCTGGTGTGGGGGTGAGGGAGCCTCCCACCTTCTCGACCCTTAGACATCCCTGTGGAGCAGGGCCTGTGTCCGCCCTGAAGGTGGGGAAGCCGAGCTGCAGAGTCTGGAGGCCCCTTGCCTCCTCGGCTTCTCTGTTAATCAGTTTCCCTGCTACCCCCAGTGCCCACTGTGCACCGAGGGGGATTTGCAGATCCAAGGAAGGAGACAGAAGGAGACTCAGGCCCCGTGAGGCAGAAGCAAGCACTTTGAGAATGCGTTGAAGCCAGCTGCGGTGAGCACACCCTCTGCTCTGGGTGTCTGTGCGACAGCACCCACCCCAGGGAGGCATGTGGCTCACCCTGGCAGCAGTGCAGGTGGCTGGGTCCCAGAGGGCTCCATGCCTGATGTTCACCTGCTGCCTAAATGGCTTGTCCACTCTATTTCCATTCCTGTTAGAGATCTGGAGCAGTCACTGTATAGGTGATTTATGTCACTCTTGGCTGAGAGCACAGATGTCCACAGGAAGTTAAATGTAACCTCAGATAGAAGATAAAATATGTACCAGCATCTGTCCCACATTCCAGCCACACCCCTCGCATTAGCCTTTTGAGCACGCCAGGTCATGGGGTATCTGTCATGGGGTATCTGTTCAGGCCTCCCTGCCCCTGGCACCCTTGGCAGCTGAGGAATCACAAGGCACCATCAGTAATGTGTCTAAGAGAGAGGTGCGGTGGTGATCCTTTGAGGATGTGAGCTAGCCAGTGGGCCATCCAGTTCCAGACTCCAGCTGGCTGTCCGTTGATTTCTCCCAGTGAGAAAGCCGGGGGACACAGGAAGACTGTACCATCTTCCTTGGGAGAGTCTCGGTTCCAGTTTTGGGTTCTGGATTCAGGGCGTTGCTGAGTTGGGGTGACTCACTTTCATCCCCCATGTTCTGGAGGTTAGCTTTGAGGGTGGTGGCAGGATCTGCAGGGAGGCGGCTTGGGAGGACCACGGCCCGACTTGCATCCCGCCCACCACTTCCCTAGCTGTCTGGCCTTGTGTAAATGTTTAGCCTCTCGGAACTCCTGTTTCCTTCTCTGTAAAATGGGGGAAATAACATTTCCTACCTCCTAGAGCTGTTTGCGAGGGGTTAGTGGGTTGCTAAAAGTAAAGCATTTAGCACGCCCTGTGGCCCGCGCTAGGTGCTGGGGAAATGTGCGCTGTCATGGCACAGTCCCAGTTGCTGGGCATCCACAACCATTAACAACTGCTGAACAAAGCCCACCTCCTGGGAGGTAGGGGTGGAGGGATTACTTTTGGAACCTCATTGCCAAGGAACAGTCTCTCAAAGCCTTCTTGGGACACTAAAGTGCTTTTCAGTGACAGACTGACAGAGCCAGGGCGGCTCTATCACCTGGCTTCCCTGAGAGCAAGGACTGGCAGTACCATCATACACATGCCCTTGGCTCCTTATACTTCCCCGGCCTCGGGTGCTGTGGCAGAGTCTGGCTCTGCCCCCGATTTTCACCCTGCCCACCAAATTCTTCTTGGACCAATGCCAGTTTTAGGAGGGAAACAGCGAGCTGCAGAATTCCTGTCGGAAAAAACTCCATGGCCATCCCCACGTCTCACCAGGGAGCATGTGTGGTTGAAGCCTGGGTCCAGGGACCCAGGGATGGCACTGCAGCAGAGCCACACTGCTCACCCTGGCTGTGCGGCACGCCGGTCTTCAGACTGACAAAGTGCCCAGCTGTCCCTGTTGGCCTCTGTCCAGAGGGCTCTTCCTGGGCTGCTCGTTTCCTCTCTGCTTGGGAGGGAGACAAGATTGGCGCTTGCCTGGGTTCTGGCCAGCACTTGGGGCTCTAGGTGGTGGCTCTGGCATGTGAGTCAATTGCCATAGTGGCTCTGGGAGTGGAGCAGAAGCATCTTGGGTCCTTGGGGCCAGCTCTGCTCACGGATTAGTGCAGTCATTGCCTGGGGACGGGGCCCCACAAGGGACAAGGAAAGGCTGGTCCAGGAGCCAAAAGACAAAACCTTACTTTTCTTTTCTAGAAAATTGTACAAGCTGGAGATAAGGACCTTGATGGGCAGCTAGACTTTGAAGAATTTGTCCATTATCTCCAAGATCATGAGAAGAAACTGAGGCTGGTGTTTAAGAGTTTGGACAAAAAGAATGATGGTAAGTGTTGCCTTCAGAGCTGCAGCCGGTCCAGCCTTGGGCCTCCCTGTGCGCCTGGCTCCGCTCATGGCCTCTTTTCTTGTAGGACGCATCGACGCACAGGAGATCATGCAGTCCCTGCGGGACTTGGGAGTCAAGATATCTGAACAGCAGGCAGAAAAAATTCTCAAGAGGTGAGTGCTCAGCCAGCCTCTGTGTTTGGTTTAAGTGTGATGAAAGGAAGGCTCTGAGACTAACCCTGCGATGCCATTCCCTATGCTGACCCTGTTTCTCTGAACTTGGCCTTCTCGTGGTTTGAAAGGATGAATAAGTAGGCCAGGCACAGTGGCTCACGCCTGTAATCCCAGCACTTTGGGAGGCCGAGGCGGGCAGATCACGAGGTCAGGAGATCGAGATCATCCTGGCTAACACAGTGAAACCCCGTCTCTACTAAAAATACAAAAAAATTAGCAGGGCGTGGAGGCGGGCACCTGTAGTCCCAGCTACTCAGGAGGCTGAGGCAGGAGAATGGCGTGAACCCGGGAGGCGGAGCTTGCAGTGAGCCGAGATGGCGCCACTGCACTCCAGCCTGGGTGACTGATCGAGACTCTGTCTCAAAAAAAAAGAAAAAGAAAAGAAAGGATGAATAAGTAACCCCTGCGGGAGGCCAGCCCCTCCCCCAGCGTTGCAGGCCAGCTTTCATTTGAAGAATCACAGATCACCTGGAATGCTGCCCATCGGCCAGCATTTCCCATGAAGGGAAAACTAATTTGGAGGTGGTTCAAGTAGGTAAAAGGCCAGCAAAGAGCACCTGTGTGTGGTGGGGGCAGGGCAGGGGGCTCACACTGCAGCCTCCATCCCAGGTGAATTTCTTCCCCATGCTAGTAACTTGCACTTAACAATTTAGTCAGAGGCGCTGCCCCACAAGATAGCTCCCTGGTGAGGGGTGGCTGCCAGGAAATCTCACGGAACAGCCCTGGGAGTTGCCGTCTGTCCTGGCTGGACCTTCCCAAAACCCTGTGGACCGAACGCTGGCTGGTCCTCGGGGACAGCAGCCCCGGGCTCAGCTGCTGTGGGGCTCGTCTCGTGCCGTGCCGTGCCCACGTCTCTGGGTGTGTGCTTGCTTCACTAACATGGCTCCGAGCACTTATGCGTGTTGTTTCTCCTCTCTCCTCCGCATCCTTTGTCTGTCTGTCAGAATACGAACGGGCCATTTCTGGGGCCCTGTCACCTAGTAAGTATCCGTGTCGCTCGTGACTGCCTCCCTTGACTTCCATGCCTGATCAGAACGGGGTTCTTGTGGGCCATTATATTGCCATTGTTGTGCTGAGTGGGGTGTGCAACCCCCTGCTCTTTCACCTGGGGGCAGAGGCGCCTCGTGTGGTTTCTGGGCATCCGAGGTGCCTGCCCTCGGCTCGCTGGGAGGTGGGGGGACGCAGCTGGCGGATGGGCAGGTGGGCAGCCTCGCCTCTGTCTCGCAGCATGGATAAAAACGGCACGATGACTATCGACTGGAACGAGTGGAGAGACTACCACCTCCTGCACCCCGTGGAAAACATCCCTGAGATCATCCTCTATTGGAAGCATTCCACGGTGAGCCCCACACACCCGGGGCCCTCACCTGCTCCCAGGGCCTGGCCCCGAGTCACCCAGTTGTCCCCATCCCAGAGTGCAGCTAGGGCTTTCCAGCCGCCGCCTCCTCCACAGGAGATTGTCCCCTCTTCTGCCAGGTGAGGAGCACCTCTGGCCTCCCCTCCTGGAGCGGATGGTCCAGGGGGACAGGACTGCACAGCAGGACTCAGAGAGGGAGAGTAGAGCTGTCCGCATGTTCCCCCTGTTCTGGCCACTGGCCGCCTGAACAGCCCCATTGTTCACACACACGGGGGTCGTCTTCCAGGAACACCCTCCGTCCCCACGTGCTCCTGCTCATGGGCCACTTCAGACACCCTTCCCATGATGCTGCCTGTTCTGCCAAAGCTGGTATGACCCTTCCCCCTGGTGGGAGGGGGCCGAGGCAGCAGCTACTCTACAGAGAGCACCTAGGCAGAGCTGTGAGGTGTCCCCACGGGCACACACTTGCTGCCCTTTCACCGCTGCCCCCTGTGGTTTCATGTTCGGAAATGTGAGTCTGTATTGGTCTCTGGCCCTGAGCCCCTCACGCTTGGCATGGCCCTCTCTGAGTCCTGGTGTGCAGTCCTGTCCCCCTGGACAGTCCCCTCCAGGAGGAGAGGCCAGAGGGGCTCCTCACCTGCCTCTCACAGTGCCAGACCAGGGCTTATTGGGTGAAATTAAGTGGACACCTCCAGGGGTGGGAGCAGCTGTCCCAGAGCTCTGGCCTTTAGCCCTGGGATCAGAGCAGAGGTGGCTCTAATCAGCCCGGATGCCACCCGGAGAGAGGTTACGCAGGGAGCGAGCCCTCGTGTTTGCTGAGGCCTTGCATAATGTTCTGCCAGCGTGATCTGGTTACACATGAGGTTTCAGACGGCTCTTACCCCAGCTTGATCCCTTCAGTGCAGCCAGCCTGGCGATCTCACACAGGCCTGTGAGCTGTTCTTAAGGAGCTCCCTGGAAGCTTTGCAAAGGGCCGGTGAATGGTTTTGTACCTGGCACCTTCCGGCTGTGTTCAGCTGAGGTTCTCTCCAGGCCCCCAGCTGGGGTGAGAACTCTGCTACCTTCAGAGTGAAGGGGAAGGCCCCAGTCCACTTCCCACCCAGGATCGTTGGCCTTCTCCCTGTCCTGTGGTCCCTGGCCTGGAGCCATGCTGGAGGGTAGAAGGCGACAGGTGCCAGCAGCCTTGCCCCGAGGGTCCTGAGTCAGGCTTATGCCATCTTTCCTCACAGATCTTTGATGTGGGTGAGAATCTGACGGTCCCCGATGAGTTCACAGTGGAGGAGAGGCAGACGGGGATGTGGTGGAGACACCTGGTGGCAGGAGGTGGGGCAGGGGCCGTATCCAGAACCTGCACGGCCCCCCTGGACAGGCTCAAGGTGCTCATGCAGGTATGTAGGGAAAAGGCCCCAGAGCCCTGGAGGGGCCAGTTTCCACTTGGGGGATGCTGCTTGGCTAGTTTTCCCTTTCTCTGGCTGGTGCCTGTTTTGGGCCCAGACTTTTCTAACCCCAATAAATTAGACTGGAATTATTGCTCAGACAGGGGGTACCAAAATGTCACTCTAGGTGACATTTTGTGCAGAGCGGATCTAATTTTATCTGAGGCATCACATTACAGGGGCATAATGTGGACAGGTGAAGCTACCGAGACTGGGGTGAGGCAGGAACCAATTTCTGTAAGCACGTCTTGTGTACGTTACCCCACAGTGGGGTCAGCAGAGCCTCACCTGACCTAGATGCCAGTGGGAAGCCACACCATTACCTTGGCCAGGTACGCAAATCCATGTCCACACAGCAGAGATAAGCTGGGCTGATGTCAAGGCAGAATTGTGAAACGCACACGACAACACTGGTGGACTTTGATGTCTGCATGGTGACTGGCCACCACCTATCCCCTTGCTCGTACCTAGTACTTCTTGTGCCAGGAGCCCAGCTTGGACAAGCTGCCTCCTTTCCTTCCCCCGCCTGCCTTGCTGGGCCTCCCTGTGTCGCACGGAGACAAAGGAAGCAGGTGGTTCAGGGCAGAGTGCCTTGGGCTTGGACTCTGCCCAGGGCACCACCACAGCGGCCTCCCTTCCTCTTGTGGCCTTGAGCAAACCCCTTTCCCTCGCAGGACTTCCCCTCCTCTGTGAAAACAGGGGCTTGAACAACTGCCTCATCGTTTTGTTTTTTTAGCAGAATTGTCAGGAATGTTGTAGAGATTGAAAGCAGGCCTTGGGTGAAATCAAATGCCTGGGATGTGCCTTTAAACCAGCATGGGTGGGGCAGCAGGAGAGAGGTTGGCTGTGGTTTGATCATTGTTTTAATATGTTTTAAGGTTTTTTTATAATGAAAAATTCGATTTAAAAAAATTATTATTATTGTTATTTTTTTTTTGAGACAGTCTTTCTCGGTTGCCCAGGCTAGAGTGCAGTAGTGTGATCTCGGCTCACTGCAGCCTCCCCCACTGGGTTCAAGCAATTCTACCACCTCAGCCTCCCTAGTATCTGGGATTACACCCACACGCTACCACCCCTGGCTAATTTTTGTATTTTTAGTAGAGATGAGATTTCTCCATGTTGGCCAGGCTGGTCTGGAACTCCTCACATCATGTGATCCACCCACCTCAGCCTCCCAAAGTTCTGGGATTACAGGTGTAAGCCACCAAGCCCAACCTTTTTTTTTTTTTTTCCCCCTCTAAGATAGAGTCTCACTCTGTCACCCAGGCTGGAGTACAGGGACACGATCTCGGCTCACTGCAACCTCCACCTCCTGGGTTCAAGCAGTTCTCCGTGCCTTAGCCTCCCAAGTAGCTGGGATTACAGGTGCCTGCCACCACGCCTGGCTAACTTTTGTATTTTTAGTAGAGACGGGCTTTCACCATGTTGGCCAGACTGGTCTCGAACTCCTGACCTCAAATGATCCACCTGCTTTGGCCTCCCAAAGAGCTGGGATTACAGGCATGAGCCACCGCACCCGACCTTGATTTTTTTTTTTAAGTCATCTTTATGGAGATGTTCAGGACAAGGCTGGCAACCAATAGATACCCAGTACAATGGAGCTGAACCTCACTGAGCCGTGTTGGGTTACTTTGGTCTTGTGATTCCAAGCTCATCTTCAAAACTCACAGAAGAAAGAGCCTTCGCTTTGGCCACAGCCAGTTGGCCAGCAGAGGCTCTTGGCCGGGTGAGGCAGCCTATGGCCCCCCCGGGTCCATCTAACTGCTTGGTCCTCCCTCCCAGGTCCATGCCTCGCGCAGCAACAACATGGGCATCATTGGCGGCTTCACTCAGATGATTCGAGAAGGAGGGGCCAGGTCACTCTGGCGGGGCAATGGCATCAATGTCCTCAAAATTGCCCCCGAATCAGCCATCAAATTCATGGCCTATGAGCAGGTGAGGACCCAGCTCCTCAGGGAGGGTCACCAGCCAGTGGCTATTCACTGTCTGGACTTGCTGGCTTTCCCTGGACTGAGCTCCCTGACACTTGGAGCCAGCCATGGTACCCCAGGGACAGCAGGGCGAGGCGGGAGGCCCGGGCTAGCCACCAGTTCCTTACATTTCTGGGCAGCATAAAATGTGCCAGGGACTCCAGGGCTCAGCTGAGACTGCCTGGCTCCAGGAGGAAGGGAGGGGCAGCAGCAGGTGCCTCAACCTCTGGGTATATCGGGTGGTTTGTTTGCTCCTGGTTCTAGATCAAGCGCCTTGTTGGTAGTGACCAGGAGACTCTGAGGATTCACGAGAGGCTTGTGGCAGGGTCCTTGGCAGGGGCGATCGCCCAGAGCAGCATCTACCCAATGGAGGTGAGGGGCCACCTGGGTCCTGGGCCGGGCAGTGGGCACGGGACTGGGGAGAGGTGCAGGCTGTGCTCACGCTTCCCGCCGCTCCTGTTGTGCAGGTCCTGAAGACCCGGATGGCACTGCGGAAAACAGGCCAGTACTCAGGAATGCTGGACTGCGCCAGGAGGATCCTGGCCAGAGAGGGGGTGGCCGCCTTCTACAAAGGCTATGTCCCCAACATGCTGGGCATCATCCCCTATGCCGGCATCGACCTCGCAGTCTATGAGGTGAGGCCCAAGAGGGCTGAGGCCCCGGCCCAAGCCGGACAGGTTTAGAAACCCCCTCCCAGCACACCTCCGCCTGCTGTCTCTCTCCTTGACGGACGCATGCCTAGTGCAGGACACTGCATCAAAGACTGCGTCTCCTTCCGGCTCCTGTGTTTATTGCAAGCTTTCCTTCATCCTGCCTGCCTCTGGCAGCCCCTGTGACCCTGCGTCCAGGCTCTGCGTCCCCAGGGGCTCAGCAGGCAGATCCCCAGAGCAGGGTGGCCCCTAGGGGCTTGCAGGCCCCAGCACACTCCAGACAGACCCCAGAAGTCAGCCCTTCTGTGTGGGGTAGGCGGTGTTCCCTCTACCTTGTCCTGGAATTCCCAGTGACAGCAGAAACAGGACAGCCAGGCTAGGAGTCCAGCCAGGCCCCGGGCCCGGCAGTTGGGTTCCAGTGGCCTGAGGACCCAGTAACAGCCCCCTGTTTCTTGCTGCCTCGCTAGCCCTTCCTGGGGCTTATCCCATGCTCCCTTCCCCTTCTAGACGCTCAAGAATGCCTGGCTGCAGCGCTATGCAGTGAACAGTGCGGACCCCGGTGTGTTTGTGCTCCTGGCCTGTGGCACCATGTCCAGTACCTGTGGCCAGCTGGCCAGCTACCCCCTGGCCCTAGTTAGGACCCGGATGCAGGCACAAGGTAAGGCTGGCCCTGGGCAGTCCCCTGGGAGTTCGGAGGGTGCGGAGAGAAGCATCTGACTGGTGGCCTCCCTCCTGCAGCCTCCATTGAAGGCGCTCCAGAGGTGACCATGAGCAGCCTCTTCAAACAGATCCTGCGGACCGAGGGGGCCTTCGGGCTGTACAGGGGGCTGGCCCCCAACTTCATGAAGGTCATCCCAGCCGTGAGCATCAGCTACGTGGTCTACGAGAACCTGAAGATCACCCTGGGCGTGCAGTCGCGGTGACGGGGGGAGGGCGGCCCCGCCGTGGACTCGCTGATCCTGGGCCGCAGCCCGGGGTATGCAGCCATCTCATTCTGTGAATGTGCCGACACTAAGCTGACTCGAGCCAAGCTGTGAAAACCCTAGATGCACCCCAGGGAGGGTGGGGAGAGCTGGCAGGCCCAGGGCTTGTCCTGCTGACCCCAGCAGACCCTCCTGCTGGTTCCAGGGAAGACCACAGGCATTCCTTAGGGTCCAGGGTCAGCGGGCTCCAGGCTCACATGTGTAGGGACAGGACATTTTCTGCAGTGCCTGCCAATAGCGAGCTTGGAGGCCGGCTTCGTTCTTCCATTTCAGCTGCTGGCCACGGCCCCTGCCCTCTGGCCTGCCGTGCATCTCCCTGTGCCCTCTGCTTCCTGCCTCTCAGCTGATGTAATAAGGTGGGAGGAGGGCTACAGCCCACATCCCACCCCCTCATCCAACCCCGTAGTCCATGGTGAAAGGTGAGGTCACGTGGCCTCCCAGGCCTGACTTCCCAACCTAAAGCATCGACGCCAACTTGGCTGTGCAAGGAAGAGGAAAGGGTCTGGCCTTGGCGCTCACTGGCATCTGAGCCCTGCTGATGGCTGGGACTCCTGGGCATGCATGGGAGTGCATGGGGCTCGGGCTGCCTGGCCTGGCTGCACAGAAGGCAAGTGCTGGGGCTTATGGTGCTCTGAGCCGGCCCAGGCCCCGTCAGGATGGGCACCACCTCAGAACCAAACTCACTGTCCCCACCGTGGCACGAGGGCAGTGGAGCGCCGTGTTTGAGGGCGAAGGGCAGAGCGTTGGCGTGTTCTGGCAAGGGAAGGAAAAGGTGTTGGAGGCCTTAATTATGCATTGTTGGGAAAAGGGTTTTGTCCAGAAAGACCAGCCAGACAAATGAGCGACTTCTGTGCTTCCAGAGGAAGGCGAGGGAGCAGGGAGCTTGGCTGACTGCTCAGAGTCTGTTCTGACGCCCTGGGGGTTCCTGTCCAACCCCAGCGGGGGCGCAGCGGGACCAGCCTCACATTCCACTCGTGTCACTGCTTGGAACCTATTTATTTTGTATTTATTTGAACAGAGTTATGTCCTAACTATTTTTATAGATTTGTTTAATTAATAGCTTGTCATTTTCAAGTTCATTTTTTATTCATATTTATGTTCATGGTTGATTGTACCTTTCCAAGCCCACCCAGTGGGGTGGGAAGAGAAGAAGAAGGGGGACCTTGGGCCGCCGCAATCACGTCTGTCCAGAGAAATTCCTTATGGGACTGAAGGCAGAAAAGCGGCCAGAAGGCAGCCCTGGGTCCTTTCCTTTGGCAGGTTGGGGAAGGGCTTTCCCTAAGCCTTAGGATTTCAGGGTTTGACTAGGGGCCTGGAGAGAGAGGGAGGAACCTCAATAACCTTGAAGGTGGAATCCAGTTATTTCCTGCACTGCGAGGGTTTCTTTATTTCACACTTTCTGAATGTCAAGGCAGTGAGGTGCCTCTCACTGTGAATCTGTGGTGGGCGGGGGCTGGAGGAGAGGGTGGGGGGCTGGCTCCCTCCCTCCCAGCCTTCTGCCGCCCTTGCTTAACAATGCTGGCCAACTGGCGACGTCACAGTTGCACTTCCATTCCACCAGAATGACCTGATGAGGAAATCTTCACTCTTCAATAGGATGCAAAGATCAATGCAAAAATTATTGTTATATATGAACATATATAGTTATAACTGGAATCGTCAAAAAGCAAATTAAGAAAGAAATGGAAGTTGGAAGTTGTCATTTAAAGCAGCCTTCTAATAAAGTTGTTTCAAAGCTGATCACAGAGCCAGTATTTTTCTGACACCCCGGACCCTGTGTGGTCCAGGGTTGTTGACATGTTAGAAAATGAGTGCAAAGTTTTCCCCTCTGGAGCCTGGGTGGCGCCCCCTTTCGGCTTCTTAGAGGCACTCCCTCTTTAGTGGGTGTTTGTTCGATTTGGGGTGCTCTGACAAAGTCACCAGTGCCCTGAGTTGCTGTAGGGTTGTTCCTCAGCCTGTCTCAGGCGGGGGGGGTGTCTGTCCCTCCGCCAGAAGTGCCATCTTCACAGAGACACCAAGGACATCGCTGGGCTTCTCTCCCCTCCCCCCAGCTGCCCCTCCCAGCCTCACCCCGCTCCTGCCTCCCCACACCCTCTCAGTAACCTCATCTCACTGAGGATTACCTTCAATATCTATATTTAGATGACCCTCCTTTTATACTTGAACCAATTCCAGCTTCATCAGTACAACTGTGAAATCCATATCCACTTAAACAGCACATCCAGTTCAGCGAGTCAGAAGCCAAACCCTTCATTTTCCTCCCAAAATCTGCTTCTCCATTTTCCTCATGCCAGCAAATGGCAACTCCTTTCTTCTATGAACTTAAGCCAAACACCTTGTAGTCAACCTGACTCTGTACTTCCCTCTGGTTCCAGGGCAGTCCAGCAAATACCGTCAGCCTCACCCACAAAATAGATCTGCTCTCTGGCCACTTCTCCCAACCTCCACCCCTGCCACCGGTCACAGGCAGTGTCATGTCTCACCTGGACGACTGCAAGACCTAAACTTCCCCCTGCTTCCCTTCACTCTCCACCCCAAGCCCGAGGGGCCCTTCAAAAACCTAAGTGGATAACCAGGCGTGGTGACAGGTGCCTATAATCCCAGCTACCCTGGAGGCTGAGGCAGGAGAATGGCTTGAACCTAGGAGGCAGAGGTTGTGGTGAGCTGAGATCACACCACTGCACTCCAGCCTGGGTGACAGAGTAAGACTCTGTCTCAAAAAAAGAAAACCTTAGTTGTTCATGTCACTCAAATCCTCCAATGAATAGAGAAGCTGGCCAGGCACGGTGGTTCACGCCTGTAATCCCAGCACTTTGGGAGACCAAGGTGGGCGCATCACCTGAGGTCGGGAGTTCAAGACCAGCCTGGCCAACGTGGCAAAACCCCATCTCTACTAAAAATACAAAAATTAGCCAGGCGTGGTGGTATTCACTTGTAATCCCAGCTACTTGGGAGTCTGAGGCAGGAGAATCGCTTGAACCTGGGAGGCAGAGGTTGTAGTGAGCCAAGATCACGCCACTGAACCTGGGTGACAGCGAGACTCCATCTCAAAAAAAAAAAAAAAAAAAAAAACGAAAAAGACAAGCCACAGGCTAGGAGAAAATGTTTGCAGTACATGTAATCTAACAGAGGATCTGTATCCAGCATGTATTAAGTGTCTTAACGCAAAAAGAAGAGGACAAGCCAGTTAACAACTGGCATTTCCTTTTTTTTTTTTTTTTTTTTTTTGAGACGGAGTCTCGCTCTGTCGCCCAGGCTGGAGTACAGTGGCCGGATCTCAGCTCACTGCAAGCTCCGCCTCCCAGGTTCACGCCATTCTCCTGCCTCAGCCTCCCGAGTAACTGGGACTACAGGCGCCCGCCACCTCGCCCGGCTAGTTTTTTTGTATTTTTTAGTAGAGACGGGGTTTCACTGTGCTAGCCAGGATGGTCTCGATCTCCTGACCTCGTGATCCGCCCGTCTCGGCCTCCCAAAGTGCTGGGATTACAGGCGTGAGCCACCGCGCCCAGCCAACAACTGGCATTTCCAAAAGCAAGATGACTTAATGGCCAATAAACGTGAAAAAGAGCTTAACTCCATTACTTGTCAGGGACAAGCAAAACATTGAATGAGGCCCAGAGCAGTGGCTCACACCTGTAATCCCAGCACTTCAGGAGGGTGAGGCTGGAGATCACTTGAGGCCAGGTGTTCAAGACCAGACTATGCAATACAGCAAGGCCCCATCTCTACCAAAACAGTTAAAAGCATTTAATAAGATACCAGTGCGGCCGGGCGCGGTGGCTCACGCCTGTAATCCCAGCACTTTGGGAGGCCGAGACGGGCAGATCACGAGGTCAGGAGATCGAGACCATCCTGGCTAACACGGTGAAACCCCGTCTCTACTAAAAAATACAAAAAACTAGCCGGGCGAGGTGGCGGGCGCCTGTAGTCCCAGCTACTCGGGAGGCTGAGGCAGGATAATGGCGTGAACCCGGGAGGCGGAACTTGCAGTGAGCTGAGATCCGGCCACTGCACTCCAGCCTGGGCGACAGAGCGAGACTCCGTCTCCAAAAAAAAAAAAAAAAAAAAAAAAAAAAGATACCAGTGCGTACACACTAGAAGGACTAGAACTAAAGATGTCAGCACTGTAGTTTGATGAGAATCTGGGAGCAGCTACACTCCTCAGACTCTGCTAGCACAAGGTAAAATGCCAATCATTTTGGAGAATTCAGCCTGGCCATATCTGAATTTTTTAAAAAGGGAAGCAAAAACCCTCTAGTATTTCCTTTCTCACCAGAAGACAAAAGTCCCCATGTGGCCTTCAAGCCCTGCGTCACCAGCCTACCCCCAGCCAGAGGTGGATTTGCCAGAAAGCAGTAAAGAAATTTGGGTCACCTTAGAAATAGAGAAGCGAGGCCAGGCACGGTGGCTCATGCCTGTAATCCCAGCACTTTGGGAGGCCGAGGCGGGTGGATCGCCTGAGGTCAGGAGTTCAAGACCAGCATGGCCAACATGGCAAAACCCTGTCTCTACTTTAAAAAAAAAAAAAAAAAAATTAGCTGGGCGTGGTGGTGCACACCTATAATCCCAGCTACTCGAGAGGCTGAGGCAGGAGAATCATCAAAGCCGGGAGGCGGAGGTTGCAGTGAGCTGAGATCACACCATTGCCCTCCAGCCTGGGAAACAAGAGTGGAAAAAAAAAAAAAAAGAAATAGAGAAGGGGCCAGGTGTCATTCTCCATCCGTCTTCTCTTTCTCCCCTGCACTTTTCAAGTCATTACACTACTTATTTTCATTGCTGGGTTTCATCTGTTCCCTCGCCCATGAACGTGAACTCCTTGAGGGTGGAGGTGTCTGTTGGCTTTGTTCACTGCTGCTCCCAGCACCTGGAGCCTGAACAGTGTTCAGTGAATGCTTAACATCCAAGTGTTTCTTGGTGTTGTCGACAGAATTATGCCCCCACCACAAGATGTCCGTGTCCTAATCCCTGGAAGCTGTGAATCCCATTACGTGGCCGGGAGAATGAAGGAGGCAGATGGAATGAAGGTTGCTAATCAGCTGACCTTCAAACAGGGAGATGGATTATCCTGGGTCACTGGGGGGCCAGTGTGATCACAAGGGTCCTCCAGTGTGGAGGAGGAGGCAGGAGAGAGAACAGAGAGATGGCATAAGAAGGACTCAGGTCTCCGCTGCTGTCTTGAAGGTGGGGGAAGGGGCCACGAACCAAGGAACGCAGGCAGCCTCTAGAAGCTGGAAAGGCACAGACTGGATCCTCCCTTTCCTCCCCTGGAACCTCCAGAAGGAACACGGCCCTGCAGACACCTTGATTTTAGCCCCATGAGGCCCATTTCAGACTCCTCTGACCTCTAGTGAGATTATAAACCTGCATTATTTAAGCCACTTCCCACCTACTGGGCCCCTGGTGGAGATAAAATCCCCTTAGTCAGGGTTTACAACCAGAGTCCTGGGCAGGGGAGGGCACGGTGGGAGCAGGGGGCACATCTCAAAGTCTGACTAGAGGCACGGTGCTCCTACAGACCCACCTGAGTCCGGCTGGCATGGTAGCTCCAGGGGAGCCCTGGGGCCGGGGTGGTGCAGGTGGCTAGCAGATCCCTCCTCGTCCTCCAGGAAGCCCAAGCTCTGTGGGGCCCCCTCAGTCACTCAGGTCTTTGGGGACACAGTCACAGGTTCCTGTCCTCCGCGAGGGGCCCAAGAGCCTGGAGCTGTGCCACCCTGGTCCAGGCAACAAGGGGTCAAGGCAAGGAAACAGCGGTGGGGCACGTGGTGGGTCAGGACAGCTGCAGAGCGGCTTCCCATAAACAGACTGGGACAGTGGGTGTCCCTGTTCCACAGCATCCAAGCTGAGTGACCTTGGGCAAGTCACGCCCCCTCTCTGAGCCTGTGTGCTTGTCCATTGGATGAGAGCAAGACGAGCCAGGCAGCGCTGTTGGAACATTGACTTGAAACGAGGCAGGAAATGGGATGCAGCCGGGCCTAACGGCTTCATCTCCCAGCTGCCCTAATTCCTCCGGCATTCAGTCAGTAATCCCGCCTTAATCCTCTCGGGCCTGGGATCTCAGGCACCTGCGAGGAAATCCAGAGCCACTTGAGCCGTGTGGTCTGGTGGGTCCTCCTCGCGGGGGCACTGCCCACGCAGGACTTTACTTAGCAATCAGCAGGTGTAGGAAGTGCCACTGCCGCCAGGTCCCCATTTCACAGACAAGGAAACTAAGGTTTAGGAGGGGAGGGGACTTGCCCAGGACCTAGGATGCAGCGGACCCCAACTGGCAGGCGGCACGTAGGGGAGTGAAGCTGGGGTGGGCTCTGCTGGGGCTGCCCACCAGGAACTGGGGGGAAGGCAGAGAGCTGCTGCCCACACCAGACCCTGCAAGCTGGAATCATGCCACAACCCACCCGCGGGACCTTCACCAAGTTAGACGTGCCCAAGGGACGGGCACTCTGCCTCACCTCAGAAGGGTAGCACCTGGTCCCTGGCTGCCTCCTTGCAGCCAGGAGGCCACAGAGAGCCTGGGAAACATGGGGCAGGCCTGCGCTTGAATCCTGGGTCCCGGCGGTGTGATCTTGGGCAAATCTTCTGCCTCTCTGAGCCTCCGTTTCCTCACTAGCAAGACAGGCACGACGCCTTCTGACAGCTCGCGGGGGAAGCGACTGTTCTCGTTCACATAAAGGGTCAATGTGAAACAGATTCAAACCAGCTCTGTTGATACGGAAGCCCTGTTCTCACCTGGGGCTCGCCCTGTGCCGCCCTAGTCCAGATTTCACCGGTCTGAGTGCGTTGGAAAGTAGGGGAAGGGTGGGAACAGGTGGGGCGGGTGTGCTGGGCCCAGCCCGCCCAGGTGCGGACCTTGCTCCCTACAGCAGCAGCAGCAGCAGCAGGCCGCATGGCCTGGGCTGGCCAGGAGGGGGCAGCAGGGAGGGCATGCTATGATAGAACCTCCATCCTGCAGATGGGTAAACTGAGGCCAGGGAGGGCCCCAGGCCTGCCCCAGTTCCCCAAAGGGCAAGATAAACCTAGGTCTCCTGCTCTCAGCTCCTCCGAACTCAGGGGCTGGCCAGGGAACAGCCGCAGGACATGGCTCTCTTGGTCATTTGCTATCACCCACCAGCACAGCCCCGTGGCCCAGGAGGAGCCGTTATCTCCCATGGCAGCTGTTGAGGCTGATGATTGGTGGAGCGGGCCCCACCCATGCTAGACAGTACGGGGCACCCTTAACTGAACTGAAGAGCCCAGCCTCCCACCCCATCTTACAGATGAGGACACTGGCACGGACTGGAAACCCTGGGACTTCCCAGATCACCACATGCCCCATCGCTGTTGCTCTTCCCTGACTACACCTGGCTTAAATCTAGGTATTGGTGTCCTGGGGCAGCTGTGACCAATAACCACACACTTGGTGACTTCAAACACCACAAATGGCTGGGAGCCGTGGCTCACTCCTGTAATCCCAGCACTTTAGGAGGCTAAGGCAGGCAGATCGCTTGAACCCAGGAGTTGGAGACCAGCTTGGGCAACATAGTAAGACCCCATCTCTACAAAAAATACAAAAGTTAGCCAGCGTGGTGGCACACACCTGTGGTCCTAGCTACTTGGGAGGCTGAGGCCGGAGGATCACTTGAGCCCATGAGTTGGAGACCAGCCTGGGCAACACAGTGAGACTCTATATCTTCAAAACATTAAAAAAAAATTCTCCAGGCATGGTGGCACATGCCCATAGTCCCAGTTATTCAGGAGGCTGAGGTGGGTGGATCACTTGAGCCTAGGAGTTCAAGGCTGTAGTGAGCCATGATCCTGCCCCTGTACTCCAGCCTGGACAACAGAGCAAGACCCTGTCTAAAAAAAAAAAAAAAAATGAACAGACACACAAAAGCAAACCAGCACCCTCCCCATGAGCTCACTCTCCCCAGGGAGGAGGGAGCTTGCTGTTCTCAGGACTCTTTCCATTCTTACTTCCTGGAGTCCTTGACCTTGAGCTCTTGGAGCCAGTGGGGAACACAGCAGGGCGTGTGTTCTGAGAACAGACAGCAGACCCTACCAGCTTCATAAAAACACGCCCTCTGCGTATCGGAGGTTTACGGATGCCATTTCCCAGTCGGGATGGGGCTTGCCCCAGGGCACAGTGGGCAGTGGCCAGGTCCTGAACTCAGGTCTTCTGAAGCCATCAAGACCACAGGGAACCGTGAATGGTGGCTCACACCTGTAATCCTAGCACTTTGGGAGGCCACGGAGGAAGGATTGCTTGAGGCCAGGAAGTTAAGACCAACCTGGCCAACATAACAAGAACCTGTCTCTATTTTTTTTTTTTTTTTTTTGAGACGGAGTCTTGCTCTGTCACCCAGGCTGGAGTGCAGTGGCCGGATCTCAGCTCACTGCAAGCTCCGCCTCCCGGGTTTACGCCGTTCTCCTGCCTCAGCCTCCCGAGTAGCTGGGACTACAGGCGCCCGCCACCTCGCCCGGCTAGTTTTTTTGTATTTTTTAGTAGAGACGGGGTTTCACCGTGTTAGCCGGGATCGTCTCTCGATCTCCTGGCCTCGTGATCCGCCCGTCTCGGCCTCCCAAAGTGCTGGGATTACAGGCTTGAGCCACCACGCCCGGCCCTGTCTCTATTTTTTATTATTTATTTGTTTAGAGATGAAGTATCCCTCTGTCGCCCAGGCTGGAGTACAGTGGCACAATCTCGGCTCACTGCAGCCTCCATCTCCCGGATTCAAGCGATTCTCCTGCCTCAGTCTCCCGAGTAGCTGGGATTACAGGCATCCACCACCACACCTGCCTAATTTTTGTATTTTTAGTAGACACAGGGTTTCGCCATGTTGGCTAGGCTGCTCTCAAACTCCTGACCTCAAGTGATCCACCCGCCTCAGCTCCCAAAGTGCTGGGATTACAGGCATGAACCACCGCTCCTGGCCTTTATTTATTTATTTATTTATTTATTTATTTTGAGATGGAGTCTTGCTCTGTTGCCCAGACTGGAGTGCAGTGGTACAATCTTGGCTCACTGCAACCTCCCTGGCCTCTTTTTTTTTTTTTTTCTTGGCCTCTATTTTTTTAAACAAAGAGAGAAAAACAGACCACAGAGACCATGCTGTGACCTGAGGATGGCACTAATGGGGCATGGAATCCTGGCTTGGAGCCCATTCCTAAGAAGAGGCATTTCTTCTTTCTTCTTCTTTCTCCTTCTCCTTTTTTTTTTTTTTTTTTTTTTTTTTTTTTTTTTTTTGAGAGGGTCTCACTTTGTTTCTCAGGCTGGAGTGCAGTGGGGCAGTCATACCTCACTGCAGCCTCAAACTCCTGGGCTCAGGTGACCCTCCCACCTCAGCCTCCTGAAGTGCCGGGCTTACAGGGATGAGCCACTGTCCCCATCCTCAAGAGGTATGTTTCTTCCTAGCCACTCATCTTCGGACCGTTACAGCTAAGCCCATTTTCATACAGATGGACAGAGTCGCTGGGTAATGAGGGTGCCGAGATTCATTCCTGGAATTGGCCGCGAGGTGGCAGCAGCAGGCCTTGTTTCCATCTCCTACGCGGCTTGGCGGGGCTCTGGCGCCCTCTGGTGGCTATGGGAAAACACGCCAAGAGGTGTGACGGAGAAACATTGGGGAAACTGAGGCAGAGTTGTTACCTCTAGGGAGAGAGATACTCGCGGGGAGAAGTTGGGCCTAAGTGGTGTCCCGCGGTGGCCTCAGTCTGACTGGCCATTCTCCAGCCTGTCAGGTCTGGTTAGCACAGTCCTGGACCCTTTCATCAAGGTGAGCACTCGGGGGAGGAGGATGTAGGCTCCTCCCCAACTGCAGCAGCCCCGGGGAAAGAGCCCTGGTCCAGGACTCAGGCCCCTGTTCCCAGCGCGGTTTAGCTGCCAACCAGATCTCCTTTTGCAAGAGGAGAAACAGAAGGAAACTTCATTCCTGAGTGTGTGGAGCCAGGAAAAGGGGCAATGCCTGGTGGCTGGGGCCGGATCTACATCCGGGGCCTCCTAAGTAAGACCAGGACCTCGAGGGGAGGCTGAAGGGAGGAGCCACAGCCCGCAGTCACTGGGCTGAGCAGGAGGAACATTCAAAAGGTCTGGGAGCACACGGTGGGGTCCTCAGCAGTGAGATCCTCCCCTGGCCTCCATGTCATGGACAGAAGGTGGACGCCTTGTCACGAGCTGGCCACATCAGATGCTCTCTTTCGGGACTTTGGGACTGAGAAAGAGAGAGGTGAGTCAGCCTCCGTGTGCAGCTGGAAAGGTATCAGGTAACCCTGGGCAGGGTGTGAGGATGGCAGGAAAAGCCTGTGTGTGAAGGGAAGGGAAGGGAAGGGAAGGGAAGGGAAGTGAGAGTGGGGAGCAGGGATGGAGGGATGCTGGGATGGAGGATGGAGGGTACAGGGATACAGGAATGGAGGGATGGAAAAATAGAGGGATGCAGGAATGGAGGGATGAAGAGGTGCAGGGATACTGCGGTGGAGGGATGCAGAGAACAGAGGCATGGAGGGATGTGCGATGGAGGAATGCAGGGATCGAGGGATGGAGGACGTAAGGGTACAGGGATGGGGGATGGAGGGGTGCAGGGATGGAGAATGGAGGGGTACAGCAAAGGAAGGGTGTGGAGATGGAGAAATGGAGGGGTGCAGGGATGGAGGGATGCAGGGATGGAAGGATGGAGGGGTTCAGGGATGGAGGGGTGTAGGGATGGAGGGGTACAGGGATGGAGGGATGCAGGGATGGAAGGATGGAGGGGTACAGGGATGGAGGGATGGAGGGATGCAGGGATGGAAGGATGGAGGGGTTCAGGGATGGAGGGGTTCAGGGATGGAGGGGTTCAGGGATGGAGGGATGCAGGGGTACAGGGATGGAGGGATGGAGGGGTTCAGGGATGGAGGGATGCAGGGGTACAGGGATGGAGGGATGGAGGGGTTCAGGGATGGAGGGGTACAGGGATGGAGGGATGGAGGGATGCAGGGATGGAAGGATGGAGGGGTACAGGGATGGAGGGATGGAGGGATGCAGGGATGGAAGGATGGAGGGGTTCAGGGATGGAGGGGTGTAGGGATGGAGGGATGCAGGGGTACAGGGATGGAGGGATGGAGGGGTTCAGGGATGGAGGGATGGAGGGGTTCAGGGATGGAGGGATGGAGGAGTGCAGGGATGGAAGGATGGAGGGGTTCAGGGATGGAGGGGTGTAGGGATGGAGGGATGCAGGGGTACAGGGATGGAGGGATGGAGGGGTTCAGGGATGGAGGGATGGAGGAGTGCAGGGATGGAGGGATGGAGGGGTTCAGGGATGGAGGGATGGAGGAGTGCAGGGATGGAAGGATGGAGGGGTTCAGGGATGGAGGGGTGTAGGGATGGAGGGATGCAGGGGTACAGGGATGGAGGGATGGAGGGGTTCAGGGATGGAGGGATGGAGGAGTGCAGGGATGGAGGGATGGAGGGGTTCAGGGATGGAGGGATGGAGGGGTTCAGGGATGGAGGGATGGAGGAGTGCAGGGATGGAGGGATGGAGGGGTTCAGGGATGGAGGGATGGAGGAGTGCAGGGATGGAGGGATGGAGGGGTTCAGGGATGGAGGGATGGAGGAGTGCAGGGATGGAGGGATGGAGGGGTTCAGGGATGGAGGGGTGTAGGGATGGAGGGATGCAGGGGTACAGGGATGGAGGGATGGAGGGGTTCAGGGATGGAGGGATGGAGGAGTGCAGGGATGGAGGGATGGAGGGGTGCAGGGATGGAGGGATGGAGGGGTTCAGGGATGGAGGGATGGAGGGGTGCAGGGATGGAGGGATGGAGGGGTGCAGGGATGGAGGGATGGAGGGGTTCAGGGATGGAGGGATGGAGGAGTGCAGGGATGGAGGGATGGAGGGGTGCAGGGATGGAGGGATGGAGGGGTTCAGGGATGGAGGGATGGAGGGGTGCAGGGATGGAGGGGTGCAGGGATGGAGGGATGGAGGGGTGTAGGGATGGAGGGATGGAGGGGTGCAGGGATGGAGGGAGGGTCCTCCCTCAGTGCCCCATGGTGTTCCTGGCCTAGTTCCTGCCCTGCTGAGGGAGACACCCTGGGTCCCTGGAGCAAAGGCCCCTCAGGACTTTAGGCCTGGCCAATGACGTGGAAATGCTGTTCTGGACACAGTGGTGGCTCTGGGTGCCCTGACACCTGCTGGCCTCTCAGAGGCGGCTGCTGTGACTCCTAAGGCCACAGACGGGTACAGCCTCAGGCCTGGCCGCCTCCTCTCCCCTGCAGCCCAAGTACCTGGAGTTAACACCCACAGAGGGCACACGGTGGGGGCTGGCTGATGGACTGTGGTGCAGCCAGGCAGCAGGGCACTATGTAGCCATGAGAACAAGTCAGTGTGACATATGTTGACAGGGAGACGCCCAGGATGGGGATGAGAACAGAGCCGGTGGCAGACCAGCCCCGTGGGAAAAACCGAGGTCACCAGCCACACAGCCACCTGCTTCCAAATGTTACACTGGCTGTCTCGAGCGCTCACTTCTACCTTACTCAAATGTTCGCTTTTATGGGAAACTTGAGTTATTTTGTTTTTAAAATACTAATAAAATAAAACTTAAAAAAGTTTCCTGGCTGGGCATGGGGGCTCACGCCTGTAATCCCAGCACTTCGGGGGGCTGAGGTGGGCAGTTCCCTTGAGCCCTAGAGTGCAAGGTCAGCCTGGGTAACACGGCAAAACCCAGGATCTACAAAATATAAAAAATTAGCTGGGCGTGTTGGTGCGCACCTGTGGTTCCAGCTACTTGGAGGGTGAGGTGGATCACTTGAACCTGGGAGGTCGAGGTTGCAGTGAGCTATGACTGCGCCACTGCATCCCAGCCTGGGTGACAGAGCGAGACCCTGTCTCAAAAAAAAAAGTTTCTCAAGAGGGTATGAGGACGCTGTCCAGTCCCCCCAGTCGGAAGGACCAAGTGGGTGGAGTTGGGCTCACTGGCCTCTGGAGGGCCCCTGGCAGGCCAGCCCACCTCAGTTAAGTCAGGGAACTGGGGAGCCCCATCCTGGGTGCTCTGTGCAGGAAAGGGGGTCCCACCCGCAACCCACATTCACCCTGGAAGGCAGAGTCTCTATTCCCATAAAGGCTGGCCCAGCCTGGCGCTGAAGCCCGGGGCAGCCATCTGAGAGGGCTTGGTCCTGTCTGTAGAGCAGGGGTCTGAACAGCCCGGTGCCCTGGACCGGGTGCCCCTGCTCTGTGCACTGGACCTGCTCCTATCACTGAACTCCCCCACAAGGCAGGGACAGACGAAGAAACTGAGGCTTGAAGAGGGACCCCACCGCAGAGTCCCACCGTGGGTAGGCAGGCCCCGACCTGCATGCTGGCTGCTGGGCTCCATGGCCCGGCTGTGTGCCCTGAGTGGTATCCTGGGGACCATGGCATACAAAGTCTGCGGAGCCATACCATGCCTGCCACCTGGGAAGCACCAGGCCGGTGGTTAGTTACCACCAGGGCTGGCATAGCCCAAGCCTGATGCCTCCCTTGACCGCCAGCCCCACGCAGCACTCAGTCATGCACAGCTCCATGAGATGCCTGCCACGACAGGCGCCACAAACCTTTCCTTTATTGCAAACATGTCCCCATCCCGGGAGGCTTGGGAAGAGTGGGAACTAGGGGAACCCAGGGATGGGATTCCACCGAGAACGAACCGTCCTGCTGTCCTGTCGATGACCCCCCACCCACAGGATGTAGCCACGGGACAGCCACTGAGGCTCTGGGAGAGGGGCGGCAGAGCAGGGAGGCAGGGACACGGAGGGGTCGCCCCAGGGCAGGCGCAGGGCTGGAACTCGTCCCTAGCATCCCTGGGCCCCAGCAGGTGCCCTGTGTTAGGAGCAAGAGGGCTGGTGGGGGTGGGTAGACAAGGGGCAGAATGATGCTGCCCCCGCCAGCATCACCAGGCACTGGCCCAGGGACCCCAGGCCCTGGCAGCTGGCGTCTTCCGCTGCCTTTCCCCTGTTCTGGGCGGGGACATTCAGTGCGCTGGGGAGGCCTCGGTGATGGCCCTCTCCACCCGCAGGTACCAGGGCTGGATATGCGTGTGCTGCATCAGGTCATCGAAGGCATCCAACCCCTCCATCACGCGCAGCACGCCATACACTGCCTGGGGCGTGAAACAGAAAGGCTGGTTTGACAGGCATCCAGACCTCCTTCACTCCCTGCCAGCTGTGTGCCCAGCTCCCATCCCCTCCCCGCTTGGAGCTCGTGACCTACTCAAGGGCCAACAGCACAGGTGAGGGTTTGAACAAAGCGTGTGGGATGGCTGCAGGTCTCGCCTGCTTCACGCCTGTACCCCCTTTTCTGGGCCACAGATCCCCACCAGCAAGTTTCCTTGGGATAAATGCCCTCCCCCCTTCTCAGGTCCTGAGACTGGGGAGAAGAGACCCCACCACCCAGTTTCAAGACCCAGGTCACCCAGGGGCAGGACAGTTTTAAAAATGAGCAGTGGGCCAGGCACAGTGGCTCACGCCTGCAGTCCCAGCACTTTGGGAGGTCGAAGTGGGTGGATCACCTGAGGTCGGAGTTCGAGACCAGCCTGGGCAACATATTGAAACCCTGTCTCTACTAAAAATGCAAAAATTAGCCAGGCATGGTGGCACAGGCCTGTAATCCCAGCTACTCAGGAGGCTGAGGCAGGAGAATTGCTTGAACCTGGGAGGTGGAGGTTGCAGTGAGCTGAGATTGCACCACTGCACTCCATCCTGGGTGACAGCATAAGACTTGGTCTCAAAAACAAAAAAAAAAAGGAAAAAGGGCAGCGAAGCCAGGCCAGTGAGATGCCATCTCACTGGGTTTTGCTGGGAGAAGCCTGGAGCACCGGACCCAGCCCGCCTGGGGCCGAAGCGCACTCCAGGGAGGGCCGTGTTGACGGTGACAGGTAGAGCCCGGGCCCTGTTACCACCACCCGGGCCTCTGGATCCAGCAGGGCCTGAAGCCAGCCCGTTCCCTGAACTTGTCAGTTATGTGAACCAAGGCGGTTCCTGGTCATCGGTTTCTCTCCTGGAGCCACTTGGAGGCGAGTTTCTGTCTGTGATGGCAAAGAGAGGCAGGCTCCTCTGGCACGATGCAGGCACTGCCCGGGCTTTCCCTTACAAACCTCCCCCACTCTGAGGACAGAACCCTTGGTCCAGGCACCACCTGCCACCACCACACTCACCAAATCAGCGAGATTCGGCTTCTGGCCCCCCATGAAGGGCCGGTCCTTGCCCACAGCAGCCACCCACTTGTCGGCAGCCTCGTAGAGGTCCTCGCGCACGTTGTCCTGGAGGCGGTGCCTGGGCGGGGAAGGGAAAAGCCCCTCAGGAGAGCCCCCACTCCCAGCCCAGCAGGGAAGAGGGGTCTCCTCTGGGGAGCAGGGGGGAGGCGTGGAAGCCAGGGCAACACCCCAGGTGACAGCATCACATCTGCAGATGCCTCAGGGAGCATCTGTCCCAGATGGGGAGGCTGTGGCAAGGGCAAGAGACCAGGCCAGGGAGAAAGCCACAGAGAAGGTGCCAGTCAGGCCCCAGGCTTCTGGCTTCAAGGCCGGCCCTGCTGCCCCCAGGGAGGTGAGCAGGAGCTCTGGGTCCAAGTCCCAGCTTGGCCAAGGGACCCGTAATCCATAACGCTTTCCCACCTGCCCAGGCCTCAGCCTCCCGCTGGTCTCCTGAGGGGTGTGATGGGATCACCACTGCTCGTGGCACCGGAGGCTCAGGGACAGCAGGCCCCGGATGTGCACACACACTTGCCTGCTCTTGAGTCGCTTGCTGATGAGGTACATGGCCGCTGCACCCATGTACTTGGCCACGGCTCCCTCCACGGCTCCGAACTTGCCCTCGCGGACAATGTAGTCAAAGGATGCCAGAGCCTCGGTGGGTGTGCGGTACACATTGGGTGAGATCAGGTGGACCAGCCAGTCGTCTGCCCACTGCCGCCACTTCATCTCCTCCCTGCGGGCACGGGAGGGACTTCCTAAGCCAGGACCTGGGCTGTGTTGGGAGCAGGCTGCGTTCTCTAGAACATACCCACTGCACAGGTGGGAAGCTGAAGCCTGAGCAGGAAGGTCTTTTTTTTTTTGAGACGGAGTCTGGCTCTGTCGCCCAGGCTGGAGTGCAGTGGCCGGATCTCAGCTCACTGCAAGCTCCGCCTCCCGGGTTCCCGCCATTCTCCTGCCTCAGCCTCCAGAGTAGCTGGGACTACAGGCGCCGCCACCACACCTGGCTAGTTTTTTGTATTTTTAGTAGAGATGGGGTTTCACCCTGTTAGCCAGGATGGTCTCGATCTCCTGACCTCGTGATCTGCCTGCCTCGGCCTCCCAAAGTGCTGGGATTACAGGCTTGAGCCACCGCACCTGGCTTTTTTTTTTTTTTTTTTTTTTTTTTTTTTGAGACAAAGTCTTGCTCTGTCGCCCAGGCTGGAGTGCAATGGCACGATCTCAGCTCACTGCATCCTCCGCCTCCTGGGTTCAAGTGATTCTCCTGCCTCAGCCTCCCTAGTAGCTGGGATTACAGGTGTGCAACTCCACACCTAGCTAATTTTTGTATTTTTAGTAGAGATGGGGTTTTGCCATGTTGGCCAGGCTGGTCTCGAACTCCTGACCTCAGGTGATCTGCCCGCCTCGGCCTCCCAACATGCTGGGATTACAGGAGTGAGCCAGCACGCGCAGCCACAGAAAGGTCTCTGCTGAAATCCGGCATGGCCCGGCCCCAGCCCCGCTGGTCTCCCATGCTGCTCCCTGCTCACGCCATCTTGCTCAGCTTGGTCCTACTCTACAGAAGACCCCTGAGGTCACCACCTTCCCCCGCCAGCCCCAGCCCCACTCACGTCCTGGCCTCCTTCCCGCTGTACACTTGCTGGGCCTCCTTCTCATTTAGCATGAGCCAGTATTTATTGCCGAACTCAGTCACCTCCTTGCCCTGGTCATTCACAGCCTTCATGGCTGGGTAGTAGGTGATGATCTCTTCCAGGGGCTGCCTTCGGAGAGAGCCACAGTCTCACCCCAACTCCTTCCCCGTCCCGTCCCCTGTGGCCGACCCACCCAGCTGCCCTAGCCCCAGAGTGGAGCCAGGACCGATAAACAAAGGCTCTCCGCACTCCTGCAGTAAGAGGGATGTGGAGGAGATGCCAGGGCTACCTCCCCAAGAGAGAGAGCTGCGGAGAGGACAAAGTGGAGGGCTTGGAGGAAGACGGCCACGGGCTGCTCTGAAAATCTTTTTTTTTTTTGAGACGGAGTCTTGCTCTGTCACCCAGGCTGCAGTGCAGTGGCACGATCCTGGCTCACTGCAACCTCTGCCTCCTGGGTTCCAGTGATTCTCCTGCCTCAGCCTCCTGAGTAGCTGGGACTACAGGCACTCGCCACTATGCCTGGCTCATTTTTGTATTTTTAGTAGAGATGGGGTTTTGCCATGTTGGCCAGGCTGGTCTGGAACTCCTGACCTCAGGTGATCTGCCCGCCTCGGCCTCCCGAAGCGCTGAGATTACAGGTGTGAGCCACTGCGTACTCTGGAAATCTAAGCAGCAGCTCCACCTGCTCCCACAAGAGAACTCGGGCGAGGCCTCCCCGGAGGAAGAAGCCACCAAAAGCAATGGCCGCCTGGTCTCCGAGGGGCTCCTTACCCCGACACCAGGTAGGTCTTGAGGGCGCTGATGATGACAGAGGAGTCATTCAGTTGTTGCTGGAAGAGAAAACGGTGGTTTAATCAGAGATTACAACCCAGCCACTGGGAGTCCCCGGGGGCTCCTTACCACCACCACCTGAGGACATTGTTTATCCATTCCTGAGGACATGCCCAGAGTCCTCCCCACCCTGCCCTCAGGGCACCCATCCTAATGGGCAGGAAGGTGTGGGAAAGCCGTGGGGTCTAAGCCCCAGCCCACTCACCCATCTGGCCTCCCAGGTAGAGGGGCAGGGTGGGTTCTGGAAGCTACATACTAGACCCCAAGCACTGTGTCAGGCATTTCATATCTGCTGTGCCTGCAAGCCAGAATATGGCCCCTTGTTGACTCATGAAGCAAGCAAGCCCAGAGAGGATAAGTGACTTGCCCCAAGTCACACAACTAGTGAGTGGGTGAATCACACCTCAAACCCAGATCGCTCATTTCAGAATCTACGTTGTTCAGCTGTGGTGTTCTGCCTCTCTGAGACCCAAAGGTGTTTGGTTTTGGTAGGGAAGGAAAGAGCCTACATTTACTGAGCATCTACTGTATGCAGCTACTTCCCCCATAGTCCTTAGAGGCACAAAGATCCCAAGTTCCTTCCCAAGCTGCAGCGCCGGGCCAGGCGAGCGGGTGCTCCAGGACGATCCAGGATAGGAGGAAGGATGCATGGGGTTTCCTGGGGCTCACCGAGCTTTCTCCTTCCTGGGCCACCAGGATGGGCACCTTTCTGTACGAGGAGAACTTGATCTCAGCCCTGAGCACGGGGTTCACCTCCACCACCTGGTAGGGCAGGGCGTGGAAGTCGAGGAAGGCTCGGACCTTGCTGCAGAAGGGACACGTCTTGTACTGGTACAGGGTCAGCTGCAGGCGGCTGGACAGGGAGAGCTGTGGGCAGCAGATGGAAGGGGCTTCTAGACCTGGCACCCCCAGGTACAGACCCTGCTCCCAAGCAAGCATGTTTTCCAGAGGCGTCTTCTGAGACAACGCTAGAACATCGGGAAGAGGAACTAGGGATGGGAGGGAGTGGTAGGGGGAAGGGAGGCACCGGACGGCAGCCCTGGTTTAAGCCCCCGGCCGGCACGGTCCCCAGGCAGGAGTCCCACCCTTTGCTGTGAGGTTGTGTAGGAGGAATCTTCCAGTCTCTGTCCCATACTGGACAGACCTCTCTTTTCTCGCTCCAGTCCCAAGGGGACACCAGACAGCCCCAGGGTATACAGCCTGCTCCCACAGACACAGAACAACTATTTCAACTTGGCTTTGCCCACTCCCACTCCTCTAACCCCAGGGACCTCTGGGGGCCAGAGCTGGCTACCACCTAGGCTGGTGTTTACCAGTGGGGTCTACCTCCAATCTCGTTCTTGTTTTTTTCTCTGGAGACAGAGTCTCACTCTGCCATGCAGGCTGGAGTGCAGTAGCTTGATCACAGCTCACTGCAGCCTTGAACTCCTGGGTTCATGCAATCCTCCAGCCTCAGTCTATCTCAAATCTCCCAAGGGGAGGGTGGTATCTGGGCTGTGGCCAGGAAAGCCCCCAGGGGAGCCTGCTGCACCTTCATGCCGGAAAGCCACAATCATAGACCACCTCCTTGTGTTCAGAGGGGAAGCTGGACCGTGGAGACAGGAAGGGAGACATGGGGTACTCCATGCCCCTTTCACCTACCTCTGTTCCCTCTGGTCCAGCATAAAAGCATCTGTGGGAGGGTGGTGGGGGGTCAAGCAGAGAAGAGTTGGAAGGTGTGGGGTAGGTATAAAGTGTGGCAAGGCAGCTGGGCCACCACTTGGTGGGGGGACACCTTCCTGCCTCTTTCTGTTTCAGCCTGGAATCTAAGTCATCAGTTCCATAAAAGTGCCACCACTACTACTACTAAATAAATACACAGCCTTAGGATTTGGGGGCAGTGGGGAGAGAGGATGACGAACGTTTAGAAAGTGAAAAAGGCGCCGGGCGCGGTGGCTCAAGCCTGTAATCCCAGCACTTTGGGAGGCCGAGACGGGCGGATCACGACGTCAGGAGATCGAGACCATCCTGGCTAACACGGTGAAACCCCGTCTCTACTAAAAAAATCCAAAAAAACTAGCCGGGCGTGGTGGCGGGCGCCTGTAGTCCCAGCTACTCGGGAGGCTGAGGCAGGAGAATGGCGTGAACCCGGGAGGCGGAGCTTGCAGTGAGCTGAGATCCAGCCACTGCACTCCAGCCTGGGCGACAGAGCGAGGCTCTGTCTCAAAAAAAAAAAAAAAAAAAAAAAGTGAAAAAGGCTTTCCCTTTCCTGTGATCTCCCATCTCTTAGTCAAAAAAGTCTCCTTAAAACACAGTAGAGGCCGGGCTCCGTGGCTCACACCGTAATCCCAGCACTTTGGGAGCCCGAGGTGGGTGGCTCATTTGAGATCACGAATTCGAGACCAGCTTGGCCAACATGATGAGACCCCGTCTCTACTAAAAACACAAAAATTAGCCGGGCGTGGTGGCAGGTGCTTGTAATCCCAGCTACTGGGGAGGCTGAGGCAGGAGAATCGCTTGAACCCAAGAGGCGGAGGTTGCGGTGAACCGAGATAGTGCCATTGCACTCCAGCGAGGGCAACAGAGCACTCCGTCTCCAAAAAAAAAAAAAAAAAAAGTCTTCTTAAAACATGGTAGAGGCTGGGGCGCAGTGGCTCACACCTGTAATCCCAGCACTTTCAGAGGCCAAGGTGGGCGGATCGCTTGAGACCGACCAGCCTGGGCAACATGGTGAAACCCTGTCTCTACAAAAAATACAAAAATTAGCAGGGCGCAGTGGGGTGAGCCTATAGTCCCAGCTACTCCCGAGGCTGAGGCAGGAGGATCCCTTGAACCCGGGAGGCAGAGGCTGCAGCGAGTCGCAATCGCACCACTGCACTCCAGCCTGGGCGATATTGAGAGACCCTGTCTCAAAATAAATAAATAAACAAAAAAAAAACACGGTAGAAGAACGATTTTATGAGAACTCGAACAATTCCAGGTAGTAGGCATCAGGAGTGCCCCTATTTTACAGAAGAGAACACTGAGGGTTCGGAGACTTCAGACCAAGTCACTCGCCCAAGGTCACAAGCAGGCAGAGGCAACTCCTGACCCCACGGGTTCCCAGCAGTCCCGAGTTCGGCGCTGATCAGCATCCCCATCCCCGGCCGGACCAGGCCTTACCTGCACGGCTGAGCGCTCCGCGTGGAGGTCCTGGGCGCGCAGGTGCCACCGCGCAGTGTGGTACAGCCCCAGGGCTCCCCCCAGGGCCAGCGCCGCTGCCCCTAGCAGCCGCGGGCTCCCCTTACGAGCGGCAGCCACGGGGCCCTGGCCGCCTGCCGCCCCCGCGAAGCCAGCACGGCTCTGCGTGGGGAGCAGCGGCTGGGGGCGGCCGCCCAGCCTCCAGGCCAAGGCGCACCCGCCAGTCCACAGCGCCCGCACCACCCGCGTAGCCGGGGCCATGTTCGCTCTGCCGGCGCCGCGGGCGGGCGCGCGAAACCAAGACGCCGAGGCGCCCGCGCTGCTTAAAGGGCCAGGACTCGGGCGCCCTGCGGGTTGCCCGGGGTGACGGCGACGCTAAGGGGACCCTCAGCGCTCTCGGGACTGGGCGTGTGCCCGGCGCCCAGGTTCGAAACACCCGCCAGAGCCGCAGAGGCACGCTCGGGAACGTTTGTAGACCGCTCTATGCTTCCGCCTCCAAAGGTCCCGGGGTGGTGACAGGCCGACTGCCGAGAGGCCACCGCCTGCTCGCCCCGCTTGACCGCCTAAGGGGCGGCGTGGTAGTCTGTAATACGTGCCTGGCCACTTCTCCTGCAAGCGCCCATTCGAAACAAATCGAGCCCTTCGAGACGACAGGGGTTGCGGCTTCCAGCTACCGAAGACCCCAGAAACGACACGGCCCAAGTTGCGCGGTGATGCTGCGGTTCTCTCTGCCCTCCCGCCTCATTGTCCGCTTCCTACTGTGACCCGAACCATAAAATTTTCCTGAGCCCGAGGGGGCCTCGAAAACCACGTGTTTCTGATTTCGCCCACGCGGAGCGGCCGGCCCGCAGACCCCGAGGTTTCCAAGGACAGGATGGCAAAGTGGGGTGCCAGGCTGCCTGGTCCCTCTGCTGGTGTTCGCCCGCGCTAGTTGACGCCCGAAGCCTCCACCGCATAGGCGTCTCCGCGGACAGCCCCGGGATGGCCCCGCCCGGGGCCCGGGAGAGGGGCGGGACTCGTGAAGTGGGCGGGGCCCTGGGCGGGACTCGCAGAGCGGGGCGGGGGGCCGGGAGCGGGGCGGGGGGCCGGGAGCGGGGCGGGGGGCCGGGAGCGGGGCGGGGGGCCGGGAGCGGGGCGGGGGGCCGGGAGCGGGGCGGGGGAGGAGCTCCGAGTCCCCGCCCTGCTGCTCTGCAGTGTCCCACTCTTCTCGCCCCGCTTTCGCCCCGCATCTTCTATCTTCCTCCCAGTCCTTGCGGCGACCGAGCCCGCAGTGTCAGTCCCCAGCGGGGACTTGAGTATGCCGGTGAAGACGAGAGCGGAAGGCGAGGGCCACGGCTTCGGGAAAGCGGATAACCCGAGGAGGCTGCTGGAGCGACCTTTGCTTTTCTGGGGGTGCCTTCCCGGGAAGGGGAATCGGGATGTCGGCTTAGAAGGGACTTTGGAGCCCACCTCGACCCGCCCCGAGTGAGTCTGGAGTTGTAGGTGCTGTCTGGAATGCAGGGCAAGCACCCGCGAGCGGGTCACCAGTCCCATGAGAGCTGCGGGTCCCCAGCCCCGTTTTACAGATGGGGAAACTGAGGCAGCTGCAGGGACATTCGCCCATATGGGTTTTGCTCCAGCCACTTCCATCAGCCACTTTACAGACCAGGAGTTCAAGGCCTGCTCGAGCTTAGAGTGTTTAGAAGTGGTTGAGGGTGAGCCCCCATATTCTGTGCCCTACTCTATCCCTTATCAGTGCCTTCTCCCAGCGCCACTCTCACGCTCCTGCTTGCTAGACGGAATCCAGCTTCATCCTTCTCCTGCTTACATTAGTTGCTCCTGATCTTCCACACTCTTGATTTTCCGGATTCTAACTCCATCAAAATGTACATGATGTGTTCAGGCTCAGGGAAGACCGAGGCACTTGACGGGGGCGGGACCGAGTTTGGCCTGCTAGGCTTAGCAGCAGGAGGGGCTGGCCTGGGGCGGGGAGAGCGAGGCTCTGCTAGGTCAGCATCCCCAGCCACCTGGCTTTGCTGGTGTGGCCTCGCAGCCTCACCAAATGTGAGCAGCTTACAGAGCAACCTGTTGCACTCCGTGCTTAAGCTGCGGAGGTGACACAGGGCATGGTGGCTTATGCCTGTAATCCCAGCATTTTGGGAGGATCGCTTGAGGACAGAAGTTTGAGACCGCCCTAGGCAAGAGACCCTGCCTCTACAAAAAATAGAAAAATTAGCTGGGTGTGGTAGCAAATGTCTGTGGTCCCAGCTACTGGGAGGCTGAGGCGGGAGGACGGCTTGACTGTAGGAGTTGAAGACTGCAGTGAACCTGTGATCATAACACTGTACTCCAGCCTGGGCCACAAAGCAAGACCCTGTCTCACAAAAATAAGTCCAGGGGTGGGGTTTGGTGAGAGAACCATCAGCTTGCTTCTTACCTTCTCCAGTCTCAGTTTCCCCACCTATAAAATAGGAATAATGATTCCTATCGGGATTAAATGGAAAAATGAGTGGGGAGAGGCTGGAAACTAGTGAAGCTGGTGCCTGGGAGGGCCTACCTGGGGGCTGCTCCACCCCAGCACGAGAGGATTCATCTCTTGCCAAATATAGAAAGGAAATTCAGTGACCAACCCCTCAGCCAAAATATTTAACAAAGTTCTCTTTTTTTTTTTGAGACAGAGTCTCACTCTGTCGCCCAGGCTGGAGTGCAGCAGCGCAATCTCGGCTCACTGCAACCTCCGCCTCCCAGGTTCAAGTGATTCTCCTGTCTCAGCCTCCCGAGTAGCTGGGACTACAGGCGTGCACCACCACAGCCAGCTAATTTTTGTATTTTTAGTAAAGACAGGGTTTCACCATGTTGGCCAGGCTGGTCTCAAACTCCTGACTTCAAATGACCTGCCTGCCTTGGCCTCCCAAAATGCTGGGATTGCAGGCATGAGCCACTGTGCCCAGCCCAAGTTCTTTTTCTTTTGTCTTGGCCATGACACTGCTTGGCTTGCTGTCCAGTGTTCCTTCTGCTTTACTGCCCTTGGTCGCTGCACTGCCTCTTCCTTGATTCCCTCCACCAGAGACCTCCAGTCTGTGGGCAGCACTGAGCACAGCCCTGCTGAATGCCCAGGGGAACCTCAGGGCTGAGCAGCCAGCTGTGGCAGAGCTAGATGGAGCTCTAGGCCCAAGTCTGAGCAAATCTCAGAGGCTCGTATGGGAGTGGGGGCACCGAGCCAGCCTGGACTGTGAGGCCCCTGTTCCTATCAGTCTCAGCCCCAGCCTGTCTCTGGTCAGTCCCAATCCCATCTTCTATCCCAGCCTTGCGGCGTCTCACCCCTTCCCTCTGCCCCTGCCTCCCTGTGCTTGTGGTCTCCTCCCTGACCTTGCCCTGATCCTAGTCCAGCCCTTCCTCATCTGAGGGCTGAGCAGGTGGGCACAGTCTTCTTCCCCTCCAGCCTGGTGGACGGGCAAAGTGTCCCATCCTAGGCGTGGCTGTTGCTGTGGTTTGAATGTATGTGTTCATATGTAGGAACTCAAGACTCAGCATAGTCGTATTAACAGATGAGGCTTTTAGGAGGCAATTAAGTCATGAGGGCTCTGCCCTCCTGAATGGGATTAGTGTCTTACGAAAGGGCTTAAAAGAACTAGCTAGGTCCTTTTTGCCCTTCCATCTCTCCTGCCATGTGAGGACACCTAGACAGCACCATCTGTGAGAAACAGGCCCGTACCAGACCTCGAACCCGCTGGTGACTAGATCTTGGACTTCCCATCCTCCAGAGCTGTGAGCAATAGATTTCTTTTCCTTTCATTTCCTTTTCTTTCTTTTTTTAATGTTTATTTTTATTTGAAACGAAGTCTTACTTCTTCGCCCAGGATGGAGTACAGTAGTGCAATCTCAATCTCAGCTCGCTGTAACCTCGGCCTCTGGGTACAAGCAATTCTTCTACCTCAGACTCCCCAGTAGCTGGGATTACAGGGACGCACCACCACACCTGGCTCATTTTTTTTTTTTTTCTTTTTCTGCGACAGAGTCTCTCTCTGTCACCCAGACTGGAGTGCAGTGGTGTGATCTCAGCTTACTGCAACATCTGCCTCCTGGGTTCAAGCAAATCTCTGCCTCAGCCTCCTGAGTAGCTGGGATTACAGGTGCCTGCCACCACGCCAGGCTGGTTTTTTTGTATTTTTAGTAGAGACAGGGTTTCGCCATCTTGGCCAGGCTGGTCTTGAACTCCTGACCTCGTGATCCACCCTCCTCGGCCTCCCAAAGCGCTGGGAATACAGGTGTGAGCCATGTGCCCGGCCATGCCTGGCTCATTTTTGTATTTTTTTTTTTTTTTTTTTTTTTGAGGCGGAGTCTTCACTCTGTCGCCCAGGCTGGAGTGCAGTGGCACCATCTCGGCTCACTGCAAGCTCCGCCTCCCGGGTTCGCGCCATTCTCCTGCCTCAGCCTCCCGAGTAGCTGGGACTACAGGCGTCCGCCACCGCGCCCGGCTAATTTTTTTGTATTTTAGTAGAGACGGGGTTTCACCGTGTTAGCCAGGATGGTCTCGATCTCCTGACCTCGTGATCCGCCCGCCTCGGCCTCCCAAAGTGCAGGGATTACAGGCGTGAGCCACCGCGCCCGGCCATTTTTGTATTTTTTGGTAGAGACAGGGTTTCACCATTTCAGCCAAGCTGGTCTCGAACTCCTGACCTCAAGTGATCCGCCCACCTTGGCCTCCCAAAGTGTTGGGATTACAGGTATGAGGCATCGTGCCCAGCCCTTTTCTTTTTTCTTTTCTTTTCTTTCTTTTCTTTCTTTTTGGGGTTAAAACTGGAAAACCTGCTGGACAAATTCTAAAAGAGCTGTAACACTTCTATTATTTTATAAATTACCCAGCCTGTGATATTTGTTATGGCAACGGGAACACACTAAGGCAACCATACTCTTCCCTGGCCAGGTGGCCAGGACCCAGGGGTCTCACACACAGGAGAGAAGGGAACCTCCATCCAGGCAGAACCCGGATCCTGCCAGCCTACAAGCCCCATTCCGGGCCATAACTTCTGTGACCTGCACTTGGTGTCTGAACCAGTGGCCAGTCTCATGGACATGTGCCCCTCTGCAGCTGTGTGACCTTAGTGTCCCTGGGTTTCCTTCAGCCTCTCTGGACACACTTCCCTATCTCCCTTGCCCTTGCCTCTTCTGCAGCCTGCCTCTTTTTTTTTTTTTTTTTTGAGACGGAGTCTCGCTTTGTCGCCCAGGCTGGAGTGCAGTGGCCGGATCTCAGCTCACTGCAAGCTCCGCCTCCCGGGTTCACGCCATTCTCCTGCCTCAGCCTCCTGAGTAGCTGGGACTATAGGCGCCCGCCACCTCACCCAGCTAGTTTTTTGTATTTTTTAGTAGAGACGGGGTTTCACTGTGTTAGCCAGGATGGTCTCGATCTCCTGACCTCATGATCCGCCCGTTTTGGCCTCCCAAAGTGCTGGGATTACAGGCGTGAGCCACCGCGCCCAGCCTGCAGCCTGCCTCTTAAGAATTAGATTCCAAGCCGGGCATCGTGGCTCACGCCTATAATCCCAGCACTTTGGGAGGCTAAAGCGGGCGAATCACCTGAGATCAGGAGTTCGAGACCAGCCTGGCCAACGTGGTGAAACCCATCTCTACTAAAAATACAAAAATTAGCTGGGCATGGTGGCACGCACCTGTAATCCCAGCTACTTGGGAGGCTGAGGCAGGAGAATCGCTTGAACCCGGGAGGCAGATGTTGCAGTGAGCCAAGATCATGCCACTGCACTCCAGCCTGGGTGACAGAGACTTTATCTCAAAAAAAAAAAAAAAAAAAAAGGATTTTCAGGGCCAGATGCAGTGGCTCATGCCTGTAATCCTAGCACTTTGGGAGGCTGAGGTGGGAGAATTGCTTGAGCCCAGGAGGTCAAGGCTGCAGTGAGCTAAGATCATGCCACTGTACTCCAGTCTGGGCAACAGAGTGAGACTCAGTCTCTTAAAAAAAAAAAAAGAAAAGAAAAGAAAAGAAAAAGCCGGGCACGGTGGCTTACGCCTGTAATCCCAGCACTTTTGGAGGCCAAGGTGGGCGAATCACCTGAGGTCGAGAGTTCGAGACCAGCCTGACCAACATGGAGAAACCCTATCTCTACTAAAAATACAAAATTAGTCAGGTGTGGTGGTGCATGCCTGTAATCTTAGCTACTCGGGAGGCTGAGACAGGTCACTTGAACCCGGGAGGCAGAGGTTGCAGTGAGCCGAGATCGCACCATTGCACTCCAGCCCAGACAACAAGAGCAAAACTCTGTCTCAAAAAAAAAAAAAAAAAAGTTAAGTCCTGTCCCCTCTGGGCATGGTACACATACCTTTGGTCACCTCTTCCCTCCCCTGGTTTCTGTCACACATGTGTCGTGAAGGTTCGAGCCTGTGGCTTTAGCTCAGCCCTATCCAGACTTCAGGGCTGGGTTTACACCTGCCTCTGGGATAACTAGCTGGCATGCCTCCCAGGGACCCCCACCGCGGAGACACAGCCACCCAACCTGCCATCTTTCTCACCTGCCCTGCCTCGGCAGCCAGTGGGGAACCCAGGAGTCCTGCCAGCCTCTGCCCACTCCACAAGTCCCCGGCCCCGCTCTACCACTTCTGCTGACCTGATAATTACCCATCTCTCACACTCGGGGTCTCTCCCTGAGTGTCCTACTGCCCCTCGTCACATCCAGAACCTACTGAAGGGATGAATTGCGAAATTACTATGCTGAGTGAAAGAAACCAGGCAATAAAGAGTATTTACTATATAGTCCCATATAGAGAGGTGATGCGGACTCATCTACGGTGACAGGAAACGGGTTACGGGCTGCAAAGAGCAGTGGAGAACTGGAGGGAAGGATTATCAAGGGAGGGAGGACTCTGGGCGGTGAGGGATATGCTCACCATCTGGATTGTGGTGGTGGTTTTGTGGGCATTTATGTATGTTACCACTTACCAAATTGCTCAAAAACCACAATGGGCCGGGCGTAGTGGCTCATGCCTGTAATCCCAGCACCTTGGGAGACCGAGGAAGGCGGATTACCTGACATCAGGAATTCGAGACCCACCTGGCCAACATGGTGAAACCCCTTCTCTACTAAAAATACAAAAATTAGCCAGGCATGGTGGCAGGCACCTGTAATCTTAGCTACTTGGGAGGCTGAGGCACGAGAATTGCTTGAACCCAGGAGGCAGAGGTTGCAGGGAGCCGAGATCTTGCCACTGCACTCCAGCCTGGTGACAGAGTGAGATTCCATCCCCTCCACCTCCCCCCGCCAAAAAAAAACACACAGTGAAAGGAGATGTCAGAAGGTCTCAGGAACTCCCAGTGACCAAAGCTGAAACAATTTGAGCAACAAAATAAGGTGGGATTGGATTATAACCCAAGGTATAAAATAAACATCCACAAGTCGGCCAGAAGACAAAATTACAAAACATTTCTTTTCTTTTCTTTTTGTTTTTTGAGACAGGGTCTCGTTCTGTCGCCCAGACTGCAGTGCAGTGGCCCAATCATGGCTCAATGCGGCCTCACCCTCTCGGGTTTAAGCAATCCTCCCACCTCAGCCTCCAAAGTAGTTGGAACTACAGATGCCCGCCACCACCCCTGGCTAATTTTTTATTTTTTGTGTGTGGAGATACAGTCTCACTGTATTACCCAGGCTGGTCTTGAACTCCTGAGCTCAAGCAGTCTTGCCTTGGCCTCCCAAAGTGCCGGGATTACATGTGGGAGCCAAAGTTAAAGATCTTTTTTTTTTTTTTTTTTTTTTTGAGACTGAGTCTAGTTGTGTCACCCAGGCTGGAGTGCAGTGGCCGGATCTCAGCTCACTGCAAGCTCCGCCTCCTGGGTTCACACCATTCTCCTGCCTCAGCCTCCAGAGTAGCTGGGACTACAGGCGCCCGCCACCTCACCCGGCTAGTTTTTTGTATTTTTTAGTAGAGACGGGATTTCACCGTGTTAGCCAGGATGGTCTCGATCTCCTGACCTCGTGATCCGCCCGTCTCGGCCTCCCAAAGTGCTGGGATTAGAGGCTTGAGCCACTGCGCCCGGCCAGTTAAAGATCTTAATTGGATTCTACTTGCTACTCTAAAATCAGATGATATCTCATTCTATAAAATAGAATGAGTGTTCCCGTGAGCTGGGCAGAAATTTTATAGACAGAAAAGGGCTGAAGAAAGAAGGGTCAGAGAACAAAGAGCAGATTGATCATTTCAAATTACTTTCCTTGTAAAGGTTAAATAAAGCAAAAAGGACTTCCTTATCATACTGGCTAAAACTGGCTTGTGCAGGGATCTGGCTTTTATCTGATCTGTCACTCTCCTGATTTCTGGAAGGGAGGGTCAGATAAACAACTTAGTTTTGGCTGGTGACCTGGAGCTGCAGCATCAGGGACTCCATTTTGGATTGGTCTATTGGTCCTGGTGCAGGAGCTCAGTCCAAACCAATGGGCTCCTGTACGTTTTATCAAACAAGTCTGCACTTATATAGCTAAGTGATTGAATAAGTAAGTGGGGGACAAAAGACAAATCTGTGCAGAGGAATTCCAAATAATCTCGGGACCAAGTGTGGTGGCTCAGGCCACTGCACTCTAACCTGGGCGACAGAGCAAGGCTCTGTCTCAAAAAAAAAAATAAGACAAAAAATTAGCTAGGCGTGGTGGTGCATGCCTGTAGTCCCAGCTACTCTGGAGGCTGAGGCAGGAGAATCACTTGAACCTGGGAGGTGGAGGTTGCAGTGAGCCGAGATTGCAACACTGCACTCCAGCCTGGGAGACAGAGCAAAACTACATCTCAAATAAATAGATAGACTGGGCGCTGTGGCTCACGCCTGTAATCCCAACACTTTGGTAGGCTGAGGCAGGTGGATCATGAGATCAAGAGATCGAGACCATCCTGGCCAATATGATGAAACCCCGTCTCTACTAAAAATACAAAAATTGGCCTGGCGCGGTGACTCACACCTGTAATCCCAGCACTTTGGGAAGCCAAGGTGGGCAGATCACCTGAGGTCAGAAGTTCCAAACCAGCCTGGCCAACGTGGTGAAACCCCATCTCTACTAAAAATACAAAAATTAGCCGGGCGTGGAGGCGGGCACCTGTAATCCTGGCTACTCAGGAGGCTGAGGCAGGAGAATTACTTGAACCCGGGAGGCGGAGGTTGCAGTGAGCCGAGATCACGCCACTGCTGTCCAGCCTGGGCAACAGGGCAAGACTCTGTCTCAAAAAAATTAAAAAGAGAGTAAGTAAATAAAAAATCAAAGAAGAATTTCAAATAATTTCTGTAGGTACTCAGCCCTGCAAGGAGGTGGAGCAAAACTCCCTACTTCTTAGGTGTGGGCTGTGTATAGGGACGTCCTTCAAAGAGTAGAGTATGGTAAGGGGGAGAAGAGTGACTGTCTGGTGGAGAAACCTGACCAATGCTCCTCAGTCAGGTGATCAAGGCCAACATCCGTGGTGATGTCATGATGATGTCAGTACCCTTGAATAGGATGTGATGCAAAAATGGCATTTATTTTTAATTTTTTATTTTTCGAGACAGAGTCTCGCTCTGTTGCCCTCCCAGGCTGGGGTGCAGTGGCGTGATCTTGGCTCACTGCAACCTCTGCCTCCTGGTTCAAGCAATTATCTTCCCTCGGCCTCCTGAGTAGCTGGGATCACAGGCACATGCCACCATGCCTGGCTAATTTTTGTATTTTTAGTAGAGATGGGGTTGCATCATGTTGGCCAGGCTGGTCTCGAACTCCTGACCTCAGGTGATTCACCCACCTCTACCTCCCAAAGTGCTGGGATTACAGGCGTAATGCACTGCACCCAGCCTGGCAATTTATTTTTTTATTTGTATTGCCCAGGATGGAGTACAGTGGCGAGATCATGGCTCACTGCAGCCTCTACCTCTGGGGTTCAAGTGATTCTCCTGCCTCAGCCTCCCGAGTAGCTGGGACTACAGGTGCATACCACTACGTCCAGCTAATTTTTTTTTTTTTTTTTTTTTTTTTTTTTTTTTTTTTGTAGAGATGGGATTTTGCCATGTTTCTCAGGCTGGTCTCAAACTCCTGGCTTCAAGCAATACTCCTGCCTTGGCCTCCCAAAGTGCTGGGATTGCAGATATGAGTCACGGCACTCAGCCTAGTGTTGTCTTTATGGGAAGATTTGTTAACATCTGATTCAATTTCTGTTAACGGTCAGAGGATAACTCATGTTTTTTTTTGTTTGTTTGTTTGTTTGTTTTTTTTGAGACGGAGTCTCGCTCTGTCACTCAGGCTGGAGTGCAGTGGCCGGATCTCAGCTCACTGCAAGCTCCGCCTCCCGGGTTCACGCCATTCTCCTGCCTCAGCCTCCCGAGTAGCTGGGACTACAGGCGCCCGCCACCTCGCCCGGCTAGTTTTTTGTATTTTTTAGTAGAGACGGGGTTTCACCGTGTTAACCAGGATGGTCTCGATCTCCCGACCTCGTGATCCGCCCGTCTCGGCCTCCCAAAGTGCTGGGATTACAGGCTTGAGCCACCGCGCCCGGCCTGATAACTCATGTTTTTTTTCTTCTTGAATCTCTTTTGTAATTTATAATTTTCTGGGAAATTTTCCATTTCCTTATAGCATTCTCTTGTTATCTTTTAATATCTCTAGAACTCTATAGTTCTGTTCATTTTTTATTTCTATGGTTGTTTATTTGTGCCTTATATCTTTTTGTCATGAGAAATTTTTCCAAATTTCTATTCAATTAGTCTTTTCTAAGAGTCAAGTTTTGTCTTTGATATTCCCATAAAATAGGAAAATCTTTCTCTCTTCTTGATTTCTTCTCCTGATTGTTTTCTTTCTTTCCTTCTTTTTTTTTTTTTTTTTTTTGAGACAGAGTCTCGCTCTGTCGCCCAGGCTGGAGTACAGTGGCGCGATCTCGGCTCACTGCAAGCTCTGCCTCCCGGGTTCACGCCATTGTCCTGCCTCAGCCTCCTGAGTAGCTGGGACTACAAGCGCCTGCCACCACGCCCGGCTAATTTTTTGTATTTTTAGTACAGACAGGGTTTCACTGTGTTAGCCAGGATGGTCTCGATCTCCTGACCTTGTGATCCGCCCGCCTCAGCCTCCCAAAGTGCTGGGATTACAGGCGTGAGCCACCGCGCCCGGCCTCTTCCCTTCTTTTAAAACATATTTTATTTTATTATTATTCGAGACAGGGTCTTGCTGTGTCACCCAGGCTGCAGTGCAGTGGCATGATCTTGGCTCACAGCAACCTCTGCTTCCTGGGTTCAAGCAATTCTCTTGCCTCAGCCTCCTGGGTAGCTAGGATTACAGGTGCGCACCACGACGCCTGGCCAATTTTTGTATTTTTAGTAGAGATGGGGTTTCACCATGTTAGCCTCGCTGGTCTTGGAACTCCTGACCTAGGTGATCCGCCTGCCTTGGCCTCCCAGAGTGTTGGGATTACAGGTGTGAGCCACCGTGCCCGGCCTGAGTCTGTTTCTTACTGGATCCTGTTGTCTGGTAGACGGAGGTCTTCAAAGTTTCCAGACTCCTGTTCAGCCAGGATTGCTTTCGAATGGATCTTCCCCAAGGTTCGCTCAGGCCACAGAAAGACCAGACACCCCTGCCGGCCCTTGGGGAGTGGTAGACCTTGGGCAGCCTCCTCTCCACTGACCAGCAAGAGCAGATCCAGCCCATCCCTTGCCTTTAGACTTTTCTTGGCGGTAGTCGGACCCCAGTCCACAAGCTCCAAGGCTGGCAATCAGCTCCTCTTCTGTGGTTCTCTGAAATGGCCCCTCCTTGGGCAGGAGGCAGAGAATCGGTTCCTTCCTAGTGCCTGCTCCTAGTGAGGATAATTAGTTAGAAGGAGAGAGACTCTGGTCAGGAAGGAACCACCTTTGAGGCCTTTGCATAGGAGGCAAGGCCCTCTGGGTGGCTTGTAACACTCACAGCACAGTTAGTAGGGGGGACACACTGGTGTGCACTTTGGTGCCTGTACGTACCCTGAGCTACACAGGAAGGCGATGAGGCAGGGTGGGGGGAGGCAGTAAGAGGAGGACACAGGCTGGGTGCGGTGGCTCATGCCTATAGTCCCAGCACTTTGGGAGGTGGAGGCAAGAGGATCACTTGAGGTCAGGGATTGGAGACCAGCCTGGCCAAAATGGTGCAACACCCGTCTCTTCCAAAAACACAAAAATTAGCCAGGCGTGGTGGAACGCACCTGTAATCCCAGCTACTCAGGAAGGCTGAGGCACGAGAATTGCTTGAACCTGGGCGGAAGTTGCAGTGAGCTGAGATCACGCCATTGCACTCCAGCCTGGGTGACACAGATAGACTCAGTCTCAAAAAAAAAAAAAAAAAAGGAAGAGAGACACTGGGAGAAGGGCCAGGCTCCCACCCCGAGCCCCAGCACCTGCCTGGGACGCAGCTGAGCCCTGAAGCTCCTCAGCCCTGGGCTGGGGGCTCTCTGAGCAGCCCAGCTGCAGCTCTCTACACAGGCGAGGCTGCCCACGACCTGGGTCCCCTCCTGAGAGGGGTCCAAGTCCCTTTGTGAAGTGGTCTGGAGTGCAGGTGGCCCAGGACAAGAGGAACCCAGGGTGTGGGGAGAAGGGGTCTGTGGGGTCAAGGGGACTATGCTGGCTGGAAAATGGCCCCCGAAAATATATCCATGTAAATGAATAATGTAAATATAACTTTATGTAGAAAAAAAATTTCAGAGGCTGGACGTGGTGGCTCATACCTGTAATCCCAGCACTTTGGGAAGCTGAGGTGGGCGGATCACTTAAGGCCAGGAGTTCGAGACCAGCCTGGCCAACATGGTGAAAGTGCATCTCTACTAAAAATACAAAAAAAAAATTTTTTTTTGAGACGGAGTCTCGCACTCTCACCCAGGCTGGAGTGCAGTGGTGCGAGCTCAGCTTACTGCAAGCTCCACCCCCCGGGTTCACACCATTCTCCTGCCTCAGCCTCCCGAGTAGCTGGGACTACAGGCGCCCGCCACCACACCTGGCTAATTTTTTTTTTTTTTTTTGGTATTTTTAGTAGAGACGGGGTTTCACCATGTCAGCTAGGATGGTCTCGATCTCCTGACCTCGTGATCCACCGGCCTCGGCCTCCCAAAGTGCTGGGATTACAGGCTTGAGCCACTGCGCCCAGCCAAAGAAAATACAAAAATTAGCCAAGCATGGTGGCACACACCTGTAGTCCCAGCTGCTTGGGAGGCTGAGTTGGGAGAATCACTTGAACCGGGAAGCAGAGGTTGCAGTGAGGCGAGATCGCGCCATTGCGGCCTGGCTGACAGTGAGACAATGTCTCAAAAAAAAAAAAAAAGTATTTGCAAATGTGATTAAGGATCTTATTCTTTATTTTTATTTTTTAATTTTCATAATGGTTAATACCCTAATGCCTGTTCTTTTCTTGGTGCACATTTGTTGCAGTACCTACTGCCTGATTTTTAAGGTGAATGAATGAAATACGTTAATTACTCAAAGGCAAATGACACTTAAGCTCTTTTTTGTTGGTGGTGGTGGTGTGACCCAGATGTTTTTCCTTTCCTGAAGAGCAACAATGTTCTTATTCCTTTTCTTTTCTTTTTCTTTTTTTTTTTTTTTTTTTGAGACAGGGTCTCACTGTGTCGCTCAGGCTGGAGTGCAGTGGTATGATAACAGCTCACTGCAAGTTTGTGGTAATTTGCTGTAGTAATTTGATGATTTGGGAACTTCTTGGCTTCTCTAGATTGCAGAAGATGCTAACAATAGGAAATTCACTGTTAAGAAAGCGAACTCTTGAGAAAAAGCCAAGGGTGTGGCCTGTGGATGTGGGGAAGAGGTGGCCAAGCCGGGGGCCCCAGAGGTTTGGGAAGGAAGGGACCTGAATCAAGGGAACCCAGCAGTGTGGGAGGAGGTAGCTGAGGACAGGGGACCCAAGCGTGTCAGGAGGAGGTGGGACCCAGCGGTGTGGGGAGGTGGCCCAGGACAGGGGGACCTCCGGATTGTAGGCAGAACCTGGAGAACCACGAGACACTTCAGTTGGGGCAGACCCAGGCTGAGCTCCCAGGGAGGGGCACTTGGGACTGCGGTGACCTGGGAGAGGCCAGTGCCCACCCAAGGCCTGAGAGAGTCTGGGCCCAGGGAGGGGCACCCAGACCTGTGCCCTGCAGCCTTGGGCCTGCCCATCATGGCAACGCAGAGGGCTCCCCTCCTGACAGGTGATTCTGAGTCATGGGAGTGGACAGGAAGTGGTCCTCCCTCCGGATCAAGATCTGGGCCACCAAGCTTTGTACCCAGAAACTCACACTTCCCCCCTCGACCTCTGACCTGGGCCCTCTGAGAATCGGGCTGAGAAGGACAGTGGCCAGGTGAAGGCCAAGGTCTCTGGGTGTTCTCGGGCGTCTCCTGCTACTCTGCCGCTGGCACTGCCCTCCCTGCCCCTCACCCCACTCTGCGCTGGTCCAAGTTGGCCCCTCCTTTTGAAGGTGAACATGTTCTCCCTTTGGAGCCAGACCTGGTCCTCACTGCCTGTCACAGCCTTGTTCATGTCCGCCTCCCCCAGAGGGGGAGCCCCAGCCACAGAACCCACCCCCTCAGCTGAAAAAAACACATGTTGCCAAGGAGAAGTTGGGGCCCGGTCTGCGATCTCCCTCCACCACTGGGATGAGGGGAGGGCATGAGAGGCTGCAGCCTGTTCCATCCTCAGCCCCCGCAGGGCACCAGAGGGGCCCCAGGCAGGAGGCTGTGCATTGTTCTGGAACCAGGGATGTGTTCAAGGACATTTGGTCTCACTTGACCCTTCCGGAACCTACTCCCCTGCCCCCTGAGCTGGGCACGCTCCTGGCCTGTCCTGGGCTCTCGGGAGAACCAGCTTTCAGGAGAGCCAGACTGGTCCTCTCACCCAGCCACCTCTGATGGTGCCAGTGGAGGCCCAGCCAAGGACCTGGAGAGCAGGGAGGGCGCGAGCATGTGGGGTAGCGCAGGGGTGGCCGCAGTGAAAACGCCCTTTTCCTGGGGTGCTGGGGGCTGCAGTCCAGGCAGGAGGGGTGCAGAGCTGAGAGGAGCATTGGTCTTGAGCAGCGCCAGGGCCATGTGGGACAGAGGCCTATGACAGAAGGACTGCGGCCCAGCTCCACAGGAGCCTGGCATCTACCCACCACTGCCTGCCACTGCCTGTGTCCACCCTAGACCCTGCTCAGAGCCTTGACGTCCACTTCGCTGCCACCTATGATCACTGTGGGCCCTCTCGCCCGCATGGGAGTCCAGGCTGCGGAGTAAGAGGCAGAGCACCCATCTAAGCGGCATGCCTGGGCCAGGCACCTAGGGATGGAACCAGCAAGGGCCCTGGGCCCAGACCTCAGGCAGCAGGGCCTGCTTCCCTTTGTCTGGCAGACCCCAGGGGTTCACCATAGGGAGGAATCCAGTGGGTGTACTTGGGGGAGGGTTGGGAGGGGTCTTCCACAGGCAGGCAGGATCCCTGGCAGGTAGAAGGGGCAGGAGGGCCTCAAGGCCCCTTGGTGAGCCTTGGCCAAGATGGGGGTTGGAAAACTGTTTCTGGAAACAAGAGACACAGCCCAAGGCCCTGGCAGGGCAAACGCCTCACACTAAACAGCTCCTCCCATTCCTGGGTGTTTGAGAGTCGGGCGCCCAGCCTGGACCTGCGGTGACCAAGGAGGGCCGATCTGCAGACACCAAGACTTCCTGCATCTGTGACTGGGCCTCCTGGGGGCATCTGCAGACACCAAGACTTCCTGCATCTGTGACTGGGCCTCCTGGGGGCATCTGCAGACACCAAGACTTCCTGCATCTGTGACTGGGCCTCCTGGGGGCATCTTGACTGTAGACTCCTTCCAGGTGTGGTCCCTGGCTCCTAGAAGCCTACCCAGTCACCTTCCGCCCAGCCTTCAAACACATCAGAGGGTTAACCATTCATGGCCACGCTGAACACTGCTCACAAGATCCGGAAACAAGAACAGGGGGTCAGACTGGATTCCTGAGATGCAAGAACCGCCAGGAAGCGTCTTGCTGCCTTCATGCGTGGATGAGACCCGGGCCTCTCCATGGGAGGACAGGCTGCTGCAGCCTCCAGGGAGCACCCGCGCTTGGGCATGGAGAGTGGGGAGAGCTGCCTGCTAGAGACGGCAGAGGGGGTCGGGAGCGGCCGGAGTGCTTCCGGCCTCTGGCCACCGAAAACCCAGGCAGGGACCTGTCTTTAAGCTCCTGCTGTTGCTAAGCCGACCTGCACAGCAGGACTTGGGAGCCCAGCCCAGGTCCTCTCAGGAGGGGCTTGGCCCCAAAGCTTCTGCGTGGCTCGTTGAGGGCTCACTAGAGACACCTGCAGCTCCTTGAGAGAAAGCAGGACCAGTCCAGCGGCCACGGTGGAAACCACAGGAGGGGCCGAGGGGAGGCGGGTGGGTGCCTGGCATGCCATGCACGGTACCACACGTGTCATGGAGACTGTCCCAAGAGCCCCGGGGCCCAGGGACTCCCCCAAGCACTGAGCAGTGTGAACCCTTGTGTACCCTCCTTGGCCAGGGCCCAATGAATGGGGCCCAGTGAGAAGGGGGTGGGTGAGGAATGGGGCCCCAGTGTCCTGTCGACCCTGGAGCCCTTGGAGTCAGTTAAGTCTGAATGGGAGGTCTACACCACGGTCCTTACCCAACCTTCCTAGTGCTGAGTCCTGAAGCTTGTGTGGTGGGTGTGTGTAGAGCTGACCTCCCTGCAGCCCTGCTGGACTCTGAAGAGGGCCAAGGCCAGTGGGTAGGAGACAGGCCTGGAGCTGGTGCAGAGAGGAATGAGCCCTGCATGGGTTTGATCAAGAAACTCAGCCTCGCGTAGGGACACTCTGGGGCCCGGTGCTGTCCGTGCATGACCTGACAGAAGCCCAGAGCCGCTCTCTCTATGGAGGAGCGCCTGATGGGGGTGGGAGCTAGGCAGAGATCTGCATGCATGCCGAGGAGCCAGGCTTCAAGCCGTGCTGGGGGACCTCCAAGCGGGGCCATCTTCCCTTCTGCACCTGGCTCTGGTGTCTTCCCGCTGCAGACCCAGTGCCCTGCTCACCCACCACGTTCATACGCTGGAGTCCTGGGTCCTCAGAGATCCGTGACACTGCCCCATCCCCAACTTCAAATTCTCTGGGGCTCCACCCACTGGTCTCCCCTACATAAGGCAGTCACCGTAGACTAGAGTGTGCTTTTGAGAGTCAGGTCACTCTATTGTCCAGGCTGGAGTGCAGTGGCACAATGATAGCTCACTGTAGCCTGGGCCTCCAGGGCCCAAGTGATCCTCCCACTTCAACCTCCCTGAGGATGCGTGGTTTGTTTGTTTGTTTGTTTGAGACAGGGTCTCACTCTGTCGCCCAGGCTGGAGTGCAGTGGTGCGATCTTGGCTCACTGCAGCCTCCACCTCCCAGGTTCAACCCATTCTCCTGCCTCAGCCTCCCAAGTAGTCGGGATCATAGGCATGCATCACCCCACCTGGCTAATTTTTGTATTTTTTTTTTTTTTTGAGACGGAGTCTCGCTCTGTCGCCCAGGCTGGAGTGCAGTGGCGCGATCTCGGCTCACTGCAAGCTCCGCCTCCCGGGTTCCCGCCATTCTCCTGCCTCAGCCTCCCCAGTAGCTGGGACTACAGGCGCCCACAACCGCGCCCGGCTAATTTTTTGTATTTTTAGTAGAGACGGGGTTTCACCGTGGTCTCGATCTCCTGACCTTGTGATCCGCCCGCCTCGGCCTCCCAAAGTGCTGGGATTACAGGCGTGAGCCACCGCGCCCGGCTAAGTTTTGTATTTTTAGTAGAGATGGGGTTTTGCCATGTTGGCCAGGCTGGTCCCTGAGGATACTTTTTTTTCCCCCCCCGAGATGGAGTTTCCTTCTGTCACCCAGTCTGGAGTGCAGTGGTGCAATCTCAGCTCACTGCAACCTCCACCTCCCAGGTTCAAGCAATTCTCCTGCCTCAGCCTCCCGAGTAGCTGGGATTACAGGCATGTGCCACCATACCCAAATAATTTTTGTATTTTTAGTAGAGACAGGATTTCACCATGTTGGTCAGGCTGGTCTTGAACACCTGACCTCAGGTAATCCACCTGCCTCAGTCTCCCAAAGTGCTGGGATTACAAGTGTGAGCCACTGTGCCCAGCTGAGGATACTTTTTTTTTTTTTTTTTTTTTTTCCGGACAGAATCTCGCTCTGTCCCAGGCTAGAGTGCAAAGGCATGATCTCGGCTCACTGCAACCTCCGCCTCCCGGGTTCAAGCAATTCTTCTGCCTCAGCCTCCCGAGTAGCTGGGATTACAGGTGCCCGCCACCACGACCGGCTAATTTTTGGATTTTTAGTAGAGATGGGGTTTCACCATGTTGGCCAGACTGGTCTCGAACTCCTGACGTCGTGATCCACCTGCCTCGGCCTCCCAAAGTGCTGGGATTACAGGCGTGAGCCACCACACCCGGCCTGGCTGAGGATACTTTTTTTTTTTTTTTTTTTTTTTAATTTTTTAATTTTTTTGAGATGGAGTCTGGCTCTGTCGCCCAGGCTGGAGTGCGGTGGCCGGATCTCAGCTCACTGCAAGCTCCGCCTCCCGGGTTTACGCCATTCTCCTGCCTCAGCCTCCCGAGTAGCTGGGACTACAGGCGCCGCCACCTCGCCCGGCTAGTTTTTTGTATTTTTTAGTAGAGACGGGGTTTCACCGTGTTAGCCAGGATGGCCTCGATCTCCTGACCTCGTGATCCGCCCGCCTCGGCCTCCCAAAGTACTGGGATTACAGGCTTGAGCCACCGCGCCCGGCCGGCTGAGGATACTTTTAAGGTCAAAGAGAGTAGCAGAGGTGGAGTTCCTGGGAACAGGGTCATGAGGGGAAGAGGGGGTTCGGAGGGAGGGAGTAGCCACTGGCTACCTCGAGAGAGGGAAGGCTTTGGTGCAACATCGTTCCCCTGCAGTTTTGCTCATCTTTGCTTCCTGCCCTTTCATCACCCAACCGGGCAGGCAGGACAGGGCCTGAGGGGGCAGGGATCCAGTGGGGGCCTCTCTAGACTAACCCCAGCTCAGGACTCCCAGGGCCCCTTCCCTGAGGCCCCGCTGCCCCCGAGCCCAGGTTGGGGATCCCAAGCAGCACATAGGCAGAGCCAGTGAGGTCCCCGTTAATCCTATTGAAAGCTCTAAAAGCAGCGAACTCTCAGTCCAGCCTCAGGTCAAGCATCCAGGACGGCCTCAGCCCTCGTGGCTGAGATGGGTGCGCCATCTCTGCGGACACTGTGCAGGGCGTACGATTCATCACTGCCTCCCAAGGATGCCAGCCAGGCCCCCATTGAGATAACTGCTTCCCTACTGGACAAGGCTGGGACCAGCCATCTCGGCTCCGGAACCCCTGGCCTGGGCTGCTGGGTTCAATGGACAAAGACTGTGATTAGAGTCAGAGGGATGGTCTCAGTGACCTCAAGGATAAGGCCAGATCCTTGCACTCTCAATGACCCAAAGCAACAAGTATCCAGAGCAGCAGTGTGGCGCCTTCACGCCCCCACCCATCAGCCCGACTCACCCAGGACAGGGACTGTAGCCTCAGCACTCAACCCGTGTGCCCTGTGTGGGGCCTCTTCCCACGGCACTCACAGGAGAGGCGGGGGTCTCTGGGGTCCGCTGGGGTCCCCCCCTGCAAATGGGGCAAGGAGCTGTCTCAAGGCCTCTGGAGCACACTCAGGTCCTGGCATGGGGCTCCTGGGAGGGCCATGATTCTGGGCTCCATGAGTTCAGAGCAGACGCCTTCTTTTTCCTTGTCCACTGTCAGCCACGCCACCCTTCTCTGGCCCTTAAAAGAACCAGGAAACAGCACGTGACCTGTGGGAAGGAGGCATTCATTCTTTCCTTTCTGTGGGCATGGGGAGGGGACCACAGGGCACATACCCCACCCTGGGCTCCAGCTGAGCAGGGGAGTCAGAGATGACAATTCTTCCAGCTCACAGGCCAGCAGCCCACACACAGGGCAATCAGAAGAACGGAAGGGCACAAGGAGTGCGCAGAGGGAGTCGTTGTCCCTGCCAGAGGTGCCGCACTCTGGGAATGTCCCTCACTCGCCCCATCCTTCTGTCTTGCCCAATCCTGACCAGGGGCAGAAATCTTGCCAAGTGTTTCCGCATGAGTTGCTGGCAATTGCCTCATCTTCCTGGTCTTGGCAAAGGATGAATCAGCCCACGCTAGAGCCCATAAATAGGGCCACCCAGGTGAGCCTCTCACTCGCCTCCACTCCTGCCAGGCCCAGTAGCCACCACAGCGCCTGCTTCCTCAGCCCTGAAATCATGCCCCTAGGTCTCCTGTGGCTGGGCCTAGCCCTGTTGGGGGCCCTGCATGCCCAGGCCCAGGACTCCAGCTCAGACCTGATCCCGGCCCCATCTCTGAGCAAGGTCCCTCTGCAGCAGAACTTCCAGGACAACCAGGTAAGGGGCCAAGAGGGGCGCCTGCAGGCGGGGCCCGGGGAAGAGTGGGAGCAGAGGGGAGGAGAGGTGAAGAGACTCAGGAGGAGCGTTGGGCAGGACTCCAGGTTTCCAGGACACCAGGAGTCCGAGGTCCAGGTTTCAGCTCACTGTGCCACCAGGGTCCCTGAAGGAAACCATGCCCCTTCCCCCCATCCCCACCCCCATCCCAGCCTGAACAGACTTCTCCAGGTCCACGTCCCCTCTCCCATAACCCCCATTGTCCAAGGAAGGTGGGAACACTTTTAGTCCCCCCCGCACAGATGAGGAAACTGAGGCTCAGGAAGGCCCACCAGCCATGTGCCTCCTCCTGTGAGGAGGTCACCCTCCTCCCTGCCAGACTCAGAACCGCCTCTTCCCCCAGGCCTCCCTTCTAGGCTGATGGACTCCTGCGCCTGCCCCTTCACCAGTGCAGGTCCAGCCTGGGCCCTGCTGCCCAGCTAGAGGGGCTTGTGGTTCCAGGCTGGGCGGCTCAGAGGTGCCACAGGGACAGAGCTGGAGGGGTGGCTCCTAGGGCCACTCCTGGGCTGTGCCTATCATCAGTCCCCTGCAGTTCCAGGGGAAGTGGTATGTGGTAGGCCTGTCAGGGAATGCAGTTGGCAGAAAAGACGAAGCCCCGCTAAAGATGTATGCCACCATCTATGAGCTGAAAGAAGACAAGAGCTACAACGTCACCTCCATCCTGTTCAGGTGAGGGCTGACATCTCCTGGGGGTATGAGAGGCAGACTGATACCACAGGCAAGGGATGGCCAAAGCTGAGGGATCCTGTCGTTCACCTCACTGTTCTGCCCGGAATTCATCTGTGTTCATCCTTCCTGCGTTCCTTAGGGCAACGTTTATAGCGCAGACACACAGACAGTGGTAGCGATGGACACGCACAGTCGTTAGAAAACAAGACGGAGAGAGGAGGGGTGCCGGGAGCGGGAGGAGGGGACACCGGATCCAGCCTGGAACCCCACCCAGGGCCTTCATGGAGGGCTTCCAGGAAGGTGGTCTTAAAAGAGCCAACCTGCTTCAAAAGGAAGTGAGGGGTGTTCCCGGCAGGGGCCGGAGTCAGAAAGAGCCCCACTTCAGGAAGGAGCAAGCCATCACAAGGTCGCCCTGAGCAGAGCTGCTGAGCAGCCTGGTGGGGCAGGCAGCCACACTAGCACGTAGCACAGTCCTCAGGCCCTGCCCCGGCGGATCTGCTGCAGAGTGGCTTAGAGTTGGCTGCAGGGTGGGGAGACTTGGTGGGGTGCAGCTTGGGAGGTCGGGAGACCAGCGAAAGTGAAGCAGGGCCATCACAGGTGGGAGAGAACAGGTGCAGGGTGAAGGGGCAGGGAGCCAGGGATCAGCCGTTCCCAGTGGGTTTCTTTTTTCTTTTTCTTTTTTTTTTTTGAGACGGAGTTTCACTCTTGTTGCCCAGGCTGGAGTGCAATGGACGGTCTCGGCTCACCACAACCTCCACCTCAAGTGATTCTCCTGCCTCAGCCTCCCTAGTAGCTGGGATTATAGGCCTGTGCTACTATGCCCGGCTAATTTTGTATTTTTAGTAGAGACAGGGTTTCTCCATGTTGGCCAGGCTGGTCTTGAACTCCCGACCTCAGGTGATCCGCCTGCCTCGGCCTCCCAAAGTGCTGGGATTACAGGCGTGAGCCACCACACCCGGCCTCCCCAGTGGGTTTCTGACTGGCAGCTGAGTGGATTGGGATTAGGGCATTTGTGGAGCAAGGAGCAGAATACAGACAGGTTGGGGAGCTCAGCCCTGGGGTGTCAGGGGATGGGAAGTGGGAGGACTCAAGGATGAGGTCAGGTTTGACCCGAGAGGTAGAGGAACGGTTGGCATGGAGCAGACTGGAAGTACCAAGGTGGATCCCCAGGAGAGGGTATAGGAAGAGAAGCAGCAAGCTGAGCGCAGGGGAGAAATGCAGGGTTGCTGTGTGTGTGTGGGGGGAAACCACCCAGGGAGGCAGCCAAAGGAAAGAAGGACATGGGGTGCTGGAGGGTCTGAGCAGGGTCCAGGGGCCCCAGGCAGCAGACCCGGACGGACAGCCTGGGATCAGCTCGGGGGGAAGGCCCAGGCCCATCTCGGCTGGGTGGGGTAGGGCCCCTCCAGATAGTTGGGGATGAGCCATCACGGGTTGGGCCGGACTGAGAGCATCAGAACCCTGCTGCTGCCCTGGCCCCACCTTGTCCGGCACAGGAGGCCCAAGCCTGGGTTGTCTCCCCTCTCACCCACCCATCTCTCCCTCCCAAGGAAAGAGAAGTGTGACTACTGGATCAGAACTTTTGTTCCAGGTTCCCGGCCTGGCGAGTTCACACTGGGCAACATTCAGAGTGAGTCCTGAGTGAGGTGGGGCACTGAGCTGGGGCTCTGGGGAGCTGGGTGGGGGCACAGACCTTCCTGCCCCTCCACACGGATGTGTTGTATGGGGAGAAGCCCGAGCTGATGGGCTGGGGAGGGAGGGGGCAGCTCCCTCCTCCCATCCAGGGCAGGGCTGACCCCTCACCATCCATGCCTGCAGATCACCCTGGATTAACGAGTTACGTCGTTCGAGTGGTGAGCACCAACTACAAACAGTATGCCATGGTGTTCTTCAAGAAGGTTTCTCAAAACAAGGAGTACTTCAAGATCACCCTCTACGGTGGGTCCTCTCCCATCCCCTCGGGGACTGGCTCCTGATCACACTTAGCTGGAGGGGAGGCCGGTCCCCACCTGCAGGAAGAGGTCATTCCATAGACCCTCCATGAGGAAGGGATCTGAGGCCTCATCCACTCATTCAACGATATTTATGTGGTGTCTACCGGCCACTCACTGGCCATCTTGGTCACAGGGAGAACCAAGGAGCTGACTTCGGAACTAAAGGAGAACTTCATCCGCTTCTCCAAATCTCTGGGCCTCCCTGAAAACCACATCGTCTTCTCTGTCCCAATTGGTAATGGCCAGTCTGGATGAGGGGACGGGGACATGGGAACTGTTCAGGCGGGATGCTTCCCTGCCAGGGAGGAGGGAGAGGAGAGACTCAGTCCTCAGCTTCAGTCACCGGAGCAGTGGACGGTCCAGGAGCTCCTTGGAAGCCACTCTGGGTCCAGGAAGACTGTGCCCCACCCCAGGGTCTATGGGACTCCCAGGGACCCGGGCCCCAAGTGCTCTTTCCTGGCAGTTTAGCCAGGGTCTGCCCAGATGAGGATTTCAGACCCAGGCTCGAGTATCCATTTCTCAGTCTCACTGGCCTGACACCTCCGGCCACCCTCCCAGGCCCCCTTGTTCTGGGCCATCTTCCCCCACCCTCCCAGGCCTCATCACCCTGGGTTTTGCTGTCCTGGCTGTCCTCCCTCCCCTGGGGACTTGCTCACCACTGACTTGGGAGCTGTCCTTGACTCCAGGGAGCCTGGCTTGGGCAGGAGGCTCCAGTCAGGCCATTCAGAGAGCCACTGGCCTCCCCCAGACTGAGAGGCTGCCTGGACTAGTAAACAGGCGGGAGACCTGGGTGCCCGAGCAGCCTGGGAGCTGGGCCTCACTCAGGGCTCTCCCTCCCCAGGCCTTTCTCCCATATCCCCTGCCCCGCCATCTGTCCCTCTGTCGCCCCATCCCTGAAAGGAACCCCCACATCTTCTGCAGCTGGGCCAGGTGGGGCAGGGGCTGCCCAGGGACAGTGCAGAGGAACTGGCAGTCAGGGATCACATACACACACTCACACACACGCACACACACACACACACACACAGAGCTGCCTGTTCTGACGGACTTTCTCCCCAACAGACCAGTGTATCGATGGCTGAGTGCACAGTGAGTGTGTCCGGGCGGCTGGGAGGGGGCTTGTGGGAGGCCAGGGTGCAGTGGGCTGGGGGTCTTGGGCCTGCCTTTGTTCTTCCCCCTGCCACCAGCACTGCTGCTGTCTTTATTCTGCTGTCCCCATCTCAGGTGCCTCCCATCTCCCCGCCCATCACCCTCATATCCACCTCTGTCCAGGGTGCCGCCAGCTGCCTCACCAGCCCGGACACCATTGAGGGAGCTGGGAGATGCTCCCCACCGTGCCACCCACCCAGTTGCTCCCCAGGCCACCGCGCTGATGGAGCCCCACCTTGTCTGCTAAATAAACATATGCCCCCAGGCCTCTGAGTCCACACTCTTTGACCCCTGGGTCTTTGAGGAAGGAGAGGGGCAAGGGGCTCCCACTGGCATCACTCCCAGGGTTTGCACCCCCAGGATGGAGCCCAGCGAACCCAGCCTGGGTGTTAGGGCTGCAGAGTGAAGACACAAGCCCCCCCCGCCCCGTCATCACCAGCAGCTTTGTGGCTGACTGCCCTGAGTCCTTCCCACGTGGTGTAACACCGCACTCCCTCCTGTTATGACATGGAGCCTAGCCCCAGAGCAGCGGCAGTTCTCACATTCCCCTGCCTAGGAGGGTGCCCAGTCCATCGCAGACACACTGGGCCACACCCCATCAGAGTGTGGCAGGGGCATGCGCAGCTGGAGGCCATTCCAGGCAGAGAGGGTCGGCTTGGCGGGGGTGGTCCCTGGCCCTCTGCCGCCCACTGTGGGCCCCATGGGTGAGGAGCCATGTCCATGCTAACCCCGTTTCAGAGCGCTGCCCTTTACTCCACACCTCCCCGCCTGATGACATCCAGGCCACGTTGGGGGTGCATTCTGAAGCCAGGGGCAGGGCCAGGGGGAAGTGAGGAGTGGCTATGCCGCCAAGAATCCAGTTCCCCAGGACTCAGAGAGCTCCAGGCCTGCACTCATCACTTGGCTGCCCGTGTCAGGCCTGACAAGCCCTTGGTCCCCCACTGGCCACAGAGGCAACCTCTGCAGGTTCACGTCACACACAGGCACTCCCTCCCCAGCCCCTTTTCCCGGTGCAAGGACAGAGGCCAGAGTGGGTGGGGTTCTGCGGAAACCCCATGGACAGACACACCACCCCGTTCACCCTCGGCTGGGCTAAGGAGAGATGCTGGTACTGTGAGCCAGCTCCAGCCTCGGACCCCAAGGAGCAGGACAGGCCTGAGACCCAGGCCCACCAAATGTTGCCAAAGCCTTGAAAGTCTGGTCCAGACTCCTGGAAGAGGCCAGCTTGGGGCAGCCCGGGCTTTGAGAGAGGGATGGGACTGTTCCCAAGCCTAGAGAGGCTCTGGGCTGAGAAAGGCACCCAAGGACTGCTAGCTGGCCAAGGGAGTGGACATCGCACCCAGCACGCCTGGCCCTTGGGCTCCAAATGGAGCAGCAGATCCAGTTTCCTAGCTTGGCCCAAGCAAGGCAGCTTCTTGTCGCCCCTGGGCCTGCTGAGCCTTTCAGGATAAAAAACTCTTAGGGCCTAGAAGGGCTTTGTGTTTCCTTCCAGGTGGCCAGAGGTTTGAGTTTCCTATTGCCACTATTGAAAGAGGCAGGATGGCCAGGCGCGGTGGTTCACACCTGTAATCCCAGCACTTTGGGAAGCCGAGGTGGGTGGATCACTAGGTCAGGATATCGAGACCAGCCTGGCCAACATGGTGAAACCTCGCCTCTACTAAAAATACAAAAAAATTAGCTGGGCGTCACAGCGCGCGCCTGTAGTCCCAGCTGCTTGGGAGGCTGAGGCAGGAGAATTGCTTGAACCCAGCAGGCAGAGGTTGCAGTGAGCTGAGATTGTGCCATTGCACTCCAGCCTGGGCAACAGAGCGAGCGAGACTACGTCTCAAAAAAAAAAAAAAAGGCCGGGCGCGGTGGCTCAAGCCTGTAATCCCAGCACTTTGGGAGGCCGAGACGGGCGGATCACGAGGTCAGGAGATCGAGACCATCCTGGCTAACACAATGAAACCCCGTCTCTACTAAAAATACAAAAAAAAAAATTAGCCGGGCGAGGTGGCGGGCGCCTGTAGTCGCAGCTACTCGGGAGGCTGAGGCAGGAGAATGGCGTAAACCCGGGAGGCGGAGCTTGCAGTGAGCCGAGATAGCGCCACTGCACTCCAGCCTGGGCGACAGAGCGAGACTCCGTCTCAAAAAAAAAAAAAAAAAAAAAAAAAAGGCAGGCAGACAAATATCTTGGCAGATAGGGGCAAGTCCCCGGTGAAACCCCACCTCCAAGCCAAAGACAGTTTAAAGCCTGAAAGCTATGCTACAACTCAAATCCGTGGACCAGATTAAGACCCTGTCATCCTACTTGGCATGCTTTCCTCTGATTGATCCCCACCCTTCACCTATTTTACATTTTTACATATACCTCCCCATCCCTAAACATTTTTTTTTTTGAGACGGAGTCTTACTCTGTCGCCCAGGCTCAAGTGCAGTGGCATGATCTCAGCTCACTGAAAGCTCCCCCTCCTGGGTTCACACCATTCTCCTGCCTCAGCTTCCCAAATAGCTGGGACTACAGGCGCCCGCGACCACGCCTGGCTAATTTTTTGTATTTTTAGTAGAGATGGGGTTTGCACTGTGTTAGCCAGGATGGTCTCGATCTCCTGACCTCATGATCTGCCCGCTTCAACATCCCAAAGTGCTGGGATTACAGGCATGAGCCACTGCGCCTGGCCTGTTTTTTTTGTTTTTTTTTGTTTTGTTTTGTTTTTTAAAGACACGGAGTCTTGCACTATCACCCAGGCTGGATGGAGTGAAGTAGCAAAATCTTGGCTCACTGCAACCTCCACTTCCCGGGTTCAAGAGATTCTCCTGCCTCAGACTCCCAAGTAGCTAGGATTACAGGTGCCCACCACCATGCCCAGCTAATTTTTTGTTTTTGTATTTTTAGTAGAGACAGGGTTTCACCATGTTGGCCAGGCTGGTCTCAAACTCCTGACCTCGTGATTCGCCCGCCTCATCCTCCCAAAGTGCCTAACTGGTTTTTTACACTGTCATGCCCACCTTTGAGTAGTGCCTTTGTTTTAGCCTTTTTTGCATACTCACAAGCCAGTTAGCATGCATTCCCCATTCTGAGTCCAGAAAAGCCCAGGACCCAGCCACACTGAGGGAGAGACTGCCCAACTTGGGGTGCGGGGCCACCTTCACATCCCCTCTTTGCTGAGAGCTGTTCCATCACTCAACAAAATCATTCTCTGTCCTCCTCACCATTTGACTGGATACAGCATATCCTCATTCTTCTTGGATTCGGGACAAGAGCTTGGGACCCACCAAGTGAGGGTACAAAGAAACCTGTAACAGTGGTGGGGTTGAGCCGGCTCTGGAGCCACAGGCCAGAGCAGATAACAGGGCTGACATCTGCCTGGGCAGGGGTGTCACTGGCTGGGGGTTTCCAGCTGGTAGAATGACCAAGAAAAATCCTGTGTCACTATCACAAATCACCACAAATTGTGGGTTTAAAACAACACCTATATATTCGCTTTCAGTTCTGGAGGTCAGAAGTTTGAAACCAGTTTCACTGGGCAGAAATGAGTGTCCACAGAGCTGTGCTCCCTCCAGAGGCTCTCAGGGAAGCTGCTCCCTGCCTTTCCCAGCTTCTCATGCTGTCTTCCTTGCACCCTTTAGTCTCTGGCTCCTTCCTCCTTCAAAGGCAGCGGAGCATCAGCAAATCTCTTTCTCTGCTGAGGGCCTCACTCTCAGTCAAGGAGGGCAGGCTTGGCCGGGCGCAGTGGCTCAAGCCTGTAATCCCAGAACTTCGGGAGGCTGAGACGGGTGGATCACGAGGTCAGGAGATCGAGACCATCCTGGCTAACACGGTGAAACCCCGTCTCTACTAAAAAATACAAAAAACTAGCCAGGCAAGGTGGCGGGCGCCTGTAGTCCCAGCTACTCGGGAGGCTGAGGCAGCAGAATGGCGTGAACTCGGGAGGCGGAGCTTGCAGTGAGCTGAGATCCGGCCACTGCACTCCAGCCTGGGCGACAGAGCGAGACTCCATCTCCAAAAAAAAAAAAAAAAAAAAAAAAGGAGGGCAGGCTAGGCTGGGCACCACGGCTCACATCTGTCATCTGAGCATGTGGGGAGGCTGAGGTGGGAGGATCACTTGAGCCCAGGAGTTTGAGATCAGCCTGGGCAAGATGGTGAAACCCTCAATCTATAAAAATAAAAATACTAGCTGGGTGTGGTGGTGGTGCACCTGTAGTCTCAGCTAATCCAGAGGCTGAGGTGGGGAGTTTGAGGCTGCAGGGAACTATGATTGTACCATTGCACTACAGCCTGGGCCACACAGCAAGACCCTGTCTCTAAAAAAAAAAAAAAAAAAAAATTAAAAAAATTAAGCTTTAAAAAGGAGGTGAGCCTGACCTGGATGAGAGGCCATTCCCCAAAATTCTTTGGGTGCTGGTTCAGTGTCCTTCTTGCTCTCGCTCAATCTACTTCAGGGAGAAGGCAGGGCTGACCATGTGCAAGTCGGTGGAGACCCTCACAGCAGACTTCAGACTCCACCATGCCCCTGCCTTCCTCAGGTAGAACAGTGAAGGTGGCTTCTGGGACAAGAGAGTATTCCACCCCATTGTCACTGTCTGGGATACACGCTTGGGCCTGATCTGGCATTGAGGATGGCCTGCCCACAGGGATAGCCAGTGTGAGACCAGGTCCAGGCTGCTGCAGCCATGAGACCTCCATGCACTATAGCTACTGGAGTCCCAGTAGGTGACCCCTCTGCCTAGAACGTGGGCCTAATTCTCAGCTGGACCCCTGGTCAGGATCATAGCTCTGGGTCCAACCCAGGGGTGACACTTGCCAGCTGGGTGACTGTGGGCAAGCCGCCCTCTCCTAGCTGGGAAGTGGAGTGTGGGATGACAGCAGCTGGGCCGATTATCATGAAGCCTTTCTTGATGAGCAGTCTGTGAAGCACTCTGCCCACGGCCCTCCACCCTCCACTGCAGCACCCACAGGAGGGGGCGGCAAACCTTTCCTTTATTGGAGAATGTGACACACAGTCCTGGGTGGGTTTGAGGTGAGCTTGAACTAAGGGTAGCCTCACCCCTGTCCTGCTCCTGTCCCAGTTAAGGGGCTCTTCCTAAAATGAACTATTCCTACTTCTCTTTATTTAAAAAAAAAATTAAATCTAGCCAGGCATGGTGGTTTACACCTATAACTTTGTGGGGCCGAGGCGGGTGGATCACCTGAGGTCAGGAGTTCGAGACCAGCCTGGCCAACATGGTGAAACTAAAAATACAAAAATTAGCCAGGCATGGTGGCACACACCTGTAATCCCAGCTACTTGGGAGGCTGAGGCAGGAAAATTGCTTGAACCCAGGATGCAGAGGTTGCAGTGAGCCGACATCGCACCACTGCACTCTAGCCTGGGCGACAGAGGGAGACTCTATCTCCAAAAAAAAAAAAAAAAAAAAAATTTAAACTTTAATTTAATTTTTTTTTCTCTTTGACTTCTCAAAGTTCAACTTATAAAGGTAGCTCCAGGGGCCAGGCGCGTTGGCTCACGCCTGTAATCCCAGCACTTTGGGAGGCCGAGGCGGGCGGATCACGAGGTCAAGAGATCGAGACCATCCTGGCCAACATTGTGAAACCCCGTCTCTACTAAAAGTACAAAAATTAGCTGGGCGTGGCGGTGCGCACCTGTAGTCCCAGCTACTCTGGAGGCTGAGGCAGGAGAATTGCTTGAACCTGGGAGGTGGAGGTTGCAGTGACCCAAGATCATTGTATTCCAGCCTGGCGACAGGGCAAGACTCCGTCTCAAAAACAAAAACAAAAAAGGTAGGTCCAGGACGGGCACGGTGGCTCACACCTGTAATCCCAGCACCTTGGGAAGCCGAGGCAGGTGGATCACTTGAAGTCAGAAATTTGAGACCAGCCAGGGCAACATGGTGAAACCCCAACTCTACTAAAAATAAAAAAAAATCAGTCAGGTGTGGTGGCATGCACCTGTAATCCCAGCTACTCGGGAGGCTGAGGCACAAGAATTGCTTGAACCCGGGGAGGAGAAGTTGCAGTGAGCTGAGATCATGCCACTGCACTCCAGCCTGGGCAACAGAGCGAGACTCTGTCTCAAAACAAACAAACAACAAACAAACAAAAGTAGGTCTGCTCCAGGCCAAACTTTCTTTTTTTTTTTTTTTTTGGAAACGGAGTTTCTCTTTGTTGTCCAGGCTGGAGTGCAGTGGTGCAATCTCAGCTCACTGCAACCTCTGCCTCCCGGGTTCAAGTGATTCTCCTGCCTCAGCCTCCTGAGTAGCTGGGATTACAGGCGCACGCCACCACACCTGGTTTATTTTTGTATTTTTAGTAGAAATGGGGTTTCGCCATGTTGGTCAGGCTGGTCTCAAACTCCTGACCTCGTGATCCGCCTGCCTCAGCCTCCCAAAGTGCTGAGATTACAGGCATGAGCCACTGCACCCGGCCTCACATTTAATTTTTTTTATTTTTATTTTTTGAGATGAAGTATCACCCTGTCACCCAGGCTGGAGTGCAAGGGCACGATCTCTGGTCACTGCAACTTCTGCCTCCCAGTTCAAGTGATTCTCCTGCCTCAGCCTCCTGAGTAGCTGCAACTATAGGGGTGTGCCACCAAACCTGGCTAATTAAACTTTTTAAAAATTAATTAATTATTATTTTTAAAGACAGAGTCTCACTCTGTCACCCAGGCTATAGTGCAGTGGTGCAGTCATAGCTCACTGCAGCCTCGAACTCCTGGGCCCAAGTGATCCTCCTGCCTTAGCCTCCCAAGCAGCTGCGACTAAGGTGCATGCCACCAGGTCTGGCTAATTTTTTTTGTACTTTCTGTAGAGATGGGGGACTGAGTCTCACTATGTTTCCCAGGCTGGTCTCCAACTCCTAGGCTCAAGCAATCCTCTCATCTCAGCCTCCCAAAGCGCTGGGATTACAGGTGGGAGCCATCCCGCCTAATGTTCCTGTTTCTCTTGTCCAGAGCTGGAGTCCAGCCTGATTCCCACCCACAGGTTGTAAGCAATGAGCCCTAAGAGAAGCGCTGGCTGGCTGGGCGCGGTGGCTCACGCCTGTAATCCCAGCACTTTGGGAGGCCGAGACGGGCGGATCACGAGGTCAGGAGATCGAGACCATCCTGGCTAGCACAGTGAAACCCCGTCTCTACTAAAAAATACAAAAAAATTAGCCGGGCGAGGTGGCGGGCGCCTGTAGTCCCAGCTACTCGGGAGGCTGAGGCAGGAGAATGGCGTGAACCTGGGAGGCGGAGCTTGCAGTGAGCTGAGATCCGGCCACTGTACTCCAGCCTGGGCGACAGAGCGAGACTCCGTCTCAAAAAAAAAAAAAAAAAAAAAAAAAGAAGCGCTGGAGACCAGGAAGGCCCAGATCCAGGGGTAGGGGTGTTGGGTGTTCTCCATTGGGGTGCAGGCAGAGAGGCGAGGAGGAAGGAGACCCTTCGTGACTCTCAGCGAGGCTGTGAAGAGGAATGTCCTGAAGCCACAGGAGGTATGGAAACCCCGTTTCCAAGGCTGGGCCCAGTAGCTCATGCCGGTAACCCCAGCATTTTGGGAGGCCGAGGCGGGTGGATGGCTCGAGCTCAGGAGTTCGAGAGCAGCCTGGGCAACATGGCGAAACCCCCGTCTCCAAAAAATACAATAGCCAGCGTGGTGCACCCGCCTGTAGTCCAGCCACTCTGGAGGCTGAGGTGGCAGGATCGCTTCAGGCTGGGAGACAGAGGTTGCAGTGAGCCGAGATCACCCCACTGCATTCCAGCCTGGAAGACAGAGCCAGACCCTATCTCAAAAAATAACAAGGAAACCCGTTTTCGATTTCGCCCAGGCGGAGGGGTCGAAGCAGCAGATGGGCTTGGGAGGTCTCCCGCCCCTCCTCCTGGACCTCCCTACTCCTGGGCTTTTCCAGGGACAGCACCGTGGTGGCCCCGCCCAGCGCCCAGGAGACGGGTGAAGCCAGCGGCGGAATGGGCGGAGTTCGACTGTGAGGCAGGTGGAGGTGAGACTCCGGCGGTGGGGGCGGAGTCTGGACGCGGGGCGGGGGCGGAGTTCCGGCTGGGGGGCGGGGCGGGGCGGAGCGAGATCTGCGGGATTCCGGCTTCAGGGGTGGGGCCCCGGCCTCTGGGCGGAGATCTGCTGCCGCGTTCCACCCTTCCGGCCCGGTGTTCTATCCACCGCCTCCACCTTCCATCCGGCGCCGGCTTTCGGCGCGACGGTCGCCGCGTTCCATCGTCGCGCGGCCCTTCGGGCGCCCGAGCCCGCAATGTCGGGCCCCAACGGGGACCTGGGGATGCCGGTGGAGGCGGGAGCGGAAGGCGAGGAGGATGGCTTCGGGGAAGCAGGTGACCCGAGGGGGCTGCTGGAGCAACCTTGCTTTTTCAGGGCTGCCCTCCCGGGAAGGGGAATCGGGATGGGGTCTTGGAAGGGAACAAAGAACCCACCCCATTCCGCCCCGAGTGGGTCCGGAGTTGTAGGTGCTGTCTCGGATGCAGGGCGAGCACCCGCGAGCCGGTCGCCAGCTCCGTGAGAGCTGCGGGTCACCAGTCCCCTTTTACAGATGGGGAAATTGAGGCACCTTCGGGGACACTCGCCCTTGTGGGCCTTGCTCCACCACTTCCTTCAGTCCTGGGGGGAGGCCGAGGCACCTGAGGCAGGGTTGAGCTTGGCCGGCTTGGCTTAGCGGAGAGGCCGGGCTGGGGCGTGGGGTTGGGGGGGCGCGGGGGCGTCGCTCTGCCGAGTCAGCATCCCCAGCCACTTGGCTTTGCTGGTGTAGCCTCGCAGCCTTGCCAAATGTCAGCAGCTTACAGAGCAGCCTTTTGCGTGCTTACAAGTGCAGGGGTGGGGTGTGGAGAGAGAACCATCAGCTCCCTTCTCACATTCTTCAGCCTCAGTTTCCCCCTCTATAAAATAGGAATAATGATTAGTGTCTCCTGCACCGGGATGTGTCAGCATTAAATACAAAAAATAAATGGGAAATGCTTAGCAGGTTCTAGCATGCAAGAGTTCAGTAAATGGTTATTGTCATTATTCTCTTTGGTAAAGATTGGCATGTTAACATACACTGAGGATTTAGTAAATGTGGTGTAAGTATGGCGCATGCTCTTTGTTTTGTTTGGGGTAACAGCTTTATTGAGCTATACAACTTACCCATTTAAACTGTACAGTTCAGTGGGCTTTTGTGTATTCCCAGGGCTGTGCATCCATCACCACAATAGTTTTAGGTAGGTTTGCATTGGGCAATGCTGTTGGGAGCATCAGGAAGAGCTTCCCAGGAGGTCACATTGAGTGGATGCTGGCAGACAGGACTTAGGACAGTGGTGTCCCAGGCAGAAGCAAAGGCTTGGAACTGGGAAGTACCCTTGACACAGATAAAGCCTGGCCTGGAGGGGTGTGGGGCACCTGCCTCCCCAATTCCTCCTCCCAGCCTGTATCCCAGGACACAGAATTCAAAATATTGATAATAATGATCATCCACTAAGTACTTGCTGTGGCCAGATCCTGTCTGAACTCTTTTTTTTTGAGTTGGAGTCTTGTTCTGTTGCCCAGGCTGGAGTACAGTGCATGATCCTGGCTCACTGCAACCTCTGCCTTCTGGGTTCAAGCGATTTTCATGTCTCAGCCTCCCAAGTAGCTGGGACTATAAGTGACCACCACGCCTGGCTATTTTTTTTTTTTTTTTTTTTTTGAGACGGAGTCTCGCTCTGTCGCCCAGGCTGGAATGCAGTGGCCGGATCTCAGCTCACTGCAAGCTCTGCCTCCTGGGTTTACGCCACTCTCCTGCCTCAGCCTCCCGAGTAGCTGGGACTACAGGCACCCGCCACCTTGCCTGGCTAGCTTTTTGTATTTTTTAGTAGAGACGGGGTTTCACCGTGTTAGCCAGGATGGTCTCGATCTCTTGACCTCGTGATCTGCCCGTTTTGGCCTCCCAAAGTGCTGGGATTACAGGATTTTTATATATTTTTAGTAGAGACAGTGTTTCACCATGTTGGCCAGGCTGGTCTCGAACTCCTGACCTCAGGTAATCCACCCGCCTTGGCTTCCCAAAATGCTGGGATTACAGGCGTGAGCCACCACGCTGGCCACTGTCTGAACTCTTGATATGTTTGAATCCTCACGACCACCCAGTTTTCCCTTTTTTCCAGAAAGGTGCAACAACTTGCTGGGGTAAAGCAGAGCTGGAATTCAAACCCAAGTGCCCCTGACCTCCAAGTCCAATCCTGAGTTTCAACTCTGTTACCAACCTGGAGGATCCTGGGCAGGTTCCTTCGGAGGCCTTGGTTTCCCTAGCTATATACCACGAGGGGGTTGGACTTTAAGATGCAGCCAATTTCCCAGGACTCTGTCCTCTGTGAGGGTGGCTGGGAATGGGTGCCCTTTCCCAGAACACAGGCACAAGTGCACCCATAACCCAGATAGGCTCCTCCAGCTCCTCCACTGGCTGCTTCCCTCTTGGTCTCAAGCTGGCAGCTGAGTGTATCTGAGTCATGGGCTGGCTCAGAACTGGGTCCCGCAGTGGGCACAGGCCCAGACCTTGAGTCCTCAGGGACACTGTGTTGCTGAGCAAGGCAGCTCTGGAGTGGCCGTGGAGGGGAGGGAGTGATGGTTTCTAGTGGAGATCAGGGAAGACTTCTTGGAGGAGGCATTTTGAGCTGGTCCTTGATGGGCTGTTGTGGTTGAGGCATTCTAGGTTGCAGGGATAGTTGAGCAATGGCGGAGAGGCTGGAAAGTCAGAGGCTTCATTCATTCACTCACTCAGTCATTCAACAAATGCTTATTGCAAAACTGTGAGGGTGCCAGGGAGCCAGCAGCGAACACAGGACCATTCAGCTTTCATGGGGAAACAGAACAGCACTCAGATAAGCACAGCAGTCAATCCTGGAGAGGGTCGTGGAGGGCTGAGGAGGGCTAGGGGCTCAGCATAGAGGCCTGATCCAGTCTGGGGCATTGGGTGGGCTCCCGGTGGTGACATCCATACTGAGACTTGAAGGATGAGTGGGACTCATCCAGGAGGAGAGGAGGGAAGGAAGATGGGAGGACCCAGCACATTCCAGGCAGAGACAGCAGCATGTTCAAAGGGCCTGAGGTAGGTAAAGGCAGGTGTGAGAGAGGAAAGGAAGAGGCAGGGAGGCAGGGCTAGCTAGGAGGCAGGGGCTGGGAGACTCCGCTGGGTGTTTTACCCTGAGGGAGCCACAGAAGGGCTGGCAAACAGGGCCCATCTGGGGACAGGGGCCTTGAATGCCCAACTCAGGAATGTGGGCTCTGGCCACTAAGCAGCTGCTGCAGAAAGTGCAGAGACTTGGCACCTGGCCGGACTTCCATGTAGGACACTGGCTTGCCACCCTGTGACCACCCTAACCCTAGAAAAAAGGATGCAGTACTCAGGTGTCATTCATTCAAAGCCATTCCTCTTTTGGTATCCACCCATTTTCCAGACGGTGACACTGAGGCTCAGGCAGGAGTAGGGACTTGCACAAAGCCCTTTGGGAAGCAGGCTGGGAAACGGTGGAGGGAGGGTGGCCATTAGCCCCAAGGAGACACAGGATCTGGGCTCTGTCTTTCGCCTTCCTCCCAGAATACGCTGCCATCAACTCCATGCTGGACCAGATCAACTCCTGTCTGGACCACCTGGAGGAGAAGAACGACCACCTCCACGCCCGCCTCCAGGAGCTGCTGGAGTCCAACCGGCAGACACGCCTGGAGTTCCAGCAGCAGCTCGGGGAGGCCCCCAGTGATGCCAGCCCCTAGGCTCCGAGAGCCCCCAACCGGGACCCAACCCTGCCTCCCTGGGCTAGGCTCTGGCCTGGGTACTCACCTCCTGGCTTAGACACCTTCTCAAGGGCTGGTCTTCAGGGTCCCCTGGTGGGTCTGCCTACCTGGACCACCCTTCCTGCCTGGGCCTCCCCTTGGCCTACCTGGGCCAGCCCCCACTGCCTGGCATCCCCTCCTGGGGCCAAGAGTGGGGCCTGCAACCCATCCACATGCCTGCCCACCCAACTCCTGGGCACTCCCCACTCTGCCCAGGCCTTGAGTGTCCACATTAAATGGGTCTCCCACACCGCTGTGCCTCTCTCCTCTGTATCCCAGGACGAGAACCCCAGGAGCTGCTGGAGGTGAACAGGGCCATCTAGGTGTTCAGGTGTTGATCATGTACTGGCGGCTCAGAGGCCAGGTGGTGGGGCTGGGGTTCTTGGTCACCTGTACTTCTGGACACAGAAGGTGCAGGTGAGGGCAGGGCTTCCTCCCTACATTCCTGGCCAGCAGCTGCGTCCTAGCCCAGAAGCCCAATTGAGGCTGCTGGACAGGCTGTGGGACCTTGTGTGATGCTCTCAGCCTCTCTGGGTACTAAGGCCTTTTGCCAAGACAGCCAACACCAAGACATGCTATGCAGCCTCCACATTGCCCTCCTACTCCTGGCCTGTCTCCCCAGTAACAGGGTTGTTCTGGTCATTTATCTCTCTGGGTCTTTCTAATGAGGAAATAGCAGAAGTAAAGGGCCAACTCAGCCCGAGCCCTATCCACCCATGATTCATCTTACGGCCGCCTGACCAGGAGGGCGGGGTGCCTGCTAGTGAACCAAGAAGAGAACCAGAGGGCCTGAGCAGCAAGGACCCCACTCCTGCACTCCAAAGGGTGCAGCTGGAGAGCCAGGCCAGCATGGGTCAGAGAGGTCAGGCCCAGGTCAAATCCCAGCCACTTAGCAACTGCGTGGCCTTCAGCAAGTCACTTGACCTTGCCAGGCCTCCAGCCAAAGGAACTTCCCCAGGTCTGATATGTTATTAAGAGGGAAACTTGGCCAGGCACAGTGGCTCACACCTATAATGCCAGCAGTTTGGAATGCCACGGTGGGTGGATTGCTCGAGCCCAGGAATTTGAGACCAGCCTGGGCAACATGGCGAAACACCATCTCTACCAAGAACATAAGAAAAATTACCCAGGCGTGATGGTGCATGCCTGTGGTCCCAGCTACTCGGGAAGTTGAGTTGGGAGGATGGCTTAAGCCTGGGAGGCAGAGGTTGCAGTGAGCTGAGATTGGCACCACTGTACTCCAGTTTGAGCAACAGAGCCAGACCCTGCCTCAAAAGGATAAAAATGAGCCAGGTGTGGTGGCTCACGCCTGTAATCCCAGCACTTTGGGAGGCCAAGACAGGCGGATCATTTAAGGTCAGGAGTTCAAGACCAGTCTCACCAACATGGCGAAACCCGGTCTATACTAAAAATACAAAAAATTAGTTGAGCATGGTGGCATGCACCTGTAATCCTAGCTACTCAGGAGGCTGAGGTAGGAGAATCACTTGAACCTGGGAGGTGGAGGTTTCAGTGAGCCAAGATTGGGTCATTGCACTCCACCGTGAGAGACACAGTGAGACTCCATCTCAAAAAATAAATTTAAATTAAATTTTTTTTTTTTTTTTTTTTTTTTGAGATGGAGTCGCCCAGGCTGGAGTGCAATGGCACGATCTCGGCTCACCGCAACCTCTGCCTCCCAGGTTGAAGCGATTCTCCTGCTTCACTGTCTCAGCCTCCCGAGTAGCTGGGATTACAGGTGCCCGCCACCATGCCTGGCTAATTGTATTTTCAGTAGAGATGGGGTTTCTCCATGTTAGCAAGGCTGGTCTCAAACTCCTGACCTCAGGTGATCTGCCCACCTCAGCCTCCCAAAGTGCTGGGATTACCGGCATAAACCACCGCACCTGGCTCAAAAATTAATTAATTAATTTTTTTTTTTTTTGAGATGGAGTCTCACTCTTTTGCCCAAGCTGGAGTGCAGTGGCACCATCTCGGCTCACTGCAGCGTCCGCTTCCTGGGTTCAAGCAATTCTCTCTGCCTCAGCCTCCCAAGTAGCTGGGATTACAGGTGCCCGCCACAACGCCCAGCTAATTTTTGTATTTTTTAGTGGAGATAGGGTTTCGCCATGTTGGCCAGGCTGGTCTTGAACTCCTGACCTCAGGTGATCCACCCGCCTCAGCCTCCCAGAGTGCTGGGATTACAGGCATGAGCCACTGCACCCGGCCTAAAACTTTTTTTAAAAGAGGGAAACCAAAGTTCAGACAGGGCCGGGCGCGGTGGCTCAAGCCTGTAATCCCAGCACTTTGGGAGGCCGAGGCGGGTGGATCACGAGGTCAGGAGATCGAGACCATCCTGGCTAACATGGTGAAACCCCGTCTCTACTAAAAATACAAAACACTAGCCGGGCGTAGTGGCGGGCGCCTGTAGTCCCAGCTACTCGGAGGCTGAGGCGGGAGAATGGCGTGAACCCGGGAGGTGGAGCTTGCAGTGAGCCGAGATCGCGCCACTGCACTCCAGCCTGGGCGACAGAGCGAGACTCCGTCTCAAAAAAAAACAAAAAAACAAAAAAACAAAACAAAGTTCAGACAGGTGAAGTGCCTTGTGATCCAGAGTCCCTGGTTCCCAGGGAGCCTGTCTGGCCTTCCAGTTCTGCCACCACATGGCCCAGAGAGGCTGGGTGCTGGCTGAGAGCTGGCTGGGGGTGCCCCCCTTCCCCTCTCCACCCAGACAGAAGTACTGGTGGGAACTGCACAGCCAAACTACTTTGTTTTATTGGATTTTGAGTAAAAACACGAACCATGTCAAAGTTTCCAGGCAGACTCCTAAAAAGCATTAGCAGATTTGGACCCAGGCAGGCTGGGGGACAGGGAGGTCCCTCTATCAGGTTTTAAGGCGGGTGGAGCGCCGAGGTAGTGGGGGTTGGGAGGGTCGAGCCGTCACCTTGCTGGGTGTTTTGTCCTGGGTGTTGGGCTGGGAGGGTGGGCGGCCGCCGGAGGTGAACAGGGCTGTCAAAGCGTTCCGGGCGTTGATTGCGCACCGGCGGCTCACAGGTCGGGTGGTGGGGCTGGGGTTCTTGGCCGCCTTGTATTTCTGGATACAGAAGGTGCAGGTAAGGTCAGGGTCTCCTCCCTACATGGTATGCTCCTGGCCAGCAGCTACTTCCCCAGCTCTGGCTGAGACAGTATTAGTGTGCTCTGTGACCCTGCGTGATGCACTCAGCCTCTCTGGGCCAAGACTCTGGAGCTAACAGCCTCGCACTCAGCATCCCCTTGAACAATAAGAGCCCAACCCCACCCCAGTTCTAATTTTCTCCCTATTGGTGCAGGGGTGGTGTCTTGGGGTTGAGGCCCAGCACAAGAAGGGGTGGCCACTAGCCACCCGGATCAGCTTGGATACGACTGAGTCTGTGGCCAGGGGAGGACAGGGCAGGATGTCCGGCTCACCTGCAGGTTCTCAAAGTGGCCCAAGGACTTGCAGTGGGAGAGCTGTGCCCCTGAGTTGCTGTGATAGAACTTGTGGCAGATGCGGCAGACGTAGCCCATCACGGGTACCAGGAAGTCCACACCTGTAGGACGGGATGGCAGGGTCTGCACTCGCATCCCTGTACCAGCGAGGTGTCCCTCCCTCTCTAGGGGCCCATGTGCTCCCCGACCCTCTAGGCAGGAGCGGAAGAGAAGGCTTCCCAGCCAGAATGCCATGGCCGGAATCTGGGAGGGTCACGTGGAGGCTGGGCCTAAGGGCTGAAGCTCCTGCGGGTGGGCTCAGGGCTGGGGCCTTACCATATGCAGTATTGGGGCTGTAGGTCTCCGAGCCCTTCCACTCTTCTCTGGATATATCTCTGGACCTCATCTGAAAATATGCAAGCATGAGCCTCGGATCTGGCTTCCCCTAGACACCTCCCAGATGCAGGTCAGGGGCCTGGAGCCCACCAATGCCCTTGGACACACAGAATCCCCTTGATTTCCAGGAGGTAGTGGGTGGTGGTCTCTGAGTCTTTGCACATGGTGATCCTGCCTTCCAGAGTGCTCTTCCCAATCTATACTTTCTAGACTCTGTTCAACTAGCCTCCTCCTCCAGGAAGTCCTCCTGCTCCTACAGGGGCCATAATCCATGCCAGGTGTGCCCAAGATATCATGTGTCATCTGACTGAATCCTCATAACAACCCTATATGGCTACACCCATTTTACTAAGAAGTAACTGAGGCCCAGGGACATTAACTCACTTGTCTAGGGTTGCACAGCTGGTTTGCGGAGGAGCTGGGCAGGGAACCCTGTAGGTCTAAGCCATAGTTCACACTCAACCATGAGCCCCCTGCTAGCTCCCTAAGGTCCTATCCAATACTGCAGTGACCTTGGTCCTAGGGGGTGGGTTCAGGGGATCAAAGACTGTGCATTTCACGTGCTGGATGTCAGCCCCTTCCGGATGAGGTCATCTGACTCTGGCCATGTCAGCCCTAGCAGGCCTAGCAGTGCCCTCCACCACTCACTAGGCAAACAAATGTGGCTTCCAAGAAGGACAACCACCCCCGTTTGCTAAGCCCTTCCTAGGACCAAGCCGTGGGCCCTGGGTTTCCCTTATTGTCCAAGTTCAGATTGTTATTTCTGAGCAGAGGCAACTGAGGCTCAGAGAGGCCAAGTGGCTTGCCTGAGATGTTGTTGCTACTGAGCAAGGAAGATGGGCCTCATACTGCCCTGCCTAGGACTGCAGGCCACCCCCACAACGCTTCCTCCCCAGCCCCTTCATACCCCACTGTGACTGCCACAGCCTATAAGTAGCCCCAGCTGGCCCCTGGACTGTAACTGGGGCAGCCTCAGTGAGGGCAAGGACGAGGCCTTGGCCCTTATGGGTCCCTGCGTCCAGCACCAGGGCCTGACCCAGAAGACGCGCTCTGGAAACGTGTCAAACTGCAAAGAATCTGGCTGGGCACGGTGGCTCACGCCTGTAATCCCGTCACTTTGGGAGGCCAAGGCGGGTGGATCACCTGAGGTCAGGAGTTCAAGACCAGCCTGGCCAACATGGTGAAACCCTGTCTCTACTAAAAATACAAAAATTAGCCAGGCGTGGTGGCGGGTGCCTGTGATCCCAGCTACTTGGGAGGCTGAGGCATGAGAATCACGTGAACCCAGGAGGTGGAGGTTGCAGTGAGCCAAGATCACACCACTGCACTCCAGCCTGGCCGACAGAGCAAGACTCCGTCTCAAAAAAATAAATAAAAATAAAAACTGCAAAGATTCCAAGCTCCTCCAGCTCCTCATTGATGGGAGACAGGGTAGCTGCAGCATTGGAAAGCTGGACTCTGAAGGTTTCAGTTCGTGCCATCCAATCTGATGAGATTCAGCCAGGATAGTGCTTGGTACACACGCCTGGAACATAGTAAGTGCTCAAAAAGATGTCTGTTGCTGGCCGGGTGCGGTGGCTCACACTGTAATCCCAGCACTTTGGGAGGCCAAGGCAGGTGAATCACAAGGTCAGGAGTTCAAGACCAGCCTGGCCAACATGGTGAAACCCCGTCTCTACTAAAAATACAAAAATAATTAGCTGGGCAAGTGACAGGCACCTGTAATCCCAGGTACTCGGGAGGCTGAGGCAGGAGAATCGCTTGAACCTGGGAGGCAGAGGTTGCAGTGAGCTGAGATCGCACCATTGTACTCCAGCCCAGGCGACAGAGTGAGACTCTGTCTCAAAAATAAATAAATAAATAAATAAATTAATTAATTAAAAGATGTCTGCTGCTATCAGCCTCACCATTATCATCACTATCATCTGACTTTTCCTTTGCACGCTACATAGTTTCCCACCTTGGTGCCTTTACTGATGCTGTTCCCTTTCCCTTCCTCCACACAGGTCCAAATTTCAGTCAGGCTTTGCATATTTTAACTGCTACTCTCTAGTCATCATGCATAATTACATAGTCATGCAGAAGGCAGTTGACAGTAATAATCAGTTGTGGCATGCATTAGTGCCCACAGATGCCAGCCCAGTGTCTGGCCTCCGGGAGGTGGGATGAGGTCTGTTCTGGGCTGGGAATCCAGCACCGAGCCCGCCTCCCACACCCTCCCCCGAGCACCTGCTTGCAGAGTTCCTCCTCAACCTCGATCTCTTCTTCATCCTCATCATCCTCTTCCTCTTCATCACCCTCAAAGCAACCCACAGCGTCCACTGTAATGAAGTGGTCCTCATCTTGGCCAGCAATCTCCTTCTCAAGTGACTTCAGCTGCCCAGGGAGCAGGCAAGGGGCTCAGGTCAGCTCTGAACAGCCAAGGGGCCATGCCCTACCCACCCCACCCCTCCCCTGAGAGTCTCGATCCCTCCAGACCTGCTGTGAGTTTGGGCTGGGAAAAACCTCAGCTTGCTGCATGGCCTTGGCCAAGGCTCTGTACCTCTCTGGGCCCATGTCCTCTGAGGGAGCTCGGGTTACCTCCTTGGCTTTGTCCTTATGACCCTGGGACTTCACGTGCTCCACAAACTTGCGAGGGGTTTTGAAGTAGCGGTTGCAAACGGTGCAGAACGGTCGCAAGGATTGTTTGGCGATCTGGAAAAAGGCAGGCCGACCAAGCAGTGTCCCCAGGTGCAAGCCCCCTGACTAGCACCTAGGCAGGGCCCGGCAAGAGCTCACCTCCCCTGGGCAGGCCCACCATATCTGTAACAAGCTGGGCTGTGCTCCACCCCTGCACTGGAACGTGGGCAAACACATGTCTTCGTGGTGTGGGTGGCTGAGAGATGCGATGGCAGATGGCAACACAGAAACAGGACAGACACAGAGAGAAGACGAGAGAGAGGGCAGCTGCCCAAATAACCCATGAGCCCCATGGCTGAATGGCAGGGTGAGATGGTACCTGGCCTACACTGGACAGATGGGGAACCTGAAGCCCGAAGAAGAAACAAGACTGACTCATCCAGAACTGCATTGTGGGTTATGCGGGTACAGGGACAAAGAGGAACGTTTACTTTCCTCCTGGGGCTCTGTGTTGCCTGGCCTCCGCTTGGAGACAGCAGTGCGGGTGCCTCTGCAGCGTGCAGGCCCTCCTACCTTGTGGTCCTGTGTCCTTCGGTGTTGGATCAGGTCCCCCACGTAGTAGAGCTGGCAGGTGTTACACCAGCGCCTTGGTGGAGGCTCCCTGAATGACAACAGTCAAAGCAAGTACAATGTGAAGCCAGAAAGACAGCAGCTGTCCGAGAGTGCTCCGTAAGTGTCATGCCATTCCAATAGCAATTCCCACAGGATCTCTTAGGGAAGCTTAACACACCGGTTCTGGGCCGGGCGCGGTGGCTCAAGCCTGTAATCCCAGCACTTTGGGAGGCCGAGGCGGGCGGATCACGAGGTCAGGAGATCGAGACCATCCTGGCTAACACGGTGAAACCCCGTCTCTACTAAAAATACAAAAAACTAGCTGGGCGAGGTGGCGGGCGCCTGTAGTCCCAGCTACTCGGGAGGCTGAGGCAGGAGAATGGCGTGAACCCGGGAGGCGGAGCTTGCAGTGAGCCGAGATCGCGCCACTGCACTCCAGCCTGGGTGACAGAGCAAGACTCTGTCTCAAATAAAATAAAATAAAATAAAAATAAAAATAAAAAAACACACACCGATTCTGAGGTTCATCTAGATGAGTACTTAAGCAGAAATAACCCAGGAAACTTTAGGGGGAAGGGGAATGAAGCACTGGGGATGCCAACCTTTAAAATGAAAACCACAAGCTACAATAGATAAAACTGTGTAGTGTGATGTACATCCTGACAGTGTATCAATGGGAAAGAATGGAAAGTCCTAACCAGGTTCAAATATTGGTAAGAATTCAGCTTCGCCAGCCTGGGCAACATGGCGAAACCCCTTCTCTAGCAAAAATACAAAAAATGAGCCAGGCATGGTGGCTCATGCACCTGTGGTCCCAGATACTCAGGAGGATGGGGTGGGACAATTGCTTCAGCCTGGGAGGCAGAAGTTGCAGTGAACTAACATAGTGCCACTGCACTCCAACCTGGGTGACAGAGTGAGACCCCCATCTCAAAAAACAGAATTCAGCTTCTGATAAATTGGTATTGAAAAGCATAGATTATACAACAAGTTATGTCAGAACAATTTATTGTCTACTTGGAGAAGAAAGGCCTTCTGCTTCCACCTTCCACCTTACTTGAAAATGAATTCTAGCTGAACTACCAGAGAGTCAGGCATAAAAATAAAAACCAAACACTTTAAAAAAGGGAGGCCAGGCACAATGGCTCACACCTGTAATCCCAGTCCTCAAGGCAGGAGGACTGCTTGCGCCCAGGAGTTTGAGACCAACCTGAGCAACATAGCAAGACCCCATCTCTATGAAACATAAAAAACATTAGCTGGGTTTGGTGGCACATGCCTATAGTCCTAGCTACTCAGAAGCTGAGGTGGGAGGATTGCTTGAGCCCAGGAGGTGGAGGCTGTAGTGAACCGTGACTGTGCCACTGCACTCTAGCTGGGGCAACACAAGACACTGTCTCCAAAATAAATAATAAATAAAAAGGGGGCCAGGCACAGTGGCTCATGCCTATAATCCCAGCACTTTGGGAGGCTGAGGCAGGAGGATCGCTTGAGCCCAGAAGTCCAAGACCAGCCTAGGCAACATAGTGAGATCTTGTCTCTACATAAAATAAAATTAGGCATGCTGGTGTGGGAGACGGAGGTTGCAGTGAGCCGAGATTGCGCCACTGCACTCCAGTCTGGGCAACAGAGCAAGACTCTGTCTCAAAAAAAAAAAAAAAAAAAGTATCTGAATCAGTGAAAATAAGGACTCTCTATAAAATATGCAAGTATACAATTTTTTCATAAATTTTAGGGGGCACGTAACCCCCCGTCCACTGAGAAAGCGCTGTAAGAGCTCTGCTGGGGAAGGCTGCTTAGGACAGAAAGTGTTTGTGTTGTCATGTAGCATGAATCTGATTTTTATTTTTAAAGATTGTATAAATCCAGAAAGGATCACAAGAAGAACTAGGTCAAAATGTAAGCAGTGTTTATCTCTGGGTAATGGGATTATGGGTGATTTTTATCTTCTTGTGTGTCTGTGTCCTTGTATTTTCAAAACATTATATAATGAGCGAATTATTTTTATAATCAGAAAAAAATTTTTTTTTAGTCAAAAAAGGCACATCAGCCACACAGTGAGAGTACCAGGTTTTAGGTTTTAAGATTTAGGGACACTTACTGTCCTCAGTAAAATCTTCTTAATACTGCTGCAAGCAACAAAATCACTTTAAAGCAGCTTGCACTGCTGTGGAATATTCCTTTTAAACACAGTTTTGTAAAGTTTGCATTTTTTTTTCTTAAAGAAATAGGGTCTCGCACTGTCATCCAGGCTGGAGTGCAGTGGCATGATCAAGGCTCACTGCAGCCTCCACCTCCTGGGCTCAAGCAGTCCTCCCACCTCAGCCTCCTAAGTAGCTGGGACTACAAGTGCACGCCACCAGGCCTGGCTAATTTTTTATAGTTTGTAGAGGCACAGGTCTCAGGATGGGCTGGTCTTGGACTCCTAAACTCAAGCAATACCCCCACCTCAGCCTCCCAAAGTGCTGGGATTATAGGTGTGAGCCACCATACCAGTCTGGCTCTATTTTTTTTTTTTTTTTTTTTTTGAGACGGAGTCTCGCTGTGTCTCCCAGGCTGGAGTGCAGTGGCGTGATCTCGGCTCACTGCAAGCTCCGCCTCCCGGGTTCACGCCATTCTCCCGCCTCAGCCTCCCAAGTAGCTGAGACTACAGGCGCCCGCCACCACGCCCGGCTAGTTTTTTGTATTTTTAGTAGAGACGGGGTTTCACCATGTTAGCCAGGATAGTCTCGATCTCCTGACCTCGTGATCCACCCATCTCGGCCTCCCAAAGTGCTGGGATTACAGGCTTGAGCCACCGCGCCCGGCCTGGCTCTATTTTTTTAATGTGCATTTTGATCTCTGTGAGAGAAAAACACAATAAATGAAGAAAGGGGGTGGGGAGAGAACATGGTCATCAAACAGGTGGACACCTTGTGCCAGTGTCATGTCTGAGGCTGCCCAGAAATGGCCAAAGGCCGGGCATGGTGGCTCACACCTGTAATCCCAGCACTTTGGGAGGCCAAGGCGGGCAGATCACGAGGTCAGGAGATCAAGATCATCCTGGCTAACATGGAGAAACCCCATCTCTACTAAAAATACAAAAAATTCGCCGGGCATGGTGGTGGGCGCCTGTAGTCCCAGCTACTTGGGAGGCTAACACAGGAGAATGGCGTGAACCCGGGAGGCGGAGTTTGCAGTGAGCCGAGATCGCACCACTGCACTCCAGCCTGAGCAACAGAGCAAGACTCCATCTCAAAAAAAAAAAAAAAGGCCAAGATTGGGGGATCACATGAGGCCAGCAGTTCGAGACCAGCCTGGGGCAATGTGGTGAAACCCCCTCTCTACTAAAAATACAAAAATTAGCCAGGCATGGTGGCACGCCTGTAATCCCAGCTACTTGGGAGGCTGAGGCACAAGAATTGCTTGAACCCGGAAGCAGAGGTTGCAGTGAGCCATGATCATGCCACTACACTCTAGCCTGGGTGACACAGTGTGACTGTCTCAAGAAAAAAAAAAGAAAAGAAATGGCAAGGGCTTATTTCACAGCACCTGCCCTATGGGCTTTGAGGAGGAAAGAGACGGGCACCCCCCAGCTAGGGTATTGGGATCCAGCCTTCAGCCCCATTCCTGGGAACACCCCCCCTGCCTTCCATGGGGAAATGTATTTCCATGTGATTTGGGTAGAGCTGGCCTGCCTAGGCCTAGCCAGTCAGAACGCCCCATCCCTGGCCAGGGGATTGCTTCAGAAACGTGCACATGACCACAACCAAATTAACCAGCATTTCCCCTAGAAACTGTTCTGCTACTGAAGACACAGGTGACTGCCCTTCCTTGGAGGTCACTGTGCAGGGAGGCTGGGGCTGTGGGTACCTGGTGCCCACTGTAGTAAGAGATGGAGCCTCTCTAAGAAATGGTATCCCCTGGGTCCAGCTGTATCTCTTGCCTTCCCACTTACCTAAGCCAAAAACGTTGCTCCTTTTTGCTCAAGCTAATTTCTGTCTTACAGAAATTAGAATTTTTGTCACTTACAACCGCAAAGAACCGCCACTGATGCAGGAGGACAGTATTGATGTCTTTGTGTTGGGGACCAAGGTGAGGTGGTCGTAGCTAGGGACTGGAGGGACTTTGTACATTTTTGTTGTTGTTTTTGAGATGGAATCTCACTCTGTCACCCAGGTTGGAGTGCAGTGGTGTGATCTCGGCTCACTGCAACCTCCGCCCCCGGGTTCAAGCAATTCTGCCTCAGCCTCCCAAGTAGCTGGGATCACAGGCATGCACCACATTACCCAGCTAACTCTGTATTTTTAGTGGAGAATGGGGGTGCCACCATGTTGGCCAGGCTGGTCTTGAACTCCTGACCTCAGGTGATCTGCCCACGTCAGCTTCCCAGAGTGCTAGGATTACAAGCCTGAGCCACTGCACCTGACCATAATGTTCTTCATGGCCTCGGGGCCAAGTAGGATTCAAGAGAAGACTTCATGGAGAGAGATCATTGGGAGAGGGTTTGATAAATCCCCGACACCTGAAGCTTGTTAACAGCTTGTGCTAAGTATGTCTTTTTAGTTTCCTTCTGTGTCACAAGATCTATTTTTATACAAACAATTCATTCTGCAGATGCAATTTTGAATCCTGTTTTATCTGACATTGCATCACCTTTCCACATTATTATAAATTCCCCAGTTATCCTATTTGTTCATTGTGCCATGAGCTGGGCGGGCTTTTTCACCATCTAACCAATCCCCTACTTTTGAGTATTTTAGATCATTTCCCGTTAGCTTTTTTTTTTACCATGATACTAATAGCAAAGAACGTCTCGGTGAGTCATCATTCTCCTGTGTTTATGATTATTTCACCCAAGTAGAAAACTACTCAAGGAAACTCTTCTCAACGTGAGAAACAGCTAACAGAGACGCAGGCTGCAGGCAAGCGGAGGTCACCAAGAGCCCTTCCTGTCCCCTCAGCCCCACCTGGAAGCTTCAAATCGTGACCTCTGTAAAATCAGGACAGAGCCCTGACTCAAGGGCCTGTCCAGCCTATGAAAGTGTTTGATTTGCCCTCCATAGGGTTTGTTTTGTTTCAATTCTGAACTAGCTGTTAACATTTTGAAATTGGGAGATTTCACATACAAACCTGGATTTCTGGATTCTTCTTAAAACTAAGAGATCTGGGCCAGGCGCGGTGGCTCAAGCCTGTAATCCCAGCACTTTGGGAGGCCGAGACGGGCGGATCACGAGGTCAGGAGATCAAGACCATCCTGGCTAACACGGTGAAACCCCGTCTCTACTAAAAAATACAAAAATCTAGCCGGGCGAGGTGGCGGGCGCCTGTAGTCCCAGCTACTCGGGAGGCTGAGGCAGGAGAATGGCGTAAACCTGGGAGGCGGAGCTTGCAGTGAGCTGAGATCCGGCCACTGCACTCCAGCCTGGGCGACAGAGCGAGACTCCGCCTCAAAAAAACAAAAACAAAAACAAAAAAACCAAAAAACTAAGAGATCTGGAGCTGAGAAGCAGCTGTCTCATGAGACAGAGCCTGTGTCCCAGCTGTGGCCCTAGCTAACACGGTCCTGCTGCTGAGATGACATGTCCCAGCCCTTGCACACCTTTACAACTGCCCACAGAGTCCTGAAAGCCCCTCCGGCTGCCCGCCAGGCCTTCCCGCCCCAGTCTAGTTCCAGATCCCAGGAGGGCTGAAGTTTCTGATTAAACAGGCCCCCATGACAATGAAAGGGGGAGACACAGGGAAGCCCTAACCTCCAACCACAAAAGAACCTGATCCTCAGCCTTGTCACCCCACAGCGGGGTCAGCACACGTGCCGCAGGGGGCTGGGGTCTGTGCCACAACCTGTCCTCTCCCACAGGGATGGTCACACTGTTCCTGTCTAGAGGGAACCTTAAGAGACTGTCATGAATTCCTGTACTATATCCCTCACCAAGCCATGTTACAGGCAGGGAAAACTGAGGTTCAAGGTCACACAGTTAACAGTGTGAGGAGGCCTGGCTGGCGGCGGCAATGCTTAACCCAAAGGTAGACCCTGCAGATAGCAGATTCAGGCCCTGGCTGACGAGACCACCTCCCCACAACGCAGAGCTTCCACGATCCCCCACTCACTCATCCTCTGTCTCCAGGACATCCCGGGGCATGGGCAGCAGGGACAGGAGGCAGGCTTGGCTCATGTGCTGGATCTCCCCTAGCCGCTGCTGGTGCTGAGGCTCCGACATGTGGTCCTGGAACTCCTGCAGCAGGAGGGAGTGAGGGATGGGCCTGGGGCGTGAGCCTGGAACAGTGGGCAAGGCTGGGGCCTCGGGAGGCAGATCCCAGCCTCATCACTGTGAGCCCATTTCTCTCACCACACATTTCTCTCTTGTGTAGGCTAGAGCAGGCACGATAAACTGAGACACAGGGTACATGCCAGCCCAAGCTTCTGCCCCTCCCAGAGAATGTGTGAGTGCCTCAAAGACAAGGAGCAGCCTGGTTAGCATCCAGGTCTCCAAGGCTCTACCAGGTGAGGCACAGAGTAACACAGCTCACAGCACAAGAGTAGTAATAATACAAGTACAATGCGATCATGATTACTGCTACACTCACTTTGGGCCAGGCCTGCGCTCAGGACTCCAATGTCACGTTGGTGCCTCCCCAGAACCACCCAGTGAGGTAGATTCTAAACGTTTCTTTCTTTCTTTTTTTTTTTTTTGAGACAGAGTCTTGCTCTGTCACCCAGGCTGGAGTACGGTGGCATGATCTCAGCTCACTGCAACCTCTGCCTCCTGGATTCTCCTGCCTCAGCCTCCTGAGTAGCTAGGATTACAGACGCACGCCACTACATATTTTTAGTAGAGATGGGGTTTCACCATGTTGGTCAGGCTGGTCTCAAACTCCTGACCTCGTGATCCGCCCACCTCGGCCTTCCAAAGTGCTGGGTTTACAGGCGTGAGCCACCGTGCGGGACCCTAAACTTTCCTTTGTCTGACGTAAGAGGAAATAGGCACGGGGTGGAATTCGCTTTCCAAGGTCCCCCAGCTACTCAGAGCCGATATGAACCAGGTCTGCCTGACTCTAAAAACCTGCTTGAGCCCAAGAGGTAGAGGCTGCAGTGAGCTGAGATGATGCCACTGCATTCCAACCTGGGAGACAGAGTAAGACCCTGTCTTGAAACAAAAACCAAAAAAACAAAACCACCAAAACCTGCCTTCTTGGCTGGTCAGGAAATGTTTCCTAAGCAAATGCATGGCTGCTGGAGGCAGGGCCCAGTGCAGCCTGAGGCAGCCTTGGGAGGGCAGGTTGCGCACTCCACGAAGGCCCCACCCCTCCCCGCCCTTATCTCCTGTATCAGTACCTGCTGGCTGGAGCAGCTGGCCTTGCAGATGTAGCAGAAGAACTGGAGGGCCTGCTTTGAGGGAGTGCTGGTAGCTGCAGGGGTGGAGGAGGCAGAGTCACTGGGGCGGGGCACAGGTGTCAGGGGTACAGTGCTAAAGGCCCGGCTGTCACTGCTCTGCAGAATGGTGACCTTCAGGGAGCCCCCAGCGCCCCATACCTGCATGGGGAGTAGAAACTGAGCTTCTACCAACTGTGTACTTACAGTGGGCCAGCCCAGCATTCGACATCTACCAACATTGTCTCATCAGATCTTCCTGACGATGGGGAAACTGAGGCTCTGAGCTGTTAGGGGACCACCCCAGCTTACACAGCTAGAAAGCACTGCAGTCAGGATGCGTACCCAGGTCAGCCTAAAGTACCACCCGTCCCACCCCTTGTAGGACAGATGGGGAAACAGACTCATAGAAGGGAAAGGGTTTGCCCACAGTTATGCAGAGCTGGGACCCAAACCCCACAGAGAGGCTTCCACTCTGTGCTCTCTCCATGAGGGCAACATTACCCATGCAAGACTGGGGCTCTTGCTTGGGGATGGGCAGGCTGGAAGGGATGGATGTGAAGACAGCACAACAGCAAGAAGGTCCCATGCAGACCACTGTCAAGCCCAGCCTGGTCTGTCCCCCCATCCTAGGCAGAGGGCTGTCATCCCATTTCACAGTGGGGGAAACACAAGGAGGCCCTGAGGTGGCCTGGGGCAGAAAGAGGCCATCCCACCCTGCTGGGCTCTGTGGCCCTCACACTGCCACATCAGGGCCTCTACCCACCCCTGGCATCTCTCTTGTTCTGTTTTCACATTCTCCCACATCTAGGCCACTGGCCGACTCCTTCTGGATCTCTTCCATGCTGACTTGGGTGCCCACAGGCTCCGGCAAGGTCTTTTCCATGCCTGAAATGACAGATGTGCTGTTTCCCAGAGTGCATCTCCCACCCCAGGACCAAGAGCTGCTTTCTCCGTCCGCAGCCAGAACCTTGAGGCCCCCAGCATGGATGATCCTGGACCTGGGTTCCGGGCCTAGCCATCAGTCCCAGGCAGCACCCAGTTAGGGGAGGAATGAAGGGTCTGGGCAGAGCTGTTCCATCACCAGACCAGCTAGAAGCCAGTGCTCACTTACCTCCACCAGCTTCTACTGCATCAGGTGGCATCTCCAACCCGCAGACATCAACCACAACCGGTGTTTGCTCTGGAGCCAGCACCGACACCTGTGGCTGGGTCTGAGGCTGCTCATGGGTTTGCTCTGGTGGCTGTACTGGCACCTGCGCTGGAGGCTGCTCCTGCGGCTGGACCCTTGGCTGTGCTTGTGTGTGGACCTGTGGATACGTCTGTGTCTGGGCCTGCTTCTGCAGCTGCAGGTGCACCTGCCTTGGGGGCTGTGAACGTGCCTGGGGCTGCAGCCGCTTCTGCAGCTCTGCCTCCTGCTGCAGCTGCACCTGCCTTGGGGCCTGTGAATGTGCCTGTGGCTGTACCTGTGGCTGCATCTGCTTCTGTGGCTCTGCCTCCTGCTGCAGCTGTGGCTGCACCTGCTTCTGTTGCAGCACTAAGTGCTCGGGAGAGGTCTGTGTTTGTGCCTGCTTCTGCAGCTTTGGCTGCACCTGGGCGTCTGTGGGTGGTATCCGTGGCTGAGTCTGTGACTGCACCTGGGCCTGGATCTGCAGGACCCGTGGCTGGAATCGTGGCAGCACTTGGGCTTCCAGGGGCTCAGGCAGCAGGTCTGGTGTCTGTGTCTGTTTCGGTACTGTCATCCGGGCCTGTGGCTGGGCCTTCGCCTGTAGCTGCCCTGGAGGTTCCTTCTCTGTGGGTTCTTCTGAGCTAGGAAGGATCAAAAGAAAATCCCAGTCATGTCTTCAAAGAGGCCCCAGGGGCTCCCAAGGAAGGCCAAAACTAGGCCGAGCATGGTGGCTCCCATCTGTAATCCCAGCATTTTGGGAGGCTGAGGCAGGTGGATCATTTGAGGTCAGGAGTTCGAGACCAGCCTAGCCAATGTGGTGAAACCTGGGATTACAGGTATGAGCCACCATGCCCAGCCCGAGACTGTTTCTTTTTTGTTTTTGTTGTTGTTGTTATTTATTTATTTTTTTTCTGAGATGGAGTTTAGCTCTTGTTGCCCAGGCTGGAGTGCAATGGCACGATCTCGGTTTATTGCAACCTCTGCATCCTGGGTTCAAGCAATTCTCCTGCCTCAGCCTCCTGAGTAGCTGGGATTACAGGTATGCACCACCACACCCGGCTAATTTTGTATTTTTAGTAGAGAAGGGGTTTCTCCATGTTGGTCAGGCTGGTCTCAAACTCCCGACTGCAGGTGATCCACCCACCTCAGCCTCCCAAAGTGCTGGGATTACAGGTGTGAGCTACCGCATGCAGCCCAAGACTCAGTTTCTAATGCTCGCTCTACCACTTACAGGCTGGGGAACCCCCTCTGCTACTGCCACTGCCACCCCTGCCTTTGCAGGGCACCCAGGCCCAGGTCAGGTCTTCAGCATCAGTTACCTCCTCAACCTCTTGGCTGGCGGCTCGGACACCTCGCAAGGCTCAGGCTCAGGTGCTGCAGTGCATTTTTCCTTGCCGATGTCCTCTGGGCAGGGTGGTAAATCTTGGTCTGGAATGCAGGCATGAGCGAGGGAACTCAGATGTTGGGGAGAGCATCTCTAACCTCCATGAGATAGAGACTGGGCTCCCCACCTTCCCACCAAGAACCCCAGCCTCCCACACCTGCCTCTATCACCTGCTGACCCGCCCACCGGCCCCGCCCCATCCATGTCCCTCTGAAGGGCCAGCAGCCTCCCTCCCTCACCTTCTGATGTGTCCATCCCGGGCTCTGCGGCTTCCTCAGACCCCTCTGGGGGGTCTGACTTGTCTTCCACAGGCATTGTCTGAGAAGAAGAATCCTGCTTCCTTTCAGAAACTATGTTGACATCCGATACCCGCCCCATCAGTACCCCCTTGCCCAAGGGCAGCTGCCCCCATCCTCCAGGGGATGATAGGCCCCAAGGACCTCTGGTGGGCCTGGCCCCAGAACTGCCGAGTGGATGATCTTAGTAAAAATGTCCCAGCAATGGTGTCTAGGAGACTCTACCTAGTTGTCTGTTAAATAAACCCAGGTTTGGAGGACACGAAGCCTTCTCCTGACCACAGTGCTACCTCCTGACCTGACTTCCCACCCAGTTTTCCACGAAGTAGCCAGTGGGGTCCTTCTTTTTTTTTTTTTTTTTTTTGAGACAGAGTTTCACTCTTGTGGCCCAGGCTGGAATGCAATAGCACAATCCTGCAACCTCCGCCTCCTGGGTTCAAGCGATTCTCCTGCCTTAGCCTCCCAAGTAGCTGGGATTACAGGCGCACGCCACCACACCTGCCTAATTTTTGTATTTTTTTTTTTTTTTTTGAGACGGAGTCTCGCTCTGTCGCCCAGGCTGGAGTGCTGTGGCCGGATCTCAGCTCACTGCAAGCTCCGCCTCCCGGGTTCCCGCCATTCTCCTGCCTCAGCCTCCCGAGTAGCAGGGACTACAGGCGCCCGCCACCTCGCCCGGCTAGTTTTTTGTATTTTTTAGTAGAGACGGGGTTTCACCGTGCTAGCCAGGATGGTCTCGATCTCCTGACCTCGTGATCCACCCATCTCGGCCTCCCAAAGTGCTGGGATTACAGGCTTGAGCCACCGCGCCCGGCCTAATTTTTGTATTTTTAGTAGAGTTGGGGATTCACCATGTTGGCCAGGCTGGTCTCAAAATCCTGACCTCAGATGATGTGCCCGCCTCGGCCTCCCAAAGTGCTGGGATTACAGGCATGAGCCACCACACCCGGCCCAATGGGGTCCTTCTAAAATGCAAACCTGATCATGTCTCTTCTTTCAGGCTTAAAGCCCTCCCATGGCTTCCCGCAGCCCTGGTGCATGCCCTACGCCAAGCCTGAAAACCCTCTGCACACCCACCCCTTCCCTGCACAACCTGGCCTCTGCACACTCCCTGCCCCGGCCATGCCCCGACAACCAGCCCTCTCTGCTTATCTCCCTTAGCCTTCTCTCTGGTCAAGCCCCAGGCCCGTCCCTGACCCCAGGCTTTCACTTAGAGCCTCTCGCAGGAAGCCCTCCTGACTCCAGAATGGGTCCAGAACCCACTTCCTTTTCGTGGCATTTCTGTATTCTTTTTTTTCTTCTTCTTCTTCCATAAAGCCAGGGTCTCACTGTGTTTCCCAGGCTGGTCTCGAACTCCTGGGCTCAAGTGATCCTCCTGCCTTGGCCTTCCATAGTGCTGGGATTACAGGCACGAGTTGTCACACCCGGCCTCCACAGTCTTAATTAATTGGTTGGAGCATTATTTGCATTAATATCTCTCACCACCCTCCCCATTCCTGTCCAAGACCTCAGGGAGGGCCAGGCCAGATACGTCATCTGCACCAGGGAGTCCCCTGCAGGGACTTCCAGATGTCTGCTAAATGAACACACAGCTCTCTCTGGCCAGTTCCAGGGCACCCCAGGAGGCCACCAGAAGCCTGCAGCCTCCCTCCCTCCCTCCTTCCCTCCCTCCTGCTAAGCCCAAGGAATGAGCACTGAGCAGGGAATGGCAATCTGGACATATCAGGATTCTGCCCTTCAGAAAGTACCCAGCTGTCACCCTGCACGACACAGGCACCAGCCTGAGAGTCAGGAGGCCTGGGCTCTGGGTCCACCTCGACAGCTGTGAGACTCAGGACCAACCCCACCCCAATCTCTGAGCCTGGGTTTTTCCATACGTGAAAAAATGAGGGCAGGACAGGTTAGACACTAGACCATATCTGTGATAACAGGCCCGTTGGAAGGTTGGAGGCGGGGCCCCTCGCTGGAGGAAAAGGCCTCACCTCCAGAAGTGGCGTTGCCCCTGCCCTGGAATGCACCCAGGAAAGTGTGTGAGGGAGGAGCTGCGGGGACCTTCAGGGACAGGACAGTCTAGGGAGGAGGTGAGCCCTTTGCAGATCTCCTGCTTACGCCAGGAAAAAGGTAAACACCTCTCAAACACACAAGGAGCCAGGGGGCTGCAGGCTGGAACCTACAGCCAGCAACAGCGCATAGCTTAGGATTTTATAGCATTGTTCTACCCCAGTTACATTTCCTATTGTTTGTTTGTTTCTTTGTTTGTTTGTTTGTCTGAGACGGAGTCTCACTCTGTTGCCCAGGCTGCAGTGCATGATCTCGGCTGACTGCAGCCTCTGTCTTCCAGGTTCAAGTGATTCTCCTACCTCAGCCTTCCTGAGTAGCTGGGATTACAGGCACCCGCCACTAGGGCCCAGCTAATTTTTGTGTTTTTAGTAGAGACGGGGTTTCACCATGTTGGCCAGGCTGGTCTCGAACTCCTGACCTCAAACGATCTGCCCTCCTCAGCCTCCCAAAGTGTTGGGATTACAGGCCTGAGCCACTGCACCCAGCAATTTCTTATACTTCTGTGAATGGCAATTAACCTAGATAGTTTTTAGAATGTCAGGTTACAATATGTTTCCTTTCAAAACAAATGTAACAGAAAGGAAGTTCACTAGCTCAAAGCCATGATCTCCCACACAGTCGCCCCACAGCCTCGGGAGAGCAGTTGAAACTGGCCGGGCTGAATTGAGAGGTCAGTATCAGAAACACACCAGATTGTGAAGATTTCGTAGTTTTTAAAAAAGGAATGTAAAAGTCTTATTTTTTATATTGATGACAGGTCGAAATAATAGTTTCACATGGGATTGGGTTAAATAAGTTAGTAATATTAATTTAGCCCATTTCTTTTTACTTTATAAGGTGGATACCAGAAAATTTTAAATTACATATATGGCTTATATTTTATTTCTACTGAGCAGTGCTGAGTTATTATTATTATTTTTTTTTTTTTGAGACAGGGTCTCACTTTGTCACCCAGGTTGGAGTACAGCAGTATGATCGTAATTCACTACAGCCTCTAACTCCTGGCCTCAAGCAAACCTCCCACCTCAGCCTCCCAAGTCCCTGGCATTACAGGCATGCACCATCATGCCCCAATAATTTTATTTTTAATTATTAATTTTTTGAGACAGAGTTTCACTCTTGTTCACCAGGCTGGAGTGCAGTGGTACAATCTTGGCTCACTGCAACCTCCACCTCCTGGGTTCAAGCAATTCTTCTGCCTCCGCCTCCTGAGTAGTCAGGATTACAGGCGTGCACCACCATGCCCGGCGACATTTTTGTATTTTTAGTATAGAAGGGGTTTCGCCATATTAGCCAGGCTGGTTTCAAACCTCTGACCTCAGGTGATCCACCCACCACGTCCTCCTAGAGTGCTGGGATTATAGGCATGAGACCCCAGGCCCAGCCACACTGATAATTTTAAAAGAAACATTAAGCTGGGCACAGTGGCTCACGCCTGTAATCCCAGCACTTCGGGAGGCTGAGGTGGGAGGATCACCTGAGGTCAGGAGTTTGAGACCAGCCTGACCAACATGGAGAAACCCCATCTCTACTAAAAACACAAAATTAGCCGGGCGTGGTGGCGCATGCCTGTAATCCCAGCTACTGGGGTGGCACATGCCTGTAATCCCAGCTACTCGGGAGGCTGAGGCAGGAGAATCGCTTGAACCCGGGAAACGGAGGTTTCAGTGAGCCGAGATCCCACCATTGTACTTCAGCCTGGGCAACAAGAGCGAAACTTTGTCTCAAAAAGAGAAACATTAAGTAAATGGTAGCATTTGTGCATGGCAAAAATCCCTTCAGTGATACAAGAATCTTTGAATTTTGGGAAACACTAAACAAGTCCATTCCTGCCCCCTCATTTTACAGATGAGGAAACTGAGGCATAAAGGGAGTGTGACCTCTTCGAAGGCCCAGGCTGAGCCAGAGAGAGGAAACTGAGGCATAAAGGGGGTGTGACCTGTTCGAAGGCCCAGGCTGAGCCAGAGCGGGTGGCACTGGGGCTGACACCCAGAGTCCCCTCCCGCCCACTCCCATCCCCACCTGACCCACCCCAGCCATCACTCACCTTTCGATTGGGGGTGGTAGAGGAGGAGGTCCGGGCCTGTTTCTGGGGATTCCGTCCTGAAAGGTTGAACTGGGAGGGGTTCATGGGGACCCCAACAGGAGGAGGTCCCAGCAAGGACTGGCGAGTGGCCTGGGGAAAGAACTGTTGCAAATTTGGAGTGGCCAGTTGGGGGGGTGTGAGGCTGGGGGTTGTCAGGCTGGGGGCTGCGAGGCCTGGGGATGCCATGCCGTAGCCTCGGAGGTTACCTGCAGGCAAGAAGTGAGGAGAAGAGGGGTCACACTGGTCAGGTAGCAGAAGGTAGGGTCAGGCGTCAGTGCCCCAGAGCATCATGGGAACATCCCAGATAATTGAAAGGGACCTTCCCACCCAAGGGCAGCTGAAGGGAAGAGACTAGAGCTGAGGCTCAGTCTCACCTTGGGCACTGGTGGTGAAGGATTTAGGGCTTTTTTCTGCCCCAGCTAGGGGTGGGGGTGCTGCCTTTAGCATTCCCCAAAACCCTGCTCACCCTCAGGCATGCTTTAGAGTCTGCCACAGAGTAGGTGAGAGACTTAGCACAGCCCATAAGGAGAACCAGCAGGAGGGCTGGTCCCTGGGATAACAGGACACCACCCCTACCCCCACCGGCTACCCTTTATCAGCAGCAACTATGAGCCAGGCACTGTGCTAAGCCCGTTCCTCACACTGCCTCAGTCCCTCGGCCCAGCAGGTATCAGGGTGGGTGTTACTTCTCCCGATGACAAAACAGAGACAGAGTGGAGGTGCAGCTTGCCCAGGGTCTCTATGAGGGGCACCGCCATCCACCTACTGCCCCAGCCAGGATTCTGGGGTCTTCCTCATTCCTCCCTTTCTCTGCCCTATCCCATGCAAGCCATCCCCAGATCCTATCAACTCTGTCTCCTATGCCTCTTCCCAATCTGACTTTCCTGCTCCATCCCCACTCCCACTCCCTGCCTCCTCCCAAAACTGCTTGATCCTTTGCTTGAATTCCAGCCACAGCTTTTGCACAGGATGGCGGCAAACAGTCATCTTTCTCAAACCATATTCTAAGTTCATCTCTCCCTTCTGCCCAAACACTTCCATAGCTCCCTGCTGCTGGGCAGCAAAGCCCATTCCTCACTGCATGGTCTGGCCCTTCCCACCTTTCCAGTCTCCTTTCTTGCCATTCTCCCCACATGTCCCCACTATATTCCAGTCACATGTCCCTGTGCAGTCCTTCAGACATCCTGCCTCAGGGCCTTTGAATGTGCTGTTCCCTCTCCCTGGGCTGTTATACCCGCTGACTCCCATTCACCCTTCAGACCTCCCTGTAGGTGTCTCTCCTCCAAGAGACCTTCGCAGACTGTGTCCCCAAAGGCCCCAGCTTCCAGTTCTAGGACGAGCTACATACTTTCCTTGTCTGCTTTTTTTGTTTTGTTTTGTTTTTGAGAGGGAGTCTTGCTCTATTGTCCAGTCTGGAGTGCAGTGGTGCGATCTTGGCTCACTGCAACCTCCACCTCCCAGGTTCATGTGATTCTCCTGCCTCAGCCTCCTAAGTAGCTGGGACTATAGACACCCACCACCATGCCTGGCTAATTTTTGGATTTTTAGTAGAGACAGGATTTCACCATGTTGGCCAGCTGGTCTCAAACTCCTGACCTCACGGTGATCCGCCCACCTCGGCCTCCCAAAGTGCTGGGATTACAGATGTGAGTCACCACATCCAACTCCTTGTCTGCTTTCTGCTTCACATCATCTAACTCAGCTCTGCACCTCAGGGGAGGCCCAGAGCTTGGGAAGTATTTAAGGGATGAAAGGCAGTTGGAACTCTTGCCCCAGTGCTGGGATGGGAAGCACAGTGGTTAAAGCTTAAAACATGGGTCAGCTGTGCTGTGAGTGCCAGGTTCAAATCCAGACTCTACAGTACGAGCTCTGTGACCTTGAACAAATCAGTTCCCCCTGCTTAGCCTGATTTCCCTGATCTGTAAAATGGGGATAATAATTGCACCTGCCTCACAATGTTTTATGAGGATTCAGTGAAATATACAAATGTGCCTGGTACATAGTAAATGTTCAATTAACATTAACTTGAAACAAATACATATATACATATATGCAGAGAGCCAACCCAGCTCTTAAAAACAATAAGACAAAAGATGAAACAACCTAAAAGAAAAATGAACAAAGGACATGGACAAGTCACAAAAAGAAATAAAATGTTCAACAGACAAATATAAAATGTTCAACTGCACTAGCACTCCAAGAAATGTCAATTAAAACATTCATGACATAGCTTCTTTTTGCCAACCAACTTAATTATATGTATATATACGTTTATATATATATATATATATATAAAAAGCATATAATACCCAGTGTTGCCGTGGGCATGGTGAGACCGGCTGTGTCATACGTGGCTGGTGGCATTGCAAACTGGTCCAGTCCTTTAGGAAAGCAATTTGGCAATACTTATCAAGAGCCATAAAACATCCATCCCCCCTCACTCAGTGAGAAAACACTCTCAAACATCATATTCATCCCAGGGTTACTTAAAACAGCAAAAAAAAAAAAAAAAAAAAAAAAAAAAAAAAAACCCAAAACAAAACAAAACAAAAAATAAAAAAAAGCAAAAGAAAGAAAAAAGCAAAAAAAAAAAAAAAGGAAAGAGCCAAACAGCTAAGAAGGTTTAGATAAACAAAGGCATAGCCCTCTGGTGCAATATTAAACAGTTATTAAAAATAATCTTAACACAGATGATGAAATCCTATGGTAAACGATCATGCCATTCTATTCAGTGAAAAAGAAACAAGGTACAGCCTGGGACTTATATCAATCGCCATCATCAGATACAAATCCCCAAGTCTGTGCCTAGAAGAAAAACGGGATGAAACAGACAAATATGCTGACTGGTGGTTTTCTTCAGGTGGTGAGTGAGTCAACAGATGACACTGCGGGTTTTCCTATCCCCACTTTTAACCTTTTTCCCCACTTTAAAGAGTGTGATTTTTATTCTTGTGTTTGTTTTTGAGAAAGGGTCTTGCTATGTTGCCCAGGCTGATCTTGAACTCCTGGCCTCAAACAAACCTCCTGCCTTGGCCTCCCAAAGAGTTGGGATTACAGGCACGTGCCACTGCACCTGGCCAAGAGTGTGATTTGTTTTCTTTTTTTGAGACAGGGTCTTGCTCTGTCACCTAGGCTGGAATGCAGTGATGCAATGTTGGCTCACTGCAACCTCCGCCTCCTAGGTTCAAGCAATTCTCATGCCTCAGCCTCCTGAGTAGCTGGGATTACAGGCGCACGCCACCACACCCAGCTAATTTTTGTATTTTTCTCTTTTCTTTTTTTGAGACAGGGTCTTGCTCTGTCACTGGGCTGGAGCGTGATCTCGGCTCAACACAACCTCCACCTCCCGGGTTCAAGCAATTCTCCTGCCTCAGTCTCCCAAGTAGCTGGGACTACAGGCACACACCATCACACTCAGTTAATTTTTGTATTTTTAGTAGAGACAGGGTTTCACCATGTGAGCCAGGATGGTCTCGATCTCCTGACCTCGTGATTCGCCCACCTCGGCCTCCCAAAGTGCTGGGATTACGGGCGTGAGCCACTGCTCCTGGCCTAATTTTTGTATTTTTAATAGAGACAGAGTTTCACTATGTTGCCCAAGCTGTTCTCAAACTCCCAGACTCATGTGATCCTCCCGCCTTGGCCTCCCAAAGTGCAGGGATTATAGGTGTGAGCCACAGCCCATGGCTGAAGACTGTAATTTTTTAAATGAGAAAGAAGAAAAGGAAAATGTATATGTATATGTGGCAGGTCCCTGTGTGTGGTTCTCTCCCTACCTACCTGCTTATCATTTTTAAGTCAGTTCCCAGGACTGTCCACACCCATGTGGCCCTGACAGGTCCACAGAGTGACCACCATCTAATCAATACCGACTTGTTATGTAATCTTGGGCACATGACCCCTCTCTGGGCCTCAGTTTCTTTGTCTGTAAAATGGGATTGTGGTTGTACCTCTCTTTAGGGGGTTATCAGTAGAATCAGGAGCATCATCTTGGCTGAGCACAGTGGCTCACACCTATAATCCCAGCACTTTGGGAGGCCAAGGCGGGTGGATCACCTGAGGTCGAGAGTTCAAGACTAGCCTGGCCAACATGGAGAAACCCCATCTCTATTAAAAATACAAAAATTGGCCGGGCACGGTGGCTCACGCCTGTAATCCCAGCACTTTGGGAGGCCGAGACGGGCGGATCACGAGGTCAGGATATCGAGACCATCCTGGCGAACACAGTGAAACCCTGTCTCTACTAAAAAATACAAAAAACTAGCCGGGCGAGGTGGCAGGCGCCTGTAGTCCCAGCTACTTGGGAGGCTGAGGCAGGAGAATGGAGTAAACCCAGGAGGCGGAGCTTGCAGTGAGCTGAGATCCAGCCACTGCACTCCAGCCTGGGTGATAGAGCGAGACTCCGTCTCAAAAAAGAAAAAAAAAAAAAAAAAAAAAAAGGCCGGGCGCGGTGGCTCAAGCCTGTAATCCCAGCACTTTGGGAGGCCGAGACGGGCGGATCACGAGGTCAGGAGTTCCAGACCATCCTGGCTAACACGGTGAAACCCCGTCTCTACTAAAAAATACAAAAAACTAGCCGGGCGAGGTGGCGGGCGCCTGTAGTCCCGGCTACTCGGGAGGCTGAGGCAGGAGAATGGCGTAAAAACCCGGGAGGCAGAGCTTGCAGTGAGCTGAGATCCGGCCACTGCACTTCAGCCTGGGCGACACAGCGAGACTCCCTCTCAAAAAAAAAAAAAAAAATTAGCTGGGTGGCCGGGCGCGGTGGCTCACACCTGTAATCCCAGCACTTTGGAGGCCGAGACGGGCGGATCACGAGGTCAGGAGATCGAGACCACGGTGAAACCCCGTCTCTACTAAAAATACAAAAAAAATTAGCCGGGCGCGGTTGTGGGCGCCTGTAGTCCCAGCTACTTGGGAGGCTGAGGCAGGAGAATGGCGTGAACCCGGGAGGTGGAGCTTGCAGTGAGCCGAGATCGCGCCACTGCACTCCAGCCTGGGCGACAGAGCGAGACTCCGTCTCAAAAAAAAAAAAAAAAAAAAAAAAGTAAAAAAAAAAAATAAAAAATAAATTAAAAAAAAAAAATTAGCTGGGTGTAGTCGCGGGCACCTGTAATCCCAGCTACTCGGGAGGCTAAAGCAGGAGAATTACTTGGACCGGATGCAGGAGGCGGAGGTTGCAGTGAGCCAAGATCACACCATTGCACTCCAGCCTGGGTGACAGAGCAAAACTCTGTCTCAAAAAAAAAAAAAAAAAAAAAAAAGGAGCAGCATCTTGGAAGGAAGAGCTGAGACTGCTCTCCATATTGGGAAATTGAGACAAAGCCACAGGCTTAATGCACAGGGCTAGAGACAACCACTCAGATATCTGGATGGTCAAGACGCCCAGGCGTCGGCCCAGCTTAGCCACTGCTGATGCAGGGCAAATGATTTCCCTTCTCAGCTTCCTCATCTGTCAAATGGCATCTAATCTGAATGTGAGTGAAGTGTGCTGAGTACCACCCAAAGAGCCAGCACTGCCGCCAAGGACATACCTCTGTGATCAGACAGATCTGCATTCAAATTAGCAGCTTAGGGACTTTCACCTCCTGGAGCCTCAGTGTCCTCCTGAGTGAACTAGGATGCCAAGAATAGCTCCCTCTGAGGGTTGCTGGGTGGAGTTGAGACTTAGTGCAATGGGCTGCTAGGGAGCTACACTAAAAGAGACTGAGAAGAGGCCTGGGGCCATCCATACCTTGCAACTGCTGTAAAAGCAAAGCTCTCTGCAGCATGGAGCCGTTGAGGAGGGAGGCTGAGTTGGTGCCCTGGAGATTCAGAAGCGGCTGCTGTGGCTGCTGTGCGGGGAGGCCCCTGTGTGTTGGGAGGGGGTGTCAGAGGGTTATTTGGAAAGTCAGACTTTCCTTCTTCCCCGAGACTTCTCACCTCCATTCTCTGCCCCACTCTGTGGTAGACAGAGGACCCCTTGGGGTTGGAACGGGTGATCTCCAGGACTCAAATGGAGATGGCACTGGGAAAAAGGATGGGGATCGGGACCTCCGAGACATGGGTCTGAGTGGCAAGGCTGAAGCCATCGCCCCCGGAGGCGGAACTCACCGGCTTACAGTCATGGGCAACGGGGCCTGTGGTGGGGACTGCTGGAGCAGCTGCTGGAGCTGCAGTAACTGCTGCTGCTGCAATTGCTGCTGCTGGAGCTGCTGCTGCTGTAACTGCTGGAGCTGCTGCTGCTGCTGCTGGTTGAACATGATGGCTAGGGGCAGAAAGCAGAGTAAGGCCAGGGGTCCCCACTATGGGTCAGGCCTTCTCCCCTTCCATCCACGGCTACTCTCCCAAGCCACGGCCCGCGAGGAGCTTTCACAGCTGCACTCCCAGTCCTGCCAAGAGCCTGCCACACTCGCTTGGCCCATCCTTCCAAGTTACCTCCAATCCTGCCAGGGGCAAGATTCAACCACCCTACTGCCAATGCCCCCCAGACACTGCCAACAGCCCCTCCTTCAACTCCCTCCCTCTCTCCATTTCTGGCGGCTCCATCCTCCCACACTCAGCCTCAGCCTCTCTCTGCGCCCATCACTTCCCCACTCACACCCCCTTTTCAATACCGCAACCCTCTCCCGGCCCCGGGTGTCAATAACATCGGCACCCGTCCAACCCCATCACCGTGGTCCTGAGCCCCGTGGGACGGCTTCTCCCCACCATCGCCACCTCCTCGAGCCCCACTCCACCCGCTCCCACCCCGCCAGCCCCCTCCTCCGCAGACACAGCCAGCTCGCGCGCGGATCCCCACGATCCCGCCGCCCCCAGCCCCGCACCTCGCCTCCCCGCGCGCCCTCAACGCTCAAGTCGCCCCCACGGGTGGGCCGGCCGCCCAGCGCCCACACTCCGGCCGGGCGGCTCCGGCCCGCGGGCTCCCGGCCTCCCCGCGGCTTCTCCGGGGCCTGTGGGCTCATAAGGCCCAAATATGGGCGGGGCCGGCCAGGGCAGCGCCCTCTGGGGGACGGGAGGTCCAGGCGCCACGAGCCGCGCCACCCGAGCCCGCCCAGTGCACCCGTCACGCTGCGGGGGCGGCTGCGGAGCGCGAGCAGGTGCCAGGGGGTCCTGGGCGGCGCACACCTTCCGAACCGCGTCCTCCGCATCGCGAAGGGAAGGCTCGAAGACCAAGGTCCGTCTGCCGCCCGGAAGGGTCAGCCATCCCGCGGGGGCATCGAGGGGGACTTCCAGAAGAACCTGTTTCCAACCGACCTCCCTGCGGCCGCCGCGGTCCTGCGATCCTGGGGCCCGCGCGGGGCTGCGGTGGGAGAGGGCGCGCAGTTAGCGGATGTACATTCATTCGAGGGACCCAGGCCAGGCGAGAGGACGGCCAAGGTCTTACAGTCCGGCAGGAGTTTGCCCACGGAGGGGTGGAGGGGGAGTCCACCTCAAAGTCCTTTCTCAGTAAATTTGGCTAAGGAAGGAGTGGATGAGGAGGGTCGAGTCCAATTATCAAAAAACAACCCTAGGGGCTGGGCGCGGTGGCTCCCGCCTGTAATCTCAGTACTCTGGGAGGCCGAGGCTGTAGGATCGATTGAGCCCAGGAGTTCGAGACCAGCCTGAGCAACACGGTGAAATCCCTCTCTACAAAAAATACAAACATTAGCCGGGCGTGGTGGCGGGCGTCTGTAGTCCCAGCTACTCGGAAGGCTAAGACAAAAGGATCACTTGAGCCCGGGAGGCACAGGCTGCAGTGAGCTGAGATCGCGCCACTGCACTCCAGCATGAGTGACAGAGCAAGAGCTGTCAAAAAAATAAATAGTCCGGGCGTGGTGGCCCACGCCTGTAATCCCAGCACTTTGGGAGGCCGAGGCGGGCGGATCACGAGGTCAAGAGATTGAGACCATCCTGGCCAACGTGGTGAAACCCCGTCTCTACTAAAAATACAAAAAAAATTAGCCGGGCATGGTGGTGACTGCCTGTAGTCCCAGCTACTTGGGAGGCTGAGGCAGGAGAATTCCTTGAACCCGGGAGGCGGAGGTTGCAGTGAGCCGAGATCGCGCCACTGCACTCCAGCCTGGCGACAGAGCGAGACTCCGTCTCAAAAAATAAATAAATAAATAAATATTAAAAAATAAAAATTTTAAAAAGAAAAGGAGAGACAAAGAGAGCCCTGCTCCCTCATCCTGCACCTAAAATGGTCCTGCCCCCAAGGACCCCTTTAACAACCACCGTATCCCCCGTCCCCGCGCCGTAACAATCTTTGGCTACTAAGTAGTAATTCTTTTATTTATTTTTTATTTTTTTGAGATGGAGTCTCACTCTGTCGCGGAGGCTGAAGTACAGTGACGCCATCTGGGCTCACCGCAACCTCCGTCTCCGGGGTTCAAGTGGTCCCCCCGCCCTCAGCTTCCGGAATACCTAAGACTACAGGCGCGGGCCACCACTCCCGGCTAATTTTTGTATTTTTTAATAGAGACGGGGCTTCACCATGTTGGTCAGGCTAGTCTCGAACTCCTGAGCTCAAGTGTCCGCCTGCCTTGGCCTCCCAAAGTGCTGGGATTACAGGGGTGAGCCACCTCTCCCGGACTAAGTAGCAGTTCAGTCTCCCTTCTCTGTGGCTCCCTGCCTTGCGCGAGTCACAGCCCAGCGACTCCTCGCCCAGCCTTCCGCGCCGACGTTGGGCCGGCAGGGCGCGCGGGGGCGCTGGCGGCGCGCAGACCAGGGCAGGCGGAGCGCGTTGACTGAGGGTGTTCGGGCAGTAGAACTTGCGTGTCCATAAATCACTGCAGTCATGTGACGAGCACCGCTCCAAAGCTCTGGACTGGCTCTGCGGCAGACAGGTTGCGGCCGAGGAGCCTAACTCGGCCTGGACTAGCCGCGGAAGAGCTAGGACTTAGAGGCGCGAAAGTGACTCGGCGAGGCCGGAGGGCAGGGTGGCTTCCGGGGCCCGGGGGACGTCGGCGCTTCTGGGTGAACAGGCTGCCTGGAGGGTGGGGACTTGGAACGCTGGGCTGAGGAGTAGGCTTTATCCCTTAAGGGTAGGGAGCACGGAGAAAAGGGTGTGAACCTCATGAGTGACAGCATCAAATCTGCCAATTAGAAAACCCGTTCCATGGCCGGGCGCGGTGGCTCAAGCCTGTAATCCCAGCACTTTGGGAGGCCGAGACGGGCGGATCACAAGGTCAGGATATCGAGACCAGCCTGGCTAATACGGTGAAACCCCGTCTCTACTAAAAAATACAAAAAACTAGCCGGGCGAGGTGGCGGGCGCCTGTAGTCCCAGCTACTCGGGAGGCTGAGGCAGGAGAATTGGCGTAGACCCGGGAGGCGGAGCTTGCAGTGAGCTGAGATGCGGCCACTGCACTCCAGCCTGGGCGACAGAGCGAGACTCCGTCTCAAAAGAAAAAAAAAAAAAAAGAAAACCCGTTCCCGTGTAAACCAAGAGGGAAGCAGTGAGGAGAGATGGGCGAGTCAAGACTGCCCAGGCTCTACTGGGCACAGTGGGTCACCCCTGTAATCCCAGCACTTTGGGAGCTCCAGGCGAGTGGATCACTTAAGGTCAGGAGTTCGAGACCAGCCTGGCCAATATGGTAAAACTACGTCTCTACTGAAAATACAAAAAATTAGCCGGGTGTGGTGGCGGGCGCCTGTAATCTCAGCTACTCGGGAGGCTGAGGCAGAAGAATCGCTTGAACCCAGGAGGCAGATGTTGCAGTCGAGATCACATCACTGCCTTCCAGCCTGGATGACAGAGCAAGACTCCATTTCAAAAAATAAAAATAAAAGACTGCCCAGGCTGCCAAGCAAGCACGTTGACACCTTGATCTGGGTGCTAGCTTTGGAGAAGTCCAGAATTGAATCGTGACTCCCCTGCCTTGTGGCTAGGTGACACTGGCTGGGGGAGAGGCCTTTTAGCTGGTTTCCTCCTTGGTGAAATGTGTGCCCCCTCCCGGGGTGGTAAGGATGACATTACATAATGCTTAGCACTGGCACCTGGCACAGAAGTAGCTTAACAAATTGCCAAAGTGAAAAAACTAAAAATAATGCTTGTGCTGGTGAAGGTGGAAAGCCAGCACTAACTTCCTGTGTTGGTTCATCTTTCTGGAAAGCAATTTGCAAATTTTATATCAAGAATCTTGAAGGCCGGGCGCGGTGGCTCAAGCCTGTAATACCAGCACTTTGGGAGGCCGAGACCGGCGGATCACGAGGTCAGGAGATCGAGACCATCCTGGCTGACACGGTGAAACCCCGTCTCTACTAAAAAATACAAAAACTTAGCCGGGCGAGGTGGCGGGCGCCTGTAGTCCCAGCTACTCGGGAGGCTGAGGCAGGAGAATGGCGTAAACCCGGGAGGCGGAGCTTGCAGTGAGCTGAGATCCGGCCACTGCACTCCAGCCTGGGCGACAGAGCGAGACTCCGTCTCAAAAAAAAAAAAAAAAAAAAAAAAAGAATCTTGGGCCGATGTGGTGGCTCACGCCTGTAATCCCAGCACTTTGGGAGGCCGGGGCGGGCGGATCACCTGAAGTCAGGAGTTAGAGACCAGCCTGGCCAACATGGTGAAACCCCATCTCTACTAAAAATACAAAAATTAGTCGGGCATGATGGCAGACGCCTGTAATCCCAGCTACTCGGGAGGCTGAGGCAGGAGAATTGCTTGAATCCAGGAGCCAGAGGTTGCAGTGAGCCAAGATTGCACCATTGCACTCCAGCCTGGGTGACAAGAGCAAAACTCCATCTCAAAAAAAAAAAAAAAAAAAAAAAAAAAAAAAATCTTGCACATGTTTTGCCCTTTGACCCAGTAACACCACTTGTAGGAGTCTAGCCTAAGAAAATAATCAGAAATGAGACTTTTACAAGATAGCAGGTTGTTCATGGAAACATTTATATATTCTTTTCTTTTTTCTTTCTTTTTTTTTTTTTTTTTTTTTTTTTTTTTTGAGACGGAGTCTCGCTGTGTCTCCCAGGCTGGAGTGCAGTGGCGTGATCTCGGCTCACTGCAAGCTCCGCCTCCCAGGTTCACGCCATTCTCCCGCCTCAGCCTCCCAAGTAGCTGAGACTACAGGCGCCCGCCACCACGCCCGGCTAGTTTTTTTTGTATTTTTAGTAGAGACGGGGTTTCACCATGTTAGCCAGGATAGTCTCGATCTCCTGACCTCGTGATCCACCTGCCTCGGCCTCCCAAAGTGCTGGGATTACAGGCTTGAGCCACCGCGCCCGGCCTCTTTTTTTTTTTAAGACAGGGTCAGCTGGGCGCGGTGGCTTACGCCTGTAATTCCAGCACTTTGGGAGGCTAAGGTAGTGGATCGCCTGAGGTCAGGGGTTCGAGACCAACCTGGCCAACGAAGTGAAACCCTGTCTTTACTAAAAATACAAAAAATTAGCTGGGTGTGGTGGTGGGCACCTGTAATCCCAGTTACTCAGGAGACTGAGGTAGGAGAATCGCTTGAACCTGGGAGGCAGAGGTTGCAGTGAGCCAAGATCGTGCCATTGCACTCCAGCCTGGGAAACGAGAGCAAAACTCCGTCTCAAAACAAAACAAAAAAAAGAGGCCGGGCACGGTGGCTCAAGTCTGTAATCCCAGCACTTTGTGAGGCCAAGGCGGGCGAATCACGAGGTCAGGAGATCGAGACCATCCTGGCTAACATGGTGAAACCCCGTCTCTACTAAAAATACAAAAATAATTAGCTGGGCGTAGTGGCGGGCACCTGTAGTCCCAGCTACTCGGGAGGCTGAGGCAGGAGAATGGCGTGAACCCGGGGGGCGGAGCTTGCAGTGAGCCGAGATCGCGCCACTGCACTCCAGCCTGGGGCACAGAGCAAGACTCCGTCTCAAAAAAAAAAAAAAAAGAGAGACATGGTCTTGCTCTGTCTCCCAGTCTGGAGTGCAGTGGAACGATCACAGCTCACAGCTCACAGCTCACTGCAGCCTTTCCCTCCCTGGCTCAATGGAGCCTCCTACCTCAGCCTCCTGAGCAACTGGGACTACAGGCCCATGCCACCATGCCCAGCTAATTTTTGTATTTTTTTTTTAAAGACAGGGGTTTCACTATGTTGCCCGGGCTGGTCTTGAACTCATAGGATCAAGTGATTCTCTTGCCATGGTCTCCCAAAGTGCTGAGATTACAGGCGTGAGCCACCACACTCAGCCAAAACATTATTTATAATAGCTGTCTGGAAAAGAATCAACTTTAGGGGAATAGCTAAATAAGTCATGGTGTCACCTTTTAAGGAACAGTGCACAGCCATCAGAAATTATGTTTTCAAAGGATAAACACCCACAATATGATGTGAAGTGAGCTCACCAGCTTATAAAATGCAGGCACATTACCATCCCAGGTGTGTAGTGGAGTGGACTCGTGTTTTTTTTTTGTTTTTTTTTTTTTTTGAGACGGAGTCTCGCTCTGTCACCCAGGCTGGAGTGCAGTGGCCGGATCTCAGCTCACTGCAAGCTCCGCCTCCCGGGTTCACGCCATTCTCCTGCCTCAGCCTCCCGAGTAGCTGGGACTACAGGCGCCCGCCACCTCGCCCGGCTAGTTTTTTTGTATTTTTTAGTAGAGACGGGGTTTCACCGTGTTAGCCAGGATGGTCTCGATCTCCTGACCTCGTGATCCGCCCGTCTCGGCCTCCCAAAGTGCTGGGATTACAGGCTTGAGCCACCGCGCCCGGCCTGTTTTGTTTTTTTGAGACAGAGTTTTGCTCTGTCACCCCGGCTGGAGTGCAGTGGTGCGATCTCGGCTCACTGCAGCCTCTGCCTCCTGGGTTTAAGTGATTCTCCTGCCTCAGCATCCTGAGTAGCTGAGACTACAGGCATGCACCACCACACCCGGCTAATTTTTGTATTTTCAGTAGAGATGGGGTTTCACCGTATTGACTAGGCTGGTCTGGAACTCCTGACCTCAAGTGATCTACCCACCCTGGCCTCCCTAAGTGCTAGGATTACAGGCGTGAGCCACTGTGCCAGGTCTTGCAGACCTATTCTGCTCCAGTACTTTATCTATCTATCCCTTCTCATGGACTCTATCTATCCATTCTCATGATGATGCCATATACTTTGATGATTATAGCTTTAGAATATGTTTACCCCTGATAGTGCAAGCCCCTGACATTGTCATTCTTTTTTTTTTTTTGAGACGGAGTCTCGCTCTGTCGCCCAGGCTGGAGTGCAGTGGCCGGATCTCAGCTCACTGCAAGCTCCGCCTCCCGGGTTTACGCCATTCTCCTGCCTCAGCCTCCCGAGTAGCTGGGACCACAGGCGCCCGCCACCTTGCCCGGCTAATTTTTTGTATTTTTAGTAGAGACGGGGTTTCACCGTGTTAGCCAGGATGGTCTCGATCTCCTGACCTCGTGATCCACCCGCCTCGGCCTCCCAAAGTGCTGGGATTACAGGCTTGAGCCACCGCGCCCGGCCAGACATTGTCATTCTTTAAAAAGTTTTTGCTAATTCTCAATTATGTTTTTTTTTTTCAGATACTTTATAGAATTTTGTCAAACCTTCCCCAGCCTCTGAAATCCCACCAGAATTTTTGTTTGTTTTTGAGGCAGAGTATCGCTCTCTCGCCCAAACTAGAGTGCAATGGTGCAATCTTGGCTCACTGCAACCTCTGCCTCCTGGGTTTGAGTGATTGTTGTGTCTCAATTTCCCAAGTAGCTGGGAATACAGGCGTGCGCCACCACACCCAGCTAATTTTTTGTATTTTTAGTAGAGATGGGGTTTCACCATGTTGGCCAGGCTGGTCTCGAAATCCTGACTTCAGATGATCTGCCCTCCTTGGCCTCCCAAAGTGCTGGGATTACAGGCATGAGCCACCAAACCTGGCCCTCATCAGAGTTTTGATTGGTGTTGCACTAAATATGTTTAAATTGGAGAAAAACTAACATCTTTACCCCCGGTTTTTCAGTTTAAGAAGGAAGTAAATGGGCCAGGTGTTATGACTCACACCTATAATCCCAATACTTTGAGAGGCCAAGGTGGTAGGATTCCTTGAGCCCAGAAATTCGAGACCAGGCTGGACAATATAGGGAGATCACCGTCTCTACAAATAACTAAAAATTAGCTGGGCATGGTGGTGCGTGCCTGTAGTCTCAGCTATTTAGGAGGTTGAGGTAAGAGGATCACTTGAGCCAGAGAGGTCAAGTCTACAGTGAGCCATGATCGTGCCACTGCACTTCAGCCTTGGCAACAGAGCGAGACCCTGTCTCCAAAAAAAAAAAAAAAAAAAAGGAAGAAGGAAGGAAGGAAGGAAGGAGAAAAGAATGAGGTGAATGTCTCATTTATTTATTTATTTATTTGATACAGAGTCTTGCTCTGTCTTCAGGCTGGAGTGCAGTAGCACGATCTCTGCTCAATACAACTTCTGCCTCCCGGGTTCAAGCGATTCTCCTGCCTCAGCCTCCTGAGTAGCTGGGACTACAGGCGCGTGCCACCATGCCCAGCTAATTTTTGTATTTTTAGTAGAGATGGGGTTTCACCATGTTGGCCAGGATGGTCTCGATCTCTCGACCTCGTGATCCCCCCGCCTCAGGCTTTCAAAGTGCTGAGATTACAGGCGTGAGCCACTGCGCCCGGCCGTGAACATCTCTATTTATTCAAGCCTTGCATTAAGTTACGGTTTCACAGGCCTCTTCACCTAGTACCTGCACGCTTTCTATAGTAGTTGTTGTTGCTATTTTCCCAGTACCCTTTCTTTTTTTTTTTTTTTTTTTTTTTTTTTTTTTTTGAGACGGAGTCTCGCTGTGTCTCCCAGGCTGGAGTGCAGTGGCGTGATCTCGGCTCACTGCAAGCTCCGCCTCCCGGGTTCACGCCATTCTCCTGCCTCAGCCTCCCAAGTAGCTGAGACTACAGGCGCCCGCCACCATGCCCGGCTAGTTTTTTGTATTTTTAGTAGAGACGGGGTTTCACCATGTTAGCCAGGATAGTCTCGATCTCCTGACCTCGTGATCCACCCGCCTCGGCCTCCCAAAGTGCTGGGATTACAGGCTTGAGCCACCGTGCCCGGCCCCCAGTACCCTTTCTAATTGGCTATTGACTATAGCTTCTTTATCTTGTAACCTACCACCTCCCCACCTTGCACTATTTCTGTCCTCAGCAATGTTGTGTGCCCATGATGGTGGAAAGCACCTGCCAAGTTGTCCTCATGTCCTTGGGACCCAGCTCAGAACCCTGCACATCACAGGTCTGTGTGGTGAAGGCTGATTAAATTAGTGAATGATGAGTGAATGAATGGATTGCTTCAGGATGCAATTTCCTCCCTCTTTCCTCGGGTTAGTGTTCATCATAGTAGCCCTTCATGCCTTTGATATCTGTGTCCATCACCCTACAGAGGCACATTCCAGTGAGGCACCTAGCATAGGTCATAAGGTGGGCCCCCCCTCCCCCGCCACCACCAGATGCCCCAGCTCAGAATCCCTGGGAACAGGCTGTATTCGGCAACAGCTCCAAGTCAGACAAGAGGCAGAGAAATATATAAGACCATATGCTTATCACGTGGCCTCCCCAGTGGCTGTCGCCACCTGTGCCTTTTCCTAAAAATAAATGGAATATGAAAGGCAGAGGACAGAGGCAGGGAATAGCCAGATGGGCACGAGCTTGTTGCTGCCCCTACCTTCCAGGGGACCCAGGGTAGGTCCTGACTTAGGGCTCTAGTTTGGCCATCTCTGCCAGACAGGACTGACTTATGGATAACAGACTCTGTCTCCTTCCTTACCGCATCCAGCCACACCCTCTGCTACCTTCACAACACCGAATAAGTTTCTTTGGACAGTGCAATGGTGATGATGGTTATAATGACACTATTTGTAGCTCTCATTATTCACAGTTCCAGGCACTGTTGGATGATTTACCTAAGTTGTTATTACATTACTGAACCTTCACACAATCCTATGAGTTAGGGGTTATTATAATCCTCCTTTTACAGATGAAGAAACTGAATCTTTGGAAGGTAAAATGACTTGCCCAAGGTCATCAGGTTAGAAAGTGACAGAGGTGGGATTTCAGCACCAGGCAGTCTGGCTTCAGACCTAACCATGGCATGATTAGCACACATGGGCACCTGCCCTGTTCCAGGCTCACAGGGAGCCCTTCAACAGGAGATGAGGTGGTGCAGGCACAGACGCCTGGACTGCCAGAGCCCCAAAGCCCATAGGAAATATTGGTGCCCAGCCTGCAACCATGTAGAGAAGGCCCAGTCTGACCCAGCTGTTTCCTCAGCAGTGACCCTGCCCCAGGCTGTGCCAGGTGCCCTTGTTCCATGCACCTGGTCCCCTTAACCCCTCCCCTGTGACTCCCATTCCAGCAGGATGATCCCTGCATCTTATTAACCTCTTCATCCCCCTGTTGTCTTGCTGAGATCTGGCACAAAGTAGCCACTGATCCATACCTGTGGAAAAAATGAATGAATAAATGAATGGATGACTCCAAAGAGCCAGACCCTGAGCAGACTTAGTGACTAAATATAATGACTTGACCCTGGAGCTGTGTACTAAGGCCACTGCTCAATTCAACTGGCATTTATTGAGCACCCACTGTGTATGTATACAACACAAGCACTGTCAGAAAGGGCTCATGTTTTGGCCAGGCATGGTGGCTCACGCCTGTAATCCCAGCACTTTGGGAGGCCAAGGCGGGTGGATCACAAGGTCAGGAGATCAAGACATGGTCAACATGGTGAAATCCCACCTCTACTAAAATACAAAATATTAGTCAGGCGTGGTGGCGAGTGCCTGCAGTCCTAGCTACTTGGGAGGCTGAGAAAGGGGAATTGCTTGAATCCAGGAAGCAGAGGTTGCAGTGAGCTGAGATCGCACCACTTCACTCCAGCCTGGCAATAGAGCAAGACTCCATCTCAAAAAAAAAAAAAAAGAAAAAAAAAAAAGAAAAGGCTCATGTTTTATTTTTTTATTTTTTTTATTTTATTATTATTATTTTTTTTTTGAGACAGAGTCTCGCTCTGCCGCCCAGGCTGGAGTGCAGTGGCATGATCTTGGCTCACTGCAAGCTCCGCCTCCCGGGTTCACGCCATTCTCCTGCCTCAGCCTCCCGAGTAGCTGGGACTACAGGCGCCCGCCTCCTCGCCCAGCTAGTTTTTTTTTTGTATTTTTTAGTAGAGACGGGGTTTCACTGTGTCAGCCAGGATGGTCTCGATCTCCTGACCTCGTGATCCGCCCATCTCGGCCTCCCAAAGTGCTGGGATTACAGGCTTGAGCCACCGCGCCCGGCCTCATGTTTTATTTTATGTGCACCAAAAATATGTATTCTCCACACAGCATCCCTGGGAGAAAACCATCGATTACCAGAACTGGCATAGTGTAGGATGTAAATATGGAAGCTCTAAGTCAAACTGACATCCGTCCACACCTTGACTCCATCATTTCTTGGCTATGTGACCTCAGACATGCTCTTCACTAACCTCTCTGTGCCTCAGTTTCCTCATCTGTCAAAGGAGGCTAATAAAACTTCTTTCTCGGCAGGGCATGATTGCTCACACCTGTAATCCCAGCACTTTGGGAGGCCGAGGTGGGTGGATCACCTGAGGTCAGGAGTTCAAGACCAGCCTGGCCAACATGGTGAAACCCCATCTCTACTAAAAATACAAAAATTAGCCGGGCATGATGGCACGTGTCTGTAATTCCAGCTACTTGGGAGGCTGAGGCAGGAGAATCGCTTGAACCTGGGAGGTGGAGGTTGCAGTGAGCTGAGGTTGCGCCATTGCATTCCAACCTGGGTGACCAAAGCAAAACTCCATCTCAAAAAAAACTTCTTTCTCAAGTTTGGGAGACAGTACAGGTGAATCCCTCAGCACAGTAAATGGGCTGGGAGGAAATGCCCAGTAAACACTCCTGCTGTTAATAATCTGCCCAGGGCTGGGCACGGTGGCCCACATCTGTAATTTCAGCACGTTGAGAGGCCGAGGCGGGTGGGTAATTTGAGGCCAAGAGTTCAAAGCCAGCCTGGCCAACATGATGAAACCCCATCTGTACTAAAAACACAAAAATTAGCTGGGCGTAATGGTGGGCACCTGTAATCCCAGCTACTCAGGAGGCTGAAGCAGGAGAATTGCTTGATCTCGGGAGGCAGAGGTTGTAGTGAGCAGAGATCACGCCACTGCACTCCAGCTTGGAGCTGGAGCAAGACTCTGTCTCAAAAAAAAAAAAAAAAAAAAAAAAATTCTGCCCAGCACAATTGGTGGTCAAAACTTTGGGAGCTCAGCCATGGATGGTGGCTCACACCTATAGTGCCAGCACTTTGGGACGCCAAAACAGTAGGATCATTTGAAGCCAGGAGTTCAAAACCAACCTGGGCGACAAAGCAAGATCCCGTCTGTACAAAACAAAATTGTTTTAACTAACTGGCCATGGTGGTGTGCACTTGTAGTTTCAGCTATTTGGGTGACTGAGGCAGGAAGCTCACTTGAGCCCAGGAGTTTGAGGCTACAGGGAGCTGAGATTATGCTCCTGCAGCTCAATTCAGCCTGGGCAGCTAAGCAAGGTTTATCTTATCTCTAAAAATAAACCAAAGAACAAAAAAGCTTTGGGAACTCTAGAGAGAGTAAAGAAGCCATTTCTTTTCTTTTTCTTTCTTTTTTTTTTTTTTTGAGAAGAAGTCTTGCTCTGTCACCCAGGCTGGAGTGCATGGCATGATCTCGGCTTGATGCAACCACCACCCCTGCCTCCCAGGTTCAAGCAATTCTCCCACCTCAGCTTCCCAAGTGCCTGGGATTACAGGCGGGGGCTACCATGCCCAGCTAATTTTTAGGTATTTAGTAGAGACGGAGTTTTGCCATGTTGGACAGTCTGGTCTCGAACTCCTGGCCTCAAGTGATCCACCCATCTTGGTCTCCCAAAGAGCTGGGATTACAGGCGTGGGCCACCGCATCTGGCCCTGAGATTCTTCTTTTCAACCAACTCTATGTGATGCCAGGCTGCTGGCCTGGCGTCAGTGATACAGCAGTATAGGATACTTAGTATGATCCCATTTCTGTAAAAACAAAATGGAACAAAATTAATATGTATATATATGAAAAACAAAGCCAGATAATAAAACCTAAGCTATAGTGGTTATCTCTAGGTGAGAGGATGACCAGAAGTTTTTAAATACTTGTGTAAAGTCTAGTTTTACAATAACTTTCAATATTGCAATTATGGGGAAAAAAGTAAAAATAATAAAAGCTGGCTGGGCATGCTGGTTCACAGCTATAATCCCAGCATTTTGGGAGGCCGAGGTGGGCAGATCATGAGGTCAGGAGTTTGAGAACAGCCTGGCCAAGATGGTGAAACCCCGTCTCTACTAAAAATCAAAAATTAGCTGGGCACGGTGGCGAGCGCCTGTAATCCCAGTTACTCAGGAGGTTGAGGCAGGAAAATTCCTTGAACCAGAGAGGGAGAGGTTGCAGTGAGCTGAGATCACACCACTGCACTCTAGCCTGAGTGACAGAGCAAGACTCCATCTCAAAAAGAAAGAAAGAAAGAAATACAAAAAATCAGCCGGGTGTGGTGGCACACGACTGTAGTCCCAGCTACTTGGGAGGCTGAGGCAGGAGAACCACTTGAACCCGGGAGGCGGAGGTTGTAGTGAGCTGAGATCGCGACACTGCACTCCAGCCTGGGAGACAGAGTGAGACTACATCTCAAATAAATAAAAAAATAAATAAATAAATTTTTAAAAAGGCTGGGTGCAGTGGCTCATGCCTGTAATCCCAACACTTTGGGAGGCTGAGGCAGGCAGATCACAAGGTCAAGAGATCGAGACCATCCCAGCCAACATGGTGAAACCCCATCTCTACTAAAAATACAAAAATTGGCAGGGCATGGTGGCTCACACCTGTAATCCCAGCACTTTCGGAGGCAGAGGCGGGCAAATCATGAGGTTAGGAGATCGAGCCCATCCTTGCTAACCCAGTGAAACCCTACCTCTACTAAAAATACAAAAAAAAAAAAAAAAAATAGCCAGGTGTGATGGCACATGCCTGTAGTCCCAGCTACTTGGGAGGCTGAGGCAGGAGAATCGCTTGAACCCGGGAGATGGAGGTTGCAGTGAGCCAAGATCGCACCACTGCACTTCAGCCTGGGCAACAGAGCGAGATTCCATCTCAAAAAACAAACAAACAAAAAATACAAAAATTAGCTAGACGTGGTGGTGGCACATGCCTGTAGTCCCAGCTACTCGGGAGGCTGAGGCAGGAGAATCGCTTGAACCCAGGAGGCAGAGGTTGCAGTGAGCTGAGGTCGCGCCACTGCACTCCAGCCTGGTGGCAGAGTGAGGCTCTGTCTCAAAAATAAAATAAATAAATAAATAAATAAATAATATTAAAAGCTCGCCATGATGCCCTCTAGGCGGACATCTATAAACTGCACCCCCTCCTGGTGCCACTCATCCAGGCTCCCATCTCTGCCTTCTTTTGTCCTCAGAGCATAATAACAGGTTGGCATGGAACAGCTGCCAGGATGCAAGTTGTGTGGCACTGATGCTCCAGCTGTCTGGTGAGCTGTCATCATTGGCATCTTCACAGCTGCAGCTTAATAAGGGTCCCCTGGCCGGGCGCGGTGGCTCAAGCCTGTAATCCCAGCACTTTGGGAGGCCGAGATGGGCGGATCACGAGGTCTGGAGTTCGAGACCATCCTGGCTAACACAGTGAAACCCCGTCTCTACTAAAAAATACAAAAAACTAGCCGGGCGAGGTGGTGGGCGCCTGTAGTCCCGGCTACTCGGGAGGCTGAGGCAGGAGAATGCCGTAAAAACCCGGGAGGCGGAGCTTGCAATGAGCTGAGATCCGGCCTCTGCACTCCAGCCTGGGCGACACAGCGAGACTCCGTCTCAAAAAAATAAAAAATAAAAAAATAAGGGTCCCCTGAGCACCAGGCCTGGGCTGTGCCCTACACAGGCATTTGATCTATTATTATCCCCATTATCCAGATTAGTTAACTGAGGTTCAGAGACGTGGAGGGACCTGGGTCATGCAGCTTGTTTAAGGCCCAGATTAGGCTCCTAATCCACTCCCTTGTGCTACTAGGGAGAGGGCCTGCTTGTTCCCCATGCCTGCCTCGAAGATTCCTCCCCACAAGGGTCACTCTCTGATCACCATCTTCACAATAGCAACACCACCCTACCCCGCCCCTGCTTTCTGGCTCTGCAGGGCACATCATCTAACAGGGCCATCGGTATTGCCCTATTTCCATATTGTCTGTCTTTTTCCACTGAATTGTCAGCCACATGTGGGTAAGAACTTTGTCCATTTTGCTCACTGCTTTATCTCTGGAGTCTAGCATAGTACCTGGCTCAACAAATACGCATTAAATGGATGAGTAAGTGAACAGTCTTCAATTCACAGACCACTTTGTCAGCAGTGCCCCCACACTGTTCACAGCACAGGGAAATGACTCACTGACTCCCCATAAGCACAGTGTAGGCTAGCCTTCCCTTCCTAGCCTCCGCCATGAATACTAATTAGGTTTCTTAAATGCAGAGGTGGATGGCTGGGCTCAGGGCCCCATGGTCTCTCCGTGTGAAAGGGTAAGCAGGGCAGGATTGTAGGAGGCTTGGATTTGAATCCCACTGCTTTTTTTTTTTTTTTTTTTTTTTGTGAGACGGAGTCTCGCTCTGTCGCCCAGGCTGGAGTGCAGTGGCGCGATCTCGGCTCACTGCAAGCTCCGCCTCCCGGGTTCATGCCATTCTCCTGCCTCAGCCTCCTGAGTAGCTGGGACCACAGACGTCCGCCACCACGCCCAGCTAATTTTTTGTATTTTTAGTAGAGATGGGGTTTCGCCGTGTTAGCCAGGTGATCTCCCGACCTCGTGATCTGCCCGCCTCGGCCTCCCAAAGTGCTGGGATTACAGGGGTGAGCCACCTCGCCCGGCCGAATCCCACCGTTTTATGCTGTTTTACCACCATCCTAATGGGCTGGAGCAAAGACTTCCAACTCTAGGGCAAGAGCTTCCAATTCTCCCAAGAAGGGCCTTTCAGGCATCAGGGCCTCTGCACTTGCTGGTCATTCAGCCTGGCATGCTCTTCCCCCGATCTGCTTGCTGCTGGCTCCTTGTCATCGTTCTGGTCTCTTCTTAAATGTCACTTCTGCAGAGAAGTCCCCCGACTCCTCCCAAGTCAATGTGAACTTTCCACACCCACAATGATACCTTTTTTCACACTGTTTATTTCCTCCATCCCTGTTACTATAAACTATTTTCATTTTTACTGTTTTGTGTATCTGCTTATCCATTTAGTGTCGATCTCACCAGCTTGATGCAAGATCTATGAGGGCAGAGGCCTTGGCTGTCTTATTCGTTGCTCAATCTTCCGTGCCTAGGACAGGGCCTGGCTTCTAGCAGGTACCTAGTAAATATTTGTTGAATTCATGCTCCAACTTTCTCCTTCTAGAAACAAGGAAACTGAGGACCAAAGGCAGAAAGGGACATGTTGGAGATCAGAGTCAGGATCTAGGGGTCGAAGGCAGCGAGGTGAAGGGGAACTCCAGGTCAGGAAGCTGTGACCTCAGAGGAAGCCCATCTACTCTCCAGGCCTCAGTTTCCTCATCGGTAAGATAGAGTGAAACATCCATGACCACTATCCAAGAGGCCTGGTACTAGGAGTGAGACCCCACCCATTGACAAATATATTCTGCGCAGCATCCGTCCGCGCACCCTAGACACTGCTAAAGCACCCCGAAAGCCGCAGAAGGTTAAAACTACGACACCCATGGTGCCCCGGGCGGCGCCTGCGCACGGCGGCCGGCCCGCAGCGTCGCGGGCTCCCCCTAGCGGCTTCCCGGAGCGGTGCTCGCTCCGATCCCCGAGGGGCGGGGGCCGCGCGGCTCAGGCAGTCGGGGCGCGAGGCTGCAGCGGCGGAGCCGGAGTCGGAGCCGGGAGCGCGAGCGGCAGCCGGATCGCAGCCTGCGGGGCCCGCCGCAGCCATGGGCAACCGCGGCATGGAAGATCTCATCCCCCTGGTCAACCGGCTGCAAGACGCCTTCTCTGCCATCGGCCAGAACGCGGACCTCGACCTGCCGCAGATCGCCGTGGTGGGCGGCCAGAGCGCCGGCAAGAGCTCGGTGCTCGAGAATTTCGTAGGCAGGTAGGCGCGGCGCGCCCCCAGGCGCCGACCCCCGACCCCCAGGATCCCCGGAGTCCCTGCCTGGGGCACCGACGGCGCGGCGACCTCGCAGCCCCCGACGCTGCACCCGCGGCCGGCGCGCCCCCCACCCCCAGCCGGAGCGAGGCGGCCCTCCCCACCTCGAGAGCCCCTCCGGGCAGCAGCGCCGCCCGCTAGTCTGCAAACGTCGTCAAGCCTCCGGCTGCCGAATCACGCCCCCTCCTCCGTCCCATCCTTTAGGGCAGACAACCCTCTGACAGAAGCCCTGGCCAAAGGGCTGCCCCCCGCCCCCAACATGGGCATGGAGAGAGCCCGCATTACTCAGCGCCTCCGTTGGGCTCCGGGAGTCCCTTGGAGCGGGCAGCACCCGGGGGCAGCGGCCCCCCCACCGGACTCTATGGGGGACATCCTCCTACCCCCATGGGAATTCCTGGGCCGTGGCAGGGGTCAGACCCCCACCCCAGTCCCTAAAAGAGGACGTAGTCCCGTGGGCATCGAGGACCCGGTACGGCCTCCCCCCGGCACACACACACCTCTGCGGCTCCCGCCGCCATCCGTGCGCAGCGCGGCGGAGAGGGGGAGGCGCGGGCTGCAGGATGAGGAAGGGAAGAGGGGAGGAGAAACCACTTCTTATCCTTCTCTGAGCAGCCGGCCCCTTGCTTCGCCACGGCCCCTGGGTGGGGGGCGCCTCTCAGTGTCGCCGTCCCCTTGGCCTGGCCAGAGGGATCGTGATGGAGGGAGAGGCGGCAGAGGGCAGAGATGACTAAGACCGGGATGGCGGGAGGGGGGAGCCATTTGCAGAACCTAATCCCCCTCCCGCCTCTGATCCCACAAGGCGCTGGGAGGCCTAGGTGGCGGAGAGGGGAGCAACCACAAAGACAAAGGGTCCTGGGTTTACGGGGGCAGGGAGGGTCGTGACCCCCAGGCTCTCCCCAAACCCCCAGGGGGAGGAAGAAACAGTTTTTCTGGTGCTGAGGACAGAGAGGAAAGATAGGAGCTCTCCAGGTACTGGAGGTGAGATGGGGGGCTGGGCAGACTGGGAGACGAAGTGAGAGAGTTTACACTGACCCCCTCTTTCATCTCCCCCCCATCTTCTTCAGAAACCCTTGCTTTCTTCCAATGACCTTCAGGGCCAAAAAAGTGACTGGCACATGGGAGAGGGAGGCAGGGGTCCTTCTCCGCAGAGGGACAGCAATTCTGTCCAAGCCAGGTTCTGCTGCAAAACCTCAGGCAAGTCACTTGCCCTCTCTGAGCCTTAGTGTCCCCATCTCTAACATGGACAGTGGGACTAGATGGTTGTTCCTGCCCCTCAAATGTCCTGGGAAACCCATGCCAGCCCTAGAGGTGAGAGGGAGAGGGCCTGACTGGAGCCACGTATGTGTGGGATGTTGGAATGCCACCGTGGAGGCGGCCGTGCCCATCTGGTCAGCAGAGGGGGAGGCATCTGTCTCTCCGATGGCTCCTGCAGAACCCCCCTTCTGATCACATGACCCCCAGAGCTGCAGAGACCCAGGCAAGAGACACACAATGAGCCCCTTCCCCAAGGGCCGGCAGTCAGGGACAGCCAACAGTTTAGAGTGGAGAAACCATATTCCTACCTCTCCTCCTTTGAATGTTGGCTGAATTCCTGCCCCACGCCAGGCTGCGTGCTCCAGGCTTGGGGTAGGGAGGGAACCAACTGGTGATTTCAGCCCCCGTCTACTGAGTCCATCCTATGTACCCCCTATGCTGAATCAGTCATAGGCTCACAGGAGCTCCCAAGAGGCAGGCACCATGATGCCCATCCTACAGATGAGGAAACTGAGACCCTGGAGGTTAAATGCCTTGCCCAAGGTCACACATTCAGGAAGGGCAGCAGCTGTTAGACTCCAAAGCCCAGTTCCTAATCTCGACGCTGCACATCCTCTGAGAGCCGGATCCTGCACCAGACACAGGGACGAGCGGGTGGGTGGGCCTCCATTTCCCCATCTGTGGAATGGGAACGCTGACAGCCACTGCCCTGCCTTCCTGAGAAGGTGACTGTGGGCTCCACTGAGTTCATGGGTGGAAAGGTTCTTTTGTAAATATGCGGGACAGGGCGTTGATAGCCAATTAGGCTTGGGGACCTGCATGTCCAGCCCCTGCCCTCCTGGAGCCCATGATGCAGGGGCCAGCCCTGACCACGGCAGATTTCAGCAAGTACTTGCTGGCTGAGTGGCGGAGCAGGGTGTGGACTGTACCCCAGGAGGCCTGGGCCCTCTGGCTGCCCTCTGCACCCCAATGCCCTTGGCCAGGTCCCCACAGGAGGATGTGCAGGGTGTCCAGATGCAGGCTCAGGGCAGGGGAGGGGGCTTAGGTTGATGTGAAGGAGTAGGCAGGAAAGCATTCATGATCCCCTGAAAGCTAGTGAGAAGGCCAGGGAAACTGAGGCTCAGTGGGTTCCACCATCTCAGCCTGACAGCTCCTTCAAGGGCTCCTGACCTCTCCAACAGGGCTCAGTCCCCAGCCTGGTGAGCATAGTAACAGCCATTCTGTCTCCTGGGGCTTCCCAGGAGCCAATCCCCCACGGAAAATGCTTCAAAGGAAAATGCATCAGGGCTGTCCCAGGTCCACCTGGGCTTCTGGGCGCTCAGAAGGATCTTGCTGTCAGCTCTGCAACGGAGGTAGCGTTGCAGCTGCCCGGGATGCTGCTAGAACTTGTCTAGGTCTATACTGTTTCTTCACCCCCTTCCCTTTTACAGAAGGGAAAACTGAGGCTAATTCATTCAGTCATTTAGTAAACATTTGTGGAGGGTGCACGATGTCTTGGCACTATGGTGGAAAAGACCAAGGCTCTGCATTGCAGAGGGAGAAACTTAGAAGACAACTGGAAAATGTGGTCAACGTCAGGGAGGGGAGCGGGGCTGCTCTCCCAAGGGAGGTCAGAAGTCTCCGGGAGGAGGTGGCATCTGAGATGAGAACCGAGGGATGAGAAGCTGTGTAACTTGCCGGGGTGGGAGAGTTCCGGGCCGAGGGAAAGGTGCAAAGGCCCTGGGGTAGCAAAGAATTTGGTGCCTTTGAGGAACAGAAAGGACCCCCTGTAGCTGGTGTTTGGCTAGCAAGGGGGAGACAGGACCTGAGAGACAGGCAGGGGCTAGATCTACAAAGCCCTTAGGCCACGAGGAGTGAGGAGTTTGGGTTTATTTTCTCTCTTGTGGGAAGCTTTTTAGTAGTGGATTGACTTGAGCTGATTCTAGCAAGGGTGTGACTTGGGGAGGGGGTGAGGGAAAAGGCAGGAGACTGGTGCGGAGGCTGCTGCAGTGGGCAGAGGGCAGTGGAGGTCCCGAACGAGGGCTTTAGCTGCAACGAGAAGGAGAACGGTGGGTAGGTTTCAGGATATATTTTGGAGGAAGTCCTGCTGGAGGATGAATGTGGAGGGTGAGGAAGGAGGAATCAATGATGACATCTGGGATTTTGACCTGAGCTCCTGGGTGGGTGTTGGTGCCATTAACAGAGTCGGGAAGAGTAAGGAGGAGCAGACTGGGGGGACGGGGGAAGACCAGGGTTTGGTTCTGAACATATTGAGCCTGAGATGCCTGTTAGACTTCTGAGGGGAAGATGTCAACTGGCAGTTTGGTGATGCAAGTCGGGAGCTCAGGGGGAAGGCGGGCTGGAAATAAAAATTTGGAAGTCGTTGGTGTAGAGATGGGATTTAAACCCGAGAGTAGATGAGCTCATCCTGGGGGTAAGTGTAGACGGGGGAGTGTTTGTGGACCCAGCACCCGCCAGCCTTTCATGAACAGATGCCTGGTGCCCTAGGCCAAAGGGGCCTCCTTGCTGTCCCTCCAGCTCCTCTTTATCACCCCCGCCCCGCTACACCCCCCACCCCAATGCTCCTGTAGGGCCAAGAGTGGGTTGTCCCTGGACAGGCCAAGTCCGGTGGGAATGTGGCAGAGGAGCCGAGAGCATGCTGTGAAGTCAGACCTGCTGAGTTTGAAGCTCAACTCTGCCACTTACAAGCAGAGAATCCCTGGCCATGTTCCCCAAACCCTGCCCAGTTGCTATTTCCTCATCTGTAAAATGGGGATAATAATAGCACAGCCCTTGTGAGATTATGGTGAGTGTTGAGACAATCCCCAGGAAGCACTCGGGGGAGGGCCTCGCATGGAGGACGCGCTGCTTCTATCCCTGCCTGAGCATAGGCAGGCAAGCCCCCTGGTATGGTGCGGGCTGGGAGGTGCACCAGGATGGGGGCACGGGTTGGGGATCTTCTCCATCCAGGGTAGGTTAGGGGTCCTGATGAGCGACCCTCTGCCCAGAGCCCAAGGAGCAGCCCAGGGGGAAGGGTTTTAGGTTTCCCCATGGCTCTGCCTACCCTCCCCCCTACCCCCAGGCTTCCTGTCTGCCCCAATGCCCTTGTCCCTTCCTCCACATTCTTTTTTTTTTTTCCTTTTTTTTTTTTTGAGACAGAGTCTCGCTCTGTCACCCAGACTTGGAATGCAATGGTGCGATCTCAGCTCACTGCAACCTCCACCTCCCAAGTTCAAGTGATTCTCCTGTCCTAGCCTCCTGAGTAGCTGGGATTACAGGCGTGCACCACCACACCCAGCTAATTTTTGTATTTTAATAGAGATGAAGTTTCATCATGTTGTCCAGGCTGGTCTCAACTCCTGACCTCCAGCGATCCACACACCTCAGCCTCCCAAAGTGCTGGAATTACAGGCGAGAGCCATGGCACTCAGCTCCTTCCTCTGCATTCTATCCCAGCATGGACATGGTGCTGGTCTCTGGCCTCTGAGAGCCCCTTTCTTTGTCAAACGTAGCCTTTCCCGGGGAGACAGCCCACTCCCCATGATTAAGCTCTGTCTCTTCCTCTGAACACACTGGGATGCATCATAGCGGTCCCATTTCTTAGATTTGGAGATGGAGGCCAAAGACTATTAGGGGATAAATGAGACATCCTAGGCAGAGTGTGGATAACCTGGAGGGGGCAGAGGGAACTGACATTTCCTTGGCACTTGCCGTGTGCCAGTCCCTGAGGATACAGCTGTGAATCAGCCGGACCCATCCTGCTTGGGAGGCTTGTAGCTGACCGGGGCAGACAAACATGAAATCCACAAAGAGCACGTTTGTTGTGTGTTTTGAAGGAGTCTGCTCCTGTGTTGCAAGGAACCTGACATTGAGGGGAAGGGAGCTTTCTGAGCCATCAGAAGGCCTCCTGAGGAGGTAGCATTTAAGACTGGACCTGAGCAAGACTAGGACGTGGTCAAGCCAAGGCGTGGACTGGTGCAGGTGCAGGGACCGTCCTGAGCAAAGGCCTAGGGGGAAAAGAACCCGGATGAAGGATGAAGGGCGGTGTGGCTGAGTGAGGAGCGGAGGCCAGAGGTGAGACTACGAGGGTTGGGGAGGCGGGGCTTGAGGGGCCTGTTAGGGATCCTTTGACAGTCCCCAACACACCTGGGGAGCTGCCACACTCTGCTCCGGCCTCTGCATGCTCAGAGCACGCACCTGCCACATGCTAAGCACACACTGCCTGTGGGCCACATGTGGAGCACACCCCCGAGGCTGGATGCATGGAAATGCACCCATCCGCAGCCAGAGGACATCCTCTCCAAACCCACGCCCCACCGTGGCCCAGAGGAGCTGGAGTGAAAGGTGACCCTGGCAGACAGTATCTGATCCCGGCGCCAGGAGAATCGAGTTTCCCGGGCCCTGGCTGGGTCAGAGGGTCGGACCCAGGGAAGGGGGTGCAGGTAGGAGAGCGGAGAGAGTGGGCAGGGCAGGAGTGGAGGAAGCGGGTCATGGACACAGTACTGTCAGGCATGGAGAAACGGACGCCCACGTGCCATATGTCTATGTATTCCAGTTATAAATCAAGCTGAGGAATTGCTAAATGCAATGCATTCTGCCCTCCCACCATAACAAATGCACCTTCATCACAACCTGGCCAGCTGGGTTTGAATTCAGAATTTCAGACTCCTTGGAGTTCCGTGGTGGATGTGGAGGCGTGGGGACACAGGTGTCCCCTCTCCGCGGGCTGCCCCATCATTTCCCTCTTTATCCCTCCAGGAGTCACTTGTGAACACCCCAGCCCTCATATCCCAGCTCCAGAAAGGACCCACCTTGGGCCTGAGCTGGTCCCCACATGGGCCTGGGCGGTGGGCTTGGAACTGCTTGAGAGGGAATCCTGGGGCACCTGAGCGTAGCCTACGAGGGGAGCACAGGCTCCAGCTGGGCACCTCCCCTGGCCCCTGGGGAACTCTTTGCCCCACGGGGAGGGTGAGGCCAGGGGAGGTCCAGAAAGGGACCCCTAAGGACAGTACTGATGTCTTCTATCATTCAAAGTTTTTGTTTTATTTTGTTTTGTCTATTTTGTTTTGTTTTGTTTGAGAAAGGATCTCACTCTGTCACCCAGGCTGGAGTACAGCCGGGTGATCTTGGCTCACTGCAACCTCCGCCTCCTGAGCTCAAGCCATCCTCCCACCTCAGCCTTCCAAGAAGCTGGGATGACAGGCATGCGCCACCACATCCGGCTAAGTATTTTATTTTATTTTTTGTAGAGATGGGGTCTCACTATATTGCCCAGGGTGGCCTCAAACTCCTGGACTCAAGTGATCCTCCCACTTCGGCCTTCCAACCAGGTTTTTATTTTATTTGTGTTTATTTAGCATTATTATTATTATTATTAGAAACAGGGTCTTGCTCGGTCACCCAGGTTGGAGTGCGGTGGCACAATCTCAGCTCACTGTAACCTCCGCCTCCTGAGTTCAAGCGATTCTCCTGCCTCAGCCTCCCAAATAGCTGGGACTAATGGGCATCCGCCACCATGCCCAGCTAATTTTGTGTTTTTAGTAGAGATGGGGTTTCACCATATTGGCCAGGCTGGTCTTGAACTCCTGACCTCAGGTGATCTGCCCGCCTTGGCCTTCCAAAGTGCTGGGATTACAGGTGTGAGCCGCCAGGTTTTTAGATGGCAAAAATGACACAGAGAGGGTAAGGAATCTGCCTAATGTCACACAGCAATTGAATCAGAGGCAGGCCAGGAACAGGCATGGGTCTCCTGCCTCCAGTCCATACCTTTCCATGTTTCTGTCTCCCTATTCCCCACCCCAGTCCCACCCATGTGTGCACACACCTACACACTGGAGAGTCTTCCTCCTCTCCTCGTCTTCCTGGGTGACTCTCTGGCACTCTCACCCATTCCCTAGAATGAAATCTGGCTAAGAAACAAGAATCGTTTGGAGAAGTCAGGCCTGGCAACTTAGAATTACTATAAGCAACAGAAAAAAAAAAGTAATATTGAGCTTGGAAGGTGTTCAAAATATTCTCCTAAATGGCATCTTCCCATTGCCCTGGCCAGAGGCCCTAAGATCGACTGCCTGCCGGCTCCGCCATCCTCCCCATCCGACGCGGCCCCCATGCCCTGTGGATTCTGCCCAGCTCACTCCTGTCTACCTCAAACTCCAGCCCCTTTGTCTTAGCAGCAGAGTAACTTCCTCCCTTGCCCCCCTAACCCATTCCCCGCCCAATAGCATGGAACTCTCTCCAGCCTCCCAAATCTATCTTCCTAACTTGAAGCCCTCTTTGGACTCCCAGCCCTCAAAACCGAACCCCACACCTGAGTTGGGCCCCTGAGGTTTGATTACCCAGTCCTGCTTCCTTTCAGCCGCTCCCTCCTGGTCTACCTGAATATATTACAGTTCGTGGGGAAAGCAGGGCTGTGCCCACTCTCTCACTCTCCTGGGGTGCTGTTGCATATGCTGTTCTCTCACCTGGAAGCGTCTTTTTTCTTTCTTTTTTTTTTTTTTTTTTGAGACGGAATCTTGCTCTGTGCCCCAGGCTGGAGTGCAGTGGCCGGATCTCAGCTCACTGCAAGCTCCGCCTCCCGGGTTTACGCCATTCTCCTGCCTCAGCCTCCCGAGTAGCTGGGACTACAGGCGCCTGCCACCTCGCCCGGCTAGTTTTTTGTATTTTTTAGTAGAGACGGGGTTTCACCGTGTTAGCCAGGATGGTCTCGATCTCCTGACCTCGTGATCCGCCCGTCTCGGCCTCCCAAAGTGCTGGGATTACAGGCTTGAGCCACCGCGCCCGGCCGAAGCGTCTTTTTTCTTTTTTTTTTTTTTTTTTTTCTTTTTTCTTTTTTCTTTTTTCTGTAGAGACAGGGTCTTGCTACGTTACCCAGGCTGGTCTCAAACTTCTGGCCTCAAGCCAGGTCTCAAACTCCTGGCCTCAAGCTGGGGCTTGAACTCCTGGCCTCAAGCAATCCTCCCACCTCAGCCTCCCAAAGTATTGGGATTACAGGTTCCAGGTTCCAACCACCGCGCCTAGCCCCTGGAAAGCTCTTCACCCTGCCCTTGTCTTCCTCTTTCACTGGGTCTTTCCTGCAAGTCTCACATCACCCAACACCTCCTCTGGGATGCCTTCCCTGATCATCCTCTCCCGCCATGACCTGGCCCTCCCTGTGTGGGGTAGGGCTTTGTTTTCTCCCAGATGGGAAGCTGTAGAGGATGAAAGAAGCCTGTTGCCTTGGGCTCAGAACTCCTGGCAGAGGGCAGCTCCAACCATGGTTAATATTAACAATGTATCTAGTCATGACTGTGTTATTCTTTAATCACTCTGTCTCATGTGCCTCTCTTAGCTCAGGAAAAGGAGGCCACTAGCCAGGGTGAGGAGAAAAATCTCAGCAGGTGAATGCACCCTCACCTCCAACCTGGGTCCCCATTTAGAAGGAATGCAATGCTATAGCACATAAAGCACCCAGCAGGTGGCACGTGCTCAGGAACTGGGACCCACCAATGGGCACCCCCGTTAGGTCCTTCTACTGCCAGATGTCAGGGCATTCCCTTAACAGACCCAGGAGGGAGCTGCTGGCCTGTGTCCTATTTCACTGATGGGCAAACTGAGGTTCAGAACAGGGAAATAATTTAGTGGCCGAGCTGGGGTTCCTTCTCATCAGGATGCTGGTGATAAGAAATAAGGATCCATAGCCGGGCATGGTGGTGCACACATGTAGTCCCAGCTACTTCGGAGATTTAGGTGGGAAGACCGCCTGAGCTCAGGTATTTGAGGCTGCAGTGAGCTATGATCGTACCACTGCACTCCATCCTGGGCAACTGGGCAAGACCCGGCCGGAAGGAAGGAAGGAAGGAGGGAAGGAGGGAAGGAAGGAAGGAAGGGGAAAGAGGATCCAGATGTGGCTGCATGCTGAATAACTTTGGAAATATCTATGATATGTTAGGTGAATAGAGAAGCTATCAAGGGGGCTGAAAACCCAGTGTGCATGTGGGTGCCTGAGAGGCATGTGATTTCACCTTTCTGAGTCTCAGTGTCTTCCCTGTAACATGGAGAAACTTATCACTCTGATTTCACACAGCCATGCAAGAATCAATCCAAAGGATGCAGATTTCTTTTTTTTTTTTTTTTTTTTTTTGAGACGGAGTCTCGCTCTGTCGCCCAGGCTGGAGTGCAGTGGCCTGATCTCAGCTCACTGCAAGCTCCGCCTCCCGGGTTCACGCCATTCTCCTGCCTCAGCCTCCCGAGTAGCTGGGACTACAGGCGTCCGCCACCTCGCCCGGCTAGTTTTTTGTAGTTTTAGTAGAGACGGGGTTTCACTGTGTTCACCAGGATGGTCTCGATCTCCTGACCTCGTGATCCACCCGTCTCAGCCTCCCAAAGTGCTGGGATTACAGGCTTGAGCCACCGCGCCCGGCCAGGATGCAGATTTCTTAAACAGCTTTATTGAGGCATAATTTACATGCCATACAATTCACCCATTTTAAAGGCACAATTCAATGATTTTTAGTATATTTACAGAGTTGTGCAAGCATCATCACTATCTAATTTTAGGATATTTCCGTCACTCTAAAAAGAAATCTTGTGCTGATGTAGATTTTCAAGTCCCTGGCAGAGTCCCTGGCTGACAGTCAGCAATTCATCAGTGTTTAGCCATGATGATGATTATTAATGATAAAATGTTTACAGTGGCTCTCATCAGGTGTTAGGAGGATGATTGGTTTTTATTTTTTAAATATTTCACGTATTTTCTGAATTTTTTTTTTTTTTTTTTTTTTTGAGACAGAGTCTCACTCTGTCGCCCAGGCTGGAGTACAGTGGCAGGATCTCGGCTCACTGCAACCCCCGCTTCCCGGGTTCAAGCGATTCTCCTGCCTCAGTCTCCCAAGTAGCTGGGACTACAGGCACGTGCCATCACACCCTGCTAATTTTTGTATTTTTAGTTGAGATGGGGTTTCACCATGTTGGCCAGGCTGGTCTCAAACTCCTGACCTCAAGCGATCTGCCTGCCTCAGCCTCCTAAAGTGTTGGGATTACAGGAATGAACCACCGCGCCTGGTCATTTTCTGAATCTTTTAAAATGGAGAACATATGATTTTTAAAATTAGAGGCAAAAGCGATCGATTTCTATTTTGAAAATATAAAGTCATCCACACTTGGATGGATGGAAGGGAGGGAGGGTGGGAAAGAAAGTAGGAAGGATGGGAGGATAAGGAGTAAGGGAAGGTAATAGGCTCGGCTTAATAGGGAGAAAGATTGCTGTGGAGAGAGCACCTACCCGGAGTCAGGAACCCTGGGTACCAGTCCTGCCTTGTCACCAACTTGCACCATGATCTTGGGCAAGACTCTTCCCTTTTGTGCCTCAGTTTCTACCCCTACACAATGAAGCCGATGGTAGAGCTCATCTTGCATTCACTCTTTTGGTCAATGCGGGTGTCCTGAGAGTCTGCTACGTGCCAGATTCAGTGCTGGGTGCTGGGATATTGTGACAAACAGGTCTAGCCTAGTGCCTGCTCGCGGGGCCATCAGAACATCAAGGAAAGCCAAGGCCAGAACTGCCCTGCAGTGTTCAAACCTCAGCTTGAAATTCATGAGCTGTGACGTGGGGCTGCCTAGGGTCCCCTGGGGCAGCTGGAACAGAGAGGGACTTGTTGCCTGGGGGCAGTCTCACCTCCTCCCAGCTGTATTTCTTGGCCCACCCACTCCCTTGCCGGCACCCCAGCTCCCTGCTTCAGAGGGTGCCCCTGCCCACCCCCCTCGCCTTCCACCTCCAGCTCTCTCCCTGCTGCCTCTTCTGGTGACGAGGCTGTGGGAGTCTAGCCTGTGCTCTCAGCATGCCCAGCAAACTATCATTATTTATAAGCATAGTAGCCGCCATTGGTTCAATCATCAGCTTGTATAAGCCTCACAGCAACCCATTTTACTGATGTGGAAACTGAGGCTCAGAGAGGTATGGTCATTTGTCCACAGCCACACAGCTCCTATATGACAGCTTGGACATTCAATGCAGGATTCATCTGATATCAGAGCCCAAGAAGGAGGAGGCATAGAGGAATGACTGGCAGTGGGTGCATGCCCAGTTAAGCGTGTTACTTCCTGGCATCATTTGCATTCAGCAGGGCCTGGGAACCAGGATCCCGGAGCTCTGGCCCCAAGTCTCGGGTCCTAGAGTAGGGGTAGGGGTAGGGGTCACATCAGCCCTTGGGTTCAGTTTCTCCAGACCCCTCTCAGGGTGACAGCACCAGTTCAGATAGGGAGTGTGGCATTTGGGGGTCCTGAGAGGTGTTTATTTTGTCCCCCTATGCTTCACGTTTGAAGGTGCCTCTGCAGATGGCCAGGCACAGCCTCCCTGGGAACCCACCATCTGCTCCAAATGAGTGGGGAGAACTGGCATGCCAGCAGCCGCCCCTCCCACGCCGGGCACAGCACACAGCCTCCGAGGCTGGTGGGCCTGACACTTTTCTCTGGGCACCTGTTCTGTCCTCCCTCAGCCTAACCAGGAGCTGGAGGCTGGATCTGGTCTGGATCCCCACTCGGGGGAAGGAGGACCACCCCAGGGGGCCCTTAGAGCGCAAAAGTGGGACAGTGTGTCCAGGTGAAAGGGAAGAGCTAGGGAGCTGCTGAGTCATGCACATTCCTTCCCGTGTTGCCTGGGCACCTACTACGTGCAGGGCCTGTGCCAGTCAGGAACCCGGAAGTGAGTGAGGAGCTCATTGTCCGGACCTGGGGACCTGCTGGTCCTCCCCACTGTGCATCTAGGCGTGAGACTGGGAAGCAGACCTCCCGGGTCCTGGCACCAGGCACCAGGCCAGG